>NC_051292.1:740053-1340053 GCF_015220745.1 Sebastes umbrosus
CCTCTAGCTGAGTTACCATAGTTACCATCCTCTCCTCTAGCTGAGTTAACATCCTCTCCTCTAGCTGAGTTACCATCCTCTCCTCTAGCTGAGTTACCATAGTTACCATCCTCTCCTCTAGCTGAGTTAACATCCTCTCCTCTAGCTGAGTTAGCATCTTCACCTCTAGATAAGTTACCATAGTTACCATCCTCTCCTCTAGCTGAGTTACCATAGTTAACATCCTCTCCTCTAGCTGAGTTACCATCCTCTCCTCTAGCTGAGTTACCATAGTTACCATCCTCTCCTCTAGTTGAGTTAACATCCTCTCCTCTAGCTGAGTTACCATAGTTACCATCCTCTCCTCTAGCTGAGTTAACATCCTCTCCTCTAGCTGAGTTACCATCCTCTCCTCTAGCTGAGTTACCATAGTTACCATCCTCTCCTCTAGCTGAGTTACCATCCTCTCCTCTAGCTGAGTTAACATCCTCTCCTCTAGCTGAGTTAGCATCTTCACCTCTAGATAAGTTACCATAGTTACCATCCTCTCCTCTAGCTGAGTTACCATAGTTAACATCCTCTCCTCTAGCTGAGTTACCATCCTCTCCTCTAGCTGAGTTACCATAGTTACCATCCTCTCCTCTAGCTGAGTTAACATCCTCTCCTCTAGCTGAGTTACCATAGTTACCATCCTCTCCTCTAGCTGAGTTAACATCCTCTCCTCTAGCTGAGTTACCATCCTCTCCTCTAGCTGAGTTACCATAGTTACCATCCTCTCCTCTAGCTGAGTTAACATCCTCTCCTCTAGCTGAGTTACCATCCTCTCCTCTAGCTGAGTTACCATAGTTACCATCCTCTCCTCTAGCTGAGTTAACATCCTCTCCTCTAGCTGAGTTACCATAGTTACCATCCTCTCCTCTAGCTGAGTTACCATCCTCTCCTCTAGCTGAGTTACCATCCTCTCCTCTAGCTGAGTTACCATCCTCTCCTCTAGCTGAGTTACCATAGTTACCATCCTCTCCTCTAGCTGAGTTATATATATATTTATATATCTATATATCTATATATATAGCTGAGTTCGGATTAGGGTGTTATTGTAGATAAAGTGGTCTCTTACCTTCTCCAGCCTCCATCATGTTTCAGTCCGTCCTGACGGTCTCTGCTGGAGAATGTTTCTATTGAATTCAGACCTTATTGAATGTCTTCCTTGTTGATCATTGGAGCTGATATATAGATATATATCTCTATATATAGATATATAGAGATATATATAGAGAGAGAATAAAGTGTTGTTAGATGTCAAGAAATAAACAGACAGCGTCAGAGACTGCTTCCCACAATGCACCTTCTCCTTCTTCTCCTCCTTCTTTAAGGTTTATTGGCAAACAATGATTTGGTGCATTACCGCCACCAGCTGGTCTGGAGTGTGGATCATTCTGGCTAATAATTACTATAGCCCAAAAAATAAAGAAAAGAAAAGAAAACAAACAACCTCATATTTTCCCAATCATATTAATTTGTCTAAGATACTGAACTAATGTTCTATAACACTCATCTAGTGAGTTCTTTTGTAGAATATCCATTAAATCAAAGTGTACTTTAATCTCTTTGAGGCCTTTCTTCCTCATATCTCCCACAATGCAACACAACATGCTCCACCGTTTCCTCTTGTCCACAGTAATCACATCTACCTGAGTCATGTTTACCTGTTTTAAATAGTGTGCTGTTTAGTCCAGTGTGTCTAATCTAAGTCTTGATAGGATTGTCTCATCTCTCCTGTTCCTTCCTACACACCTCATTTCTCCCACTTTCCTCTGAACTCTGTCAAACCACCGTCCTTTCCACAATGCACCTGTTCACAATGCACCTGTTCACAACTCACCTGTTCACAACTCACGTGTTCACAACTCACGTGTTCACAACTCACCTGTTCACAGCTCACCTGTTCACAACTCACCTGTTCACAACTCTCCATTATTCCTGTTGCCCTTCAGTAATTAATTAGAAGGTTGTGTACTTTCTTAAACGTCTTTCCTAGCAGATTGTAATATTTCCATCATCTACTCCTGATAGCAATTCCCTTCTTTCTTTGTCATATTTGTTGCACTCTATAAGAATATGCTTGACAGTTTCTGGTTTATTACAGTGCGTGCATAGTCCAGTTTGGTGCTTGCCTATTCTCTGGAGTGTTTGGTTTAATCCTGTATGTCCTATTCTCAGACGGGTAATGACCATCTCTTCCCTTTGGGCTCCTACATGTTTCTGAATACTGTACAGATGTCTCCCTGGGTCACTTAAGTCCCAGTATTCTTGCCAGGCTACAGGCGTTGGACTGATAAATATCAGATATCAATAAATACCGAGTATTTATTGAGCATATTTACAGCTGTACATTTCACAGTATTTTAGAACAGTTATTGGATTTCCAGAAAATACTAAATTGGGTCACTCAGCTGGTGAACTCATCTTGTATTCTATGCAACCACAAGTCAAGAAAACACTGATTACTGCAGTTTACAGTAAACGAGGTATTTTAATGAGGAAAAGAGAAGGAACAGACACTCATATTTACATTTCAAGATCATTCCCTTGAGATAATTCACTGTCATCTCAACGTATCAAACATGTTTTATGAACTAAACATTCATAGTTACCACAAAATACAAAAATATGAATTATCCCAACAGAACATTATCTCAGGCTGTCAATGCTAAATATGAGCAGCATAAAATAATAATCTACAGCACCTCCAGAACAAGAGAGGAGTCATGATCTCCAGATGATTATCATCAAACACTGCTGAGCTCTGTTTCAGAAAGAGAAAGAGGATTAGTAAAAACTTTGAGTTAGTTAAACCTGAGATGATGTAAACTCTGGATTTTCCCTTCCAGAAAGAGAGATAACTTAAACTCTGGGTCAGTTACCATGGTAACAGAGTCAGTCGCCACGGTAACTCGACCTGCTCCCTGTTACAGAGCCAGACACGCTGCTTTATTTCCTCCTTCATTCAGCGCGCATCGAAGCGGAGGATTAATTAATTAGCGGAGGATGGACAACAATGGACAACACTGAATTAAACTTTAATGTGTTATTGACACTTCTCCCAGCTCTGACTTTTTTAAAGATAAATGTGCGCAGTCAGCATATACATGTACTAATATCTCTACGTTGACTGGATTAAAACGGAGGCCATGTTGCCATGGTGAATCGTGGTATCAGAGCTCTATTGATGATGGCTCAGAGTAGATTGATCGGACTCTGATCAGCTGTTCTGAGTTTCCCTCCTCAGGATGAGTCCACTCAGAGTTCAGGCTTTGTTAAAGCTGAGACCTGAAACGAGGCCCTGGCTGCTCTTGACCTCCATGTGAACAGACCACCTCAAACACAGTATTAGTAGTTGCACTACACTAACATTTTCATCTAATGGTCATCAGACAGAAAACACCACACTGACGACCGCTTCACCATATTTCAAACTTCTTGTCCTTCTTAAAGGACGTTGTGTCCACAATGTTGTTCCTGAAGAGTCTAGAAAAACAGCGAAGCAGAGAGAGCAGACGTCACTCAGCCAGAATAACATGTGAATCATTGAAGTGATGTCAGCCGATGAGCACAGCTGGTGCACTAATGAATGGATGCTCACCGCACGGTGTCAATGGAGGGGTTGGTGGAGACCAGCTGGAGCAACGCGCCAGTTGAAGCATTGGTGATGTTATTGTGACTCAGACTGGAACATGAACACAAACAGAGACACAGAGGAACATTTATTACAGTACATGATATCAGATCAGCCGGCTGCTGCTGGAGGCCGTAGAGGTGACTCAGACTACAACAATAAAAGCTTTAACTTCCTTCTACTTCCACACAGACTCAAATGAAGAGAATAAATCGATTCTGCCATTAAAAAAACTTAAAAAATAAATAAATCATGATAATAAATGAATTCATGTAATTGTGGGAAGCCAAAATCATGATGAATATTTGATGATTAATTGTGCAGCCCAACCTCTCAGCTCATTAAACTGTGAGGAGCTGACATTACTGGCTCTTTTTGAACCTCACACAGACTCCACCTGTTGCTGTGGTATATCTATATATAGACAACACTGCATTAGATGGGTTCTAGGCACATGAAGACATTTACAGTTTGCCACTCACTCCAGGACTTGTACTTTGTGCAGATGTGAGCTGAGTGTGAGCAGCAGCTGGTCAGTGAGCTGACAGTGACTGAGGTCCAGCTCTGTCAGCTCTTCAGAGGAGTCCAGCATCGAGGCCAAAGCTCCACAGACCCTCTGATCCAGTGTGGTGTGACTGAGGTCCAGCTCTCCATCCAGGGCTCTGCAGAGGGACACTGCCCGTCTCACTGTGTCCCTCTCACTGTTCACAGGAACCAGGGACAGCAGCTGGAGGAGGACAGCTTTACTGGCTCTAAACAGAGCAGAGAGAAGACCGTTACGCTGCAGAAACATGAATGAAAACAAGCTTCTTCTCAGGTTTCAGTCATGTTGTGGTCTTTCCCACCTGAGGCGGACTCTGTCGAGGACAGGAAACAGCAGGTCCAGTCCGCCGTCCTCCACCTCACAGTCCTGAAGGATGAGCTGCGTGTCCCGGCTGCTGCGTCTCAGGATGGTGGAGACGGCCCTGCAGTCGTCACCAGTCAGACGGAGAGTGTCCCTCTGATCCAGATCCACACAGGAGGAGCAGGACAGATCCAGCCTGTGCTGCACAGTCCTGAGCAGGCTGACTGCTGCCCCCTGCTGGGCCTCAGAGGCAGCACAGCAGTGGACCAACCTCAGCAGCTGATTCCTGTCAACACTGGGAGGAGAATTCATCTATAGATTAAACTAATATAACCATGTGGTTTCATTGATCAGTCACCAATATGATCTGCAGATTCACATTTACTCCAAACAAAAACTATTAAATACAATAATATTAATTAAAGCCCCCTCCAGTTTATCTTGGCATTTCTATATTTCATATTTATTTGAGTCATTTCATGACTAACTTGATTAGCCACACTGTTTGCCAAATAACTTAATTTTGTGCTCAAAGTAAAAAAAAAGAAGGTTGTTAAAATGTGAATATGACGTCTGACTATAGTAGAGGCTGCAGGTCAAAGGTCATCCTCCAAACTGCAACTTATCGTAGTTGTGTCCTTCATTTCTACCAGTAATAATAGCATAGAGCCCATCACGTTAATAGCTAAGATCCGGGAACACGGTGACATCACTGATAAGCATTCTGATTGGTCGAGAAACAGAAGCGGTCAGACAGGTTGGAAACAAACCTCCTACTTGTGTTAAAGAGACACTAAACAGTAGATTTATGACACAAACAGTCAGCATCACAGTTTAAAGACCAGCTTCCTGCTTCAGCTTGGTCCCACTGTACTGACTGGAGTTTCCTCTGAGGGATCATTACTGACATCTTCTTTCATCACTTTCAGTGTGTCCTCCACATAAAGTGGTTTAGAGGATCTGGAAAAGCTGTTGGTTTGTTTCCAACCTGTGTGATCGCTCATGTGATTCCTGATCAGACTTGTTTTCAGCACCGTGCTCACAGATCTTGGTGAGTATGATGTGATTATTACTGATAGAATGATGGACAAAACTACTAAGAACCGATGTGTAATGAACCTGAATGATCCTGTGATGTCATGTATACATTAATACATGTTTTCCAGGGATAGGTGAAGTATATCCTGTGTGGTGGGGCGTACTGATACAGCTACAGCATTGAGACACCATCACTACTGTCTGACCTGAGTTGAGAAACTTTGTCCAGCATAAAGAGGATGGACTCTATTTCCCCTGCTGGGATGGAGGTCCACAGGAGGTCCAGTTTAACTCTGTCACTGTGTTTGAGGGTGAAGAGCAGAGCGGCACAGTCCACCGAGTCCATCTCTCTGCAGGTCAGGCTGATCACATGATCCAATGACCTCAGTAAACTGGGTATAATGGGACCAGCTCCAGCTCTATAGATCTCTCTGATGGCGGTCAACACAAAGCTGGGACAGGGTCTGAAAGCATTAAGTGTATTCACCAGGACACTTTGTTTAGTGAAAACAAGCCTCAACAACACATGTGGAAGTGATTCAAAAAGATAAACTGCATGTCTGTATCTGGTAAAATGTAACAAAATGAATTGATCACCTTTTAAACACAATCCTGTCCAGAAAGGGAAGCAGACGTGCGATGCTCCCCTGTAAGAAGCTGTTCTTCCTCACGTTCACGGTGAAGGTCTGAGCTGATGACTGCAGCAGATAGTGAAGAAGCTCCCAGTTCAGACAGCAGGAGGTCAGGTCTCCACCTACCTTACTCAAGAAGGACCAGGTCAAGTCCTTGTCCTGGACTTCATAAAGGAGGGAGAGTAGCTGATGGAAAGTCTTCTTACTCAGTCTGCAGATAGAAATGTATGAATATATGTTAGAACAGTCAATTATTACCACATTTAGATTCATTAGTGTGTTTATGAGGCTCAGGAAACACTTGTACTTGATTGTTAGAGGGCCATCATGCAGCAGCAGTGGAATGAGACCCTGAACAGGAACACAGAACTCAGTCAGGTCTAACCGACTGACTGTCCAGTATCTCAGCAGGGACGCCAAACTACTGACAAGCTTCAACAGTACTCTTAGTGATGGTGGGGCCGTCTGAGGAGAGAGAGAAAGCTCTTCAATAGTCACCCGACAGTTCTCTCTCTCTCTTCTTACCCATCGACACAGTAGCAAGGCCATGCCGTTAGAAAGCCTGAAAATAAAAGAGCAGCCGTGACATAACTAACTGGAGAAGATGGTGTCACAAGAACAAAAGCCAGTAATTCTATTAAGTAAGTGCGTACCTCAGACTGTGTAGTTGTGTTGTTCGTCTAAAGAGGAGGAAGACTCCTCTGAAAGACATCTTTCTGGGTGTGAGGATGAGATCCACATCAGAGCCACAATGTCTGAGAACTGTCCCCACAGAGCGGCAGCTTGTCCTGGGTAACTCTCCTGTTAACAGCAGGGTGAACCCCAGCAGCTGCAGCAGAGAGGACAGCTGCTCGGCCTCCTCTCTGGATCTCACAGAGATGCATGAACACACTCTCTGGAAGAACTCTGGATCACAGCTGGAACACGACAATGTGGAAAACAGCAAAGGTAAAGACACACTGCATTACAAACCATGTTATGTACAACGTCTTTCATCAAGGGTGGAATTTAGAGAACACACAAACAGTAGGATGAAGTTTTAGTTGTGATGTCACACTATATTAAAATACTGCGTATTAATAAATAATTACTGAACTGAACAATAGCATTCATCTTTATCTACATTATGTTTATGTAACTGAAATGATGAGTTCACTTTTGACAAAACACTGGTGATTATGAGCTGGATCTTTGACGAACCTCTTCTGAAATAAATATACAGTATAATTAAATAAACTATATTTGTCTGATTTACCTGAGCTGTGAGATATAAGGCAGACACTGTAGGAAACTCCTCACTTCACTCTCTTCATCTGAGCAGCCTCTCAGCTCCACTGGTTTCTTCTCTGGTTGGAGTTTCAGCACTTCCAGGAGGATGGAGGTCTTTCTCTCTGAGAGGTCCATGAACCAGACTGCAGGAGCTGACTGGAAAACTGACTGTAATGATGGAAGGACACTCAGGCCTGTTTTAGTCTCATAGTCCTTCAGGTGGGAGTACAGATCCAGCAGGAAATCACACCGATATTCCTCGTCATTATAGTCGACATTAAGAGGGAATGTTTTGTATCTGCACACTGATGATAGCAGCTCCAGTATCTTCTCTCCTGTCTGCTGTTCTCTCTCTGCTGCTGCACAGAACAGATTCACAAAGAACCTGACTGGTTTTGAATGATCATCTGACCACCAAGGAGGAAAACTGAAATAATAAAGGAAACATTTAGTGATGATCTGATCTCAGCTGCATAAACACAACAACACACTACTGATGGACTCCATCTTGTACATGCCTGTCCTGTATAAAATCTAATTACATCTTGACTGAACATCATTTTCTGACTTGTACTGACTCACAACACAAACACTAATCCTGTGTGTGAAATCACTGCATATTAGCTTCCTAGTGGTGATGTTCCCTTTATGTAATTTTACTGTGTATGACTTTAAAATGTTAAATATATTCACAATATATAAATATACATAGTGGAAGAAGAAAATCTAGAGTCACTATCATGTACAACAGTTACAGAAAATCCCATCATGCAATGCTTCACTTTGCTCCTGAGATCACAGACGTGTAAATTACAGTTATGCTACATTACATCTGTCAGTGATGATGAATCAGATGTCTGAATTCACAATCTGCTGCTCTCTATACAGTTGGTAGAGTTTTCATCACAGTCAGTAAAGTTCCCTCCAGTCTTCAGTTCAAAAGGCAGATCAATGCAGCATTCACTGTTGGTCCTTTCTTTTATTAGTTGCTGTGAAATTAAATTGAAGGAGATGCTACTTATTTTATCAGTGGAACAATATTTGTTTTTATATTTCAACTGTATATTTTTAAGCTGCTGAGATATTAAAAAAGACAATACCAGTTTTAACTGCAGGTTGTTTCATTTTAGTATGATGTGCTTTTATGTCTGTCTGAGGAGGTTTTAGCAGAGCTGTGTTGTTCTTCTTATTGTTATTCACATCATTTCTTTATTCTCACACAGGCAGAAGACTGTGACATGTTTCCAAATAGTTGCAGTTCAATATTTCAAATAAGAAGCTGTGTACTCCCACACTCTTTCCTCTGCTTCACTGGGTCGGTCAGACAGTGACCTTCATTAAGACTAGTTAGCTTAACTTCCAGTTAGGTTTCATATTACAAGTCAGAGGACTAAAAACAAGAGTGAGTGGTTTGGCACACAGTGCACTGGAGTAAGAGCATGAACATACTGCTCCTTTCTACTTATTGAATCCAGAATTATTAATCAATAAAAGAAATCAACAATAATCATGACACCAAATATTGTTAAAAGCAACAGTGAGTTACTGTAGATGTAAGAACTCAACTCCACAAATGTACACTGAAGTCATGTGAAGAACAATTCATTTACCTGAGCTGTGAGATATAAGGCAGACACTGTAGGAAACTCCTCCCTTCACTCTCTTCATCTGAGCAGCCTCTCAGCTCCACTGGTTTCTTCTCTGGTTGGAGTTTCAGCACTTCCAGGAGGATGGAGGTCTTTCTCTTTGAGAGGTCTATGAACCAGACTGCAGGATCTGACTGGAAAACTGACTGTAATGATGGAAGGACACTCAGGCCTGTTTTAGTCTCATAGTCGTTCAGGTGGGAGGACAGATCCAGCAGGACATCACACTGATATTTGTGAGCATCATAATCCCTGTATCTCTCATTAAAAGGGAATGTTTTGTATCTGCACACTGATGATAGCAGCTCCAGTATCTTCTCTCCTGTCTGCTGTTCTCTCTCTGCTGCTGCACAGAACAGATTCACAAAGAACCTGACTACTTCTGAACGATGTGACCACCAAGGATGAAACCTGAAATAATAAAGGAAACATTTAGTGATGATCTGATCTCAGCTGCATAAACACAACAACACACTACTGATGGACTCCATCTTGTACATGCCTGTCCTGTATAAAATCTAATTACATCTTGACTGAACATCATTTTCTGACTTGTACTGACTCACAACACAAACACTAATCCTGTGTGTGAAATCACTGCATATTAGCTTCCTAGTGGTGATGTTCCCTTTATGTCATTTTACTGTGTATGACTTTAAAATGTTAAATATATTCACAATATATAAATATACATAGTGGAAGAAGAAAATCTAGAGTCACTATCATGTACAACAGTTACAGAAAATCCCATCATGCAATGCTTCACTTTGCTCCTGAGATCACAGACGTGTAAATTACAGTTATGCTACATTACATCTGTCAGTGATGATGAATCAGATGTCTGAATTCACAATCTGCTGCTCTCTATACAGTTGGTAGAGTTTTCATCACAGTCAGTAAAGTTCACTCCAGTCTTCAGTTCAAAAGGCAGATCAATGCAGCATTCACTGTTGGTCATTTCTTTTATTAGTTGCTGTGAAATTAAATTGAAGGAGATGCTACTTATTTTATCAGTGGCAACAATATTTGTTTTTATATTTCAACTGTATATTTTTAAGCTGCTGATATATATATATATATATATATATATATATAAATACATAAAAGACAATACCAGTTTTAACTGCAGGTTGTTTCATTTTAGTATGATGTGCTTTTATGTCTGTCTGAGGAGGTTTTAGCAGAGCTGTGTTGTTCTTCTTATTGTTATTCACATCATTTCTTTATTCTCACACAGGCAGAAGACTGTGACATGTTTCCAAATAGTTGCAGTTCAATATTTCAAATAAGAAGCTGTGTACTCCCACACTCTTTCCTCTGCTTCACTGGGTCGGTCAGACAGTGACCTTCATTAAGACTAGTTAGCTTAACTTCCAGTTAGGTTTCATATTACAAGTCAGAGGACTAAAAACAAGAGTGAGTGGTTTGGCACACAGTGCACTGGAGTAAGAGCATGAAAATACTGCTCCTTTCTACTTATTGAATCCAGAATTATTAATAAATCAAAGAAATCAACAATAATCAGGACACCAAATATTGTTAAAAGCAACAGTGAGTTACTGTAGATGTAAGAACTCAACTCCACAAATGTACACTGAAGTCATGTGAAGAACAATTCATTTACCTGAGCTGTGAGATATAAGGCAGACACTGTAGGAAACTCCTCACTTCACTCTCTTCATCTGACCAGCCTGTCAGCTCCACTGGTTTCTTCTCTGGTTGGAGTTTCAGCACTTCCAGGAGGATGGAGGTCTTTCTCTCTGAGAGGTTTATGAGCCAGACTGCAGGAGCTGACTGGAAAACTGACTGTAATGATGGAAGGACACTCAGGCCTGTTCTAGTCTCATAGTCCTTCAGGTGGGAGTACAGATCCAGCAGGACATCACACTGATATACCTCGTCATCTTCATCATAAAACATGTATCTCTCATTTAAAGGGAATGTTGTGTATCTGCACACTGATGATAGCAGCTCTAGTATCTTCTCTCCTGTCTGCTGTTCTCTCTCTGCTGCTGCACAGAACAGATTCACAAAGAACCTGACTCGTTTTGAATGATGTGACCATCGAGGATCAAAACTGAAATAATAAAGGAAACATTTAGTGATGATCTGATCTCAGCTGCATAAACACAACAACACACTACTGATGGACTCCATCTTGTACATGCCTGTCCTGTATAAAATCTAATGACATCTTGACTGAACATCATTTTCTGACTTGTACTGACTCACAACACAAACACTAATCCTGTGTGTGAAATCACTGCATATTAGCTTCCTAGTGGTGATGTTCCCTTTATGTCATTTTACTGTGTGTGAGTTTAAAATGTTAAATATATTCACAATATATAAATATACATAGTGGAAGAAGAAAATCTAGAGTCACTATCATGTACAACAGTTACAGAAAATCCCATCATGCAATGCTTCACTTTGCTCCTGAGATCACAGACGTGTAAATTACAGTTATGCTACATTACATCTGTCAGTGATGATGAATCAGATGTCTGAATTCACAATCTGCTGCTCTCTATACAGTTGGTAGAGTTTTCATCACAGTCAGTAAAGTTCCCTCCAGTCTTCAGTTCAAAAGGCAGATCAATGCAGAATTCACTGTTGGTCATTTCTTTTTATGTTTCTACAGTTTATTTTTAGGCTGCTGAGACATTAAAAGTCCATTACCAGTTTTAACTGCAGTTTGTTTTTCACTTGTGTATGATGTGTTTATATGTCTGTATGAGGAGGTATTAGCAGGGCTGCGTTGTTGTTCTTATTATTATTCACATTATTTAATTATTCTCATACAGGTAGAGGGCTGTGATACTAAATAATAACTGAACTGAGAAATTGTATTCATCTTTATCTACACTGTGTTGTTCATTTGAGAACAACAATCTACTCTTTTGGAAACACCGGCGACTGTAAGATGAATTTTTTTAAACAAACCTCTTCTGAAGGAAGCCACATATTATTAAATAAACTGTATTTGTCTGACTTACCTGAGCTGTGAGATATAAGGCAGACACTGTAGGAAACTCCTCACTTCACTCTCTTCATCTGAGAAGCCTGTCAGCACCACTGGTTTCTTCTCTGGTTGGAGTTTCAGCACTTCCAGGAGGATGGAGGTCTTTCTCTTTGAGAGGTCTATGAACCAGACTGCAGGAGCTGACTGGAAAAGTGACCTCAGTTTTGGAATGACACCTGAAAACCCTCTACTCTGGACGTGTTGATAAAAATCAAGGATGGAGTTTAAGTCAGTGTTAACAGAAAACAAAGAGAGCAGCCTATTCACTACATTGTGAGAGCTTCCTCCCTCGTCAAGTGCTGCTTTCAGGCATAAATCCATTAGCAGCTGCTTTTTGTTCCTCTCCAGTGTCTCGTGGCATTGCTTCTGGTCCTGTGATCCTGGATCTCTGTAGGACATCCTTAAGCTGCATGATAACAAACAGATGTATCAGACAGTGTATGTACTGTAAAACCTCATCAAATGAAAATCTAAACACATACAGTGTTAACACTGTGCTCATGTTAGATATGAAGTGCAACTGCAATATTTATTTTTCTACATCTTTAGCAGAGTTTATGAAAAGAGTGTATTATAGAAAAAGGGGGAAATCATCTGGGTGACAACGCAAGTTCAGAAGTTTAATAATTAACTTTATTAGTAGTTTATGATTCCAGACTAACCTGATCACTGCATAGCCATGTGAACTCTGCTAGCTCCCAACTTTAAACAGGTTTAGTACTTTAAACTGCTGAAATCTAAAATCGGAGATGTTTACAGAAAGGTATGAAATGGAATTTAACTCTGAGGTTGGTACTTCTTCTATTTGTGCAGTTTTTACATGATATGTGTCAGCAGTATTCCCACAGTGTATGGAGGCTGTTAGAAGCTGTGACATCAATTGAAGGACTTTCTTTAAAACAGACTAAACAAACTGCTGGTTAACCCTATTTACATGCTGGTTGTTATACCTATTCCACTGTGTCTTTAGAGGTGCTGACCACTGAGTGTTAAAAGTCAACCAGCTTTAATGCATTAGCCAGTGTTTTGAATTATTGGGGAGCCAAAACAAACCTGAGTTCACCCAGAGGCAACAACATTTGGATTTTGGGGGGTCTTGAAAAACTCATAAATATTAATTAGCATTTGTAATGCTGCAATAAGTGATATAAGAAATACATCAAAGTTTACTTTTCTCTGCTGATCCACATATCAGCATGCAGTTAAGACTTCAGATAAGGATTTTCATTTCAACATTGACGGTTTTACTAAATGATAAAAGTTTAAAGATTTTAGAATAATTTTTCGTTATTCTCATTACATCCTGATAACGATCTACCTGCGTGCACTCTGCCCGTGCACTCATTGCACATCACCTGAGTCTTCCACAGCTGCTAGCATGCCAGCTGTGAGTACTAACAACAGCCATGTTCACCATTCATGTTCATTATGATATGTTTCTGTTCATAATGATAATAGTTGGGGAGTGTCTCTGGATGGAGGCCTGAAGCGACGGACTGTCAGCATTGCTGACTTGGTGACTTTCTCTCTAGATTTAGGGACTTTTGGAGCTTGTGCTGCGAGCTACTTTCATTGGAAAAGAGTTGGCAACACTGGTCTTTTTAAAAATCCAGTGTACTCTTGCTAGTGTCTCGAGATGGCCCACCCTGCCTTTAAGTCTGTGGAAGTGGAATCAGCATCACACAAAAACAAAAGCTACATACCTGAGTGAGCTGATGTGTGGCAAAGCCTCCAAGAGAGACTCGCACAGATTCTGGCAGACGGGAGTTTCCCTTTCCCAGTGGAGGCAGACGTTAACCTTTGTGGTAATCTTCTGCATGATGTTTACTGCTCTTTCAAACAGCTGTTTTTTACCCTCAACTGGGAGGTGCAACTGATTTCCATCAAGGTCAAGTAAGCTCATGTGGTCCATCTGCCCTTCACTGAGGAGCAAGATCTTCGACAGCTGCTGTGGCAGAGGGTCACACCTATAATGTGAAGAATAACCAGAGATCATTTCCTCATTATAGAAGTAATAGAGTAGAAAATAGTAAAGTATAAAAAGTGTTAAGGCAAAGAAGCTACTGCAAAAGTACTACTTCTATTCTCTGATTCTATTCCTATTCTAATTTGTCATCCTAATTACATCTTGGATTTATAAATAGAAATTAGTGGTTACACATTAAATTCTACTTAATTAGATGTGTTGTAGCCTTAGCTGTAATTTGACACTTAAAACACGTTTTCACTCATACCATTGGACGTTTTCAAGACATCCAAATAGTCGTCTCATTCCTTGTTCTGATACCGTGACGTCCTCAAGGTCCAGGCTTATCTTCCTCTCCTTCGACTGACTGACCACATAGGCCACAGCACAGCAAGGGTATGAATGGAGACTCTCTCCACTGAGATCAAGATGGTAGTCCAGCTTGTCCAGAAGGTAGATGCATGCTTCAGGACACTGGGACTCATACATGCACTGGCATAAGAACAGTACACTGAACAGCTCACTGTTGAGAAATGTGGAAATCATTTCCCCAAAGAACCAGCTGGATATATTCTTGAGCTCCTCAGCTGGTATCAGACACTTCATCAAACTGGGGCTCTTGTCAGTCAACAACCTACACATGAAAGGGATCAGATGCTTCATGTGTTTCTTCTCCTCAGTGAGGCATTGCTGAAAAACATCCTTGATTTGATCTGGATTCTTCAAGAGCCACAGTGCTGCAAAAAACTCCTGCATTGTGTAATGGAGAAATGCATGTGTGGTTATTGTCTCAGTAGGGGCGACTCTGATAACAAGCTGTTTCAGGAAGGAGAGGACACAGCTGTCTTCACAGGGACTTTCAGTCAAGTTCACAGTCTTTTCTTCAGTTGCATGAAAAGCAACTTCAGCCAAAGACAGTATTTCATTTCTCTTGTTGCTGATGAAGGAATTTAGATCTTTGATTTTTGTTTTGCTGTTTATTTGAAGGCAATGACGAACAATATTGATGTAGATTTCAGTTATACTGCATGGCTGTGGAGAGTCTTCTGGTGTCTCAAATGAAGAGCAGGCAGCCACCATCAGTGCATACATTGGGACATGGCAAAGAGTCAACAGCTCCACGTTGCTCAAAACATTCTTCTGTTTGTCGCCTAGCATTGCAGATAAGTATGTTTTTATGGTCTGCTCACTAAAGCCTTTGACTTCCATTCTGAGAAAGTCGGCAGAAAGAAACTCTTCTTCGTCATCAGGTCTGCAAGTCACGATGACCTTGGCATCAGGTAGGAGGTCCTTCTTTACAAGTCTCTGCACCACTGGTGGGTGGACAGACAGATCGGTGAGTCCATCAAAAATGAGTGTAACACTGTCAGAGTTCTTTATGTCCTGTAAGACCTCTTCTTTGCCTTCATCTGGCTCACTGAACACACCGAAGAGAAGATCCTCCAAGCTCAGGGCCTTCATGATGTGGGATGTTTCTCTCATGTCAAAGTAAAACATGTAATCAAGGTCCTTGTTGTCTCTTTCTGCCCAGAGTTTCAACATTTCGTGAGTGAGTGCTGTCTTTCCAATCCCAGGCTTACCAACCAAGAGTATGTTTTTATCTGTTTTCAGCAGGTCACTGGGGGACGTTTCTGCTTTGTCCTCAGGGATGTATGTTCTTAGCTTTTTAGATCGACTCTTCTTGATTTTCTTGCTCTTAAATTTCTTTACTTTAGAGAGACTACCCCTTTTTTCTGTGTCTAATACAAGTGACATGTACGACAGATTGTTCTTCTTGTTTTCATCAAACAGATTTTTGTTTGCCATCCAAAACTGATTTGATATGTTTTGTGCTTTTGACTTCAACTTTGCCTGATATCGGTAGCACGGGCTTGTTCCTAAAATAGAAATAACAATGAGTAAATAAATACACCATGAATTAAGTGCTGAGACCTTTCACTAAATAATAGATCAATATTTGCACAGACACAATAAATGCATTATATAAAATCAGCACATCAAAGGTGCTGATCACACTATCAATCAAAATACCTTGTAAGTAGTTTGTATCCATTTGTGTGTCTTCCTTGAAAGAAAAGCAGCTGATCCAGTTGTGCAGGTCAAACTCCTTGGTCTCAATAGAAGCTACAGTCTTTCTCTTAGGGAGAGATGTCCTCCCTAAGGTCTTCTTCCTCGTCGTGTAAATAATCCTGAGGAACTCGTAGCAGGCATCTTCACCCTTTCTCATGACAGAGTCCAGTATTTTTCTGCTTTTATTGAAGTCATTTTTCTCTGCCTCTATTTCACTGACCTCCTCATTACCCAAAACTCTTATATGATTCAAGTTGACCAGAATCACTGAGTGATTTTTTAATCCATTCACAAGGTGAATTCTGGCCTCCTTGACGTAATTTAAGGCAGACCGTGTTGAACAAGCCATGTGTCCGTACTTCTGTATGTTCTGCACACAGACCCAACTTCAATGATCTGGGGAATCAAATAAAAGGTTAAATAAAATGTAAATTACAACAATTATTCTGCCTGTGATGTATTAACTATTACGTACATCTTTCAGAGTAACAGGAATGTTTTTGCAGAATTGTCTAAACATCATGCAGCTGATGCAACATTTAACAGTTTAACATTGATTCTAATGGTCTTTATCAATTTCAACATGGATACCTGTGTCCTTCTGAAGAATGTGAGACCCAAAATGAGACGGTAGGGAATCCAAACAGTCATGTCTCATATTTCCAGATCTATCTCCACACTACATTCATACTGTCTGCAGAACAGGAAAAAGGCCTGGCTGAACCCAGACGTGTTCTCAATGCTGAGCCTTTAACTGAAACACGCTTAAAGAAATGTGTGCCAGACTGATATGTAAAATAGATCAAATATATTCAGGGCAGACAACAGGAGTGGAGGAAGAGTTGGCATCAATGTCAAATCATGCTGCATGTGTAATTTATTGAATAGCATTTCTCGACCAAGCAATAATGACTTTCCTAGACCACATCGTACACAGACACATGCAGACTGTATATCACACTTACACAGAGGCCTCAAAGTCTCCACTGATGATAGACTCCATCAGCTGTTCAGTAACTTTGGTGGTGATTTACCTGATGACAGAAAAACAAAAGATACCATAGAGTCACTCTACAGAGACTCTACTGGAGGCTGGAAAAGTACTTTCACCTATTATGCATGTTCTTCAGGTGAAGAAAACAACCTAAAACGTTGTTTAAAGTTATTATTCTCTTAAAAGGACACTAGTATTGAACATCAACCAACAATAAGACAGTACAGGACAATGCTCTCTTTAATAAAGCTGCAAATATACAACATTATTTATTCCATGGGTCTCTGTCAATGCAACTAAACATTTTAGGTGTGATTAGTACATTAATACTATACATTTACACAGCATTGTATTTTTATACATCCATATTTATGGAAGGCACTATAATAAGTTTCATTTTGTCCTTATGTATGTATTTATTTATTTGGTGGAAGAACCTCTAACTTCACTGCTTACTCCTGAAAACGAACAAGCTACGTTGCTAAGATAGTTTAAGATGCTATAACAGTTAGTCACAAGCTCCCCATAACCGTTACTAGTACAAACTAGGATCATATTTACTTTAATTACCCCTAAAAATGGAATATTTCATTGTTTTGTTCCTCAAAACGTATTTAAACCAACATCGGAGCTGGACATAAAGAAATGATATATATATCCGTGTTGTATATATCCATCTGTCGTTCATCTCCGTACATACAACACAGTTCAACATTGTATAAAGCTAAAATGCTGTGTGTACTATATTTACACTGTATCCCAAAAACATGCATCATTCTGTGACATTTGATGTTTTTGCACAAATTGATGATGTCACTATCATCTCCTCTCTCTGTAATCCTCCAGAGGTGTAACCCCCCATCCATTTCTAACACCTGAGCTCATTGGTATGCATTGCTCCCGGGTCTGACCCAGGTTGTATCTGAATTGTCCTGACCAGGGTTCAACCCGGGTTGACTGGCTTGGTTTGAATTGACAAAAGGAGGGTTGGACCAGGGTAGGTTAACCCTGGTCACACCTTGGTCATTGGTGTGAAAAGGGTATAAGTCACATCCGACTGTTCCTTTCAAAATAAAACCCAGCCACACTTACAGGAAATAACAAAATTAAAAGCCATCAAACAAAATTCACCTAATGCCATTTTTTTTTTTTTTTTACATATCCTTCACAAAACTAACGACATGGGTGATTTTACAGTTTTGATCGTGGATTAACGCTCTGCCATGCTGTCTGAACAGACATGAATATTTCTTTCATATAGTGAGAAGCACTTTGGGAAGAGCTGGGATGTTAGTTAACTGAAAAAGTCCTAAATCTTAAATAGGTGAGCTACTAAAGTAATGAAATAAGATACTGGAGGCCTATTTATAACCATATCATCCACAGGTATATTTCCTTTAAAGTCTTTGTACAATGATAAGTGGAAACAAAGGGTTAAGCCTGCATGGTCTCTTCCTCTTAATCTACCTTAAAGCACTGTTTTGTTCTTCTCTTCTTCCTTGTTCTTACCTGTATGGCACAGTGACAGCTTCTTATCCTTCAGTGAAGTTTAGTGGGTTTCTCTCTGTGTTGGGAGGTTGATGTTTTCATAAATCCAACAGTCCAGCCTCACGCACAATGTCTCAGCGTTTCCTGGTCTGTCTTACTTTCACTTTAGCTGCAGAAGCACACATCCTGTATGAAGAAGAGCTCTCACATCCACAAGATGCCACTATTGGACCAGAAGACACAAACCGAGAGATGAAATCCAGACTCACAACAGGACTACAATCTAAAACAGAAGTTATCCTTTAGTTAATATTGTGTGTTTTAAATGACTAAATTCATTTAAAGTTCAATAAATGCTGTTTCTTATGTAAGAAATCAACCACTTCCTGTTGGTTTATTCAAGTGTGCTACTAGTATACTTCTTTAAACCTAAAATAAGAGAGTATACTTTCAGTTGACTTTTTATGTATTCATCAGATATACTTAACAAAAGTATACTTAAGTATACTTGGCTCATGCTGACAAGAATACAGAAAAGTCTAAGTATATTTGGCTTATAGGCCAACTTGTATTTAATCTTCTGATCGAGATATACTTACAGTAAGTATAATTCAGTATTCTTGAGTCATAGACTTGAGTCCCTGTCTGTGATAAAAAGTGGGCTAAAAGTGTACTTGCAGTATAAAAACTATGAAACTAGTAGTTTACTGAGAGTATACTTTACAGTGTACTTTCATAAACCTTAAAGTGGGCTACAAGTATAAAACTAGTAAACTATCAGTATACTTATAGTATAGTTGCAGTACAAAATAAAACGTAGGTGTAAACTAGTTGTGTACTCAAAGTTTACTATTCATACACTTAAAAGTACACTTAAAAGTATACTTTTATAAACTAAAAAGTGGCCAATTTAGTCCCAAGAAGTATTCAACAAGAAGTAATCAACATGTGTATGTCCAACAAGCCACTCTTTACTGTTATAAATGACATAAATGTTTCTTCTGTACTTTTACTATGGAGTCAAACTTTTCCCCCCAACAGACAATACTGTGAATTAAAGTATCAGTGATCTTCTAGATTGTTTTTAGTGACATAAATTCCTATTCTAACTATTTTTGTGCATCATGAAACTTACAGATATTTGCACGTCCACACAGAGGAGGTGTTCCCTTTAGACAAGTGGGCGGTCCTGCTGTGTTAGTGTGTTCAGAGGTTAAAGCTTCCTCTCACACATGTCAGCACCAGAAGCAGAGGAAACACATTCCTGTTGGAAGACAGAGGCAGACAAATTAAAGATCCTTTCACTCAGGTCAGAGGAGATGGCTGAGAAGAAAGCCATCTTGTTCAACTTCTGGGGAGTTGCTGTCTCTTCCAGACCTCATGACGTTTTCCACAAGTTGGAGGAGTTGCATAACCTGCCAGGGTAAGGAGAGAGACGGCTGTTACGCAACATCTGTGCACTGTTAAAAAAACCTTACCAAAAAGTAGTACACTTCAAGTTTATTTATTAAGTATACTTAAGTAAACTTCAAGTATATATTTACCAAGTATACTTTATGTAATAAGTATACTAGTATACCTTTAAGTATACTACTTTAATACTTCTTTGGACTAAATTGACCCACTTTTTAATTTATAAAAGTATACTTTTATGTGTACTTTAAGTGAAAACTAAACTATAAAGTAAATTAATAGTTTACTGAGAGTATATTTTACAGTGTACTCATAAGCTAAAAAGTGGGCTACAAGTATAAAACTAGTAAACTATCATTATACTTATAGTATAGTTGCAGTACAAAGTAAAACTTAGTTGTAAACTAGTTGTGTACTCAAAGTTTACTATTCATACACTTAAAGTACACTTAAAGTACACTTAAAAGTACACTTAAAAGTATACTTTTATAAACTAAAAAGTGGCCAATTTAGTTCCAAGAAGTATTAACTACTACATAAAGTATACCTGGGAAATATATACTTGAACTTTACTTAAGTATACTTCATAAAATAAACTTGAAGTATACTAGTTTTTCGTGAGGGTAACTATATGCAACCCATGTCCCACATTGTCCCACATTGTCCCACATTGTCCCACATTTGGTTTGTCTGGATCCGGTCAGCCTAGTGACACCCTATGAGACTAGGGTTTGTTCGTTTATGTTTAACTTCCCTTTAATGTCACCATGTAGACTCGTATTACAGACGTATTCATGTTTAAATGTCTTTAATCATGTCTCTCTGTGCTTTTCAGTGGTTTTCTGTCCGGCGTGGCGTCCCAGAAGGACGGCGCCATGAGCCGGGCAGAGAGAGGTCAGATGACCCTTTCTCAGGTGGGTCATGTCATGAGCTATAAAATAATCTACTTTTGATTTACTGCTTCACTTCACTTGTTTCTGTCACTGATGGTGGCTGAATATGAAACCTTTCCTGGGCCCCTTTACTGCCTCCTTCATCCTTGAATCTGTGTTTATCTGTGTGTGTGTGTGTGTGTGTGTGTGTGTGTGTTTGTGTGTGTGTGTGTGTGTGTGTGTGTGTGTGTGTGTGTGTGTGTGTGTGTGTGTGTGTGTGTGTGTGTGTGTGTGTGTGTGTGTGTGTGTGTAGATGATCCCAGCCTTCGGGGCAGAGTGTGTGAAGGAGGCCGAGGTCAAGGGTGTGACCCTGCCGTCTGATTGGTCAGTGAGAGGCCTGCTGGAGGAGCTCAGAGCGGTGATGATGGACGTCCAACCAGCCGTGCTGAAGACCGCTGCCAGCCTGCGTCACAGTGGTACACACGTGCAATCACTGAATCTGTACACAAAACACATAGAGCAGTGGAAGCGGCCCGTGGGCCTCTAACTAAATCTTTTAGCAGACTTACGAAAGCTGAAGTTTTCCTTTTAATTGTTTGCATCAAAACCTTTTACATGATTCTTCATAAATCTATAGATAATGTAAATACAAGGCTTTTTCCTCCCGTCCCATCAGGGCTACTGACAGCTGTTCTGGCCAATCACTGGCTAGATGACGGCGTGGCTGGAGACGGTCCAGCCCGCCTCCTCTCTCTGCTGGGCGGCCACTTTGACCTGGTCCTCCAGTCCTGCCGCTCAGGTCACATGGTCCCAGAGCCTGCCATGTTCAGCTCCGCTCTGCAGCACCTGGGAGTGACATCACAACAGGTAGGACTGTATATCGTACTGTCCCCACAGTGTTGCATGATGGGAGAATACTGTTGAACTTGGATGTTGAATTAGACTAGAGGTAAACTCCAATCAGAACAGTATGTCCAGCATGTCCGTCTCCTTTCAGGCTCTGTGGTTGGATGCAGATGAGGAAGGTGTGAAGGCAGCAGAGGGAGCGGGAATGAAGGCCATCTTGGTGGAAAATCTGGATGACGCTCTGAACAAACTGGCCAACTTTACTGGAGTTCAGGTGTGGACCAGAACAGTTTTATCTTTTACTTCTGGACGTTGGATACAAACAAAAACAAATAAAAAACATTGCATCCAAAATGATGAATAAATGCAGCCTTGAATGTAATTTATAAAATATAAAAATAAAGCTAACATTGTGGTGATGCAGGAAAAGAATATGAACTAAACATCAGCTGGTGCTGGAGGAAAGGTCATGTTGTTACCTAAATCCTCAGACAGCTGTTGGGCTAACATTAGCAAGGTAACATCCAAACGTGAATATGTGTTTCAGGCTGTTGGAGCAGAGAGTCCTCCAGCATCCTGCAGACCTGATGAAGTGTCTCATGGATACGTCACCATCAGGGTAATAATCTGCATCAGTGTCAACACCTGATATCTCTTTAGGAAATCATGGAAGTAACACACAGTTTAAATGGGATTTTCTTGAGACATTAGTAATAATAATTCCTCTTTGTGTGTGTGTGTGTGCGTGTGCGTGTGTGTGTGCGTGTGTGTGTGTGTGTGTGTGTGTGTGTGTGTGTGTGTGTGTGTGTGTGTGTGTGTGTGTGTGTGTGTGTGTGCGTGTGTGTGTGTGTGTGTCAGCCTGGTGTGAGGACTCATTATGTTGAAATGGGCTCAGGTCCACCAGTTGTGCTGTGTCACGGCTTCCCTGAGAGCTGGTACTCCTGGAGGTACCAGGTAACATCCCAACACTGCTAAAGACAAATACTACATTCATGCTCACAGTTATTTTTAAGATGAACGTCCTCCTCTCTGTCTCTGGAAGATCCCAGCCGTGGCAGCAGCAGGATTCAGGGTGTTGGCTCTGGACATGAAGGGATACGGAGAGTCCACAGCACCCCCAGGTGAGCTACCAAACAAAGAGCACCGTAATAATTATTTAGAAATAATCAAGAGATAAACTACATTGGGTACATACTCAAAGGAATACGGAAGAGTATTATAGGGCCAGGCATAAACGAGAGGAGGAGGATTTTATTTATTTATTTAGCATTTCGAGAGTTAAGTTGAAATGTCAAGAATAAAGTCAAAATACCATTTCAAGATTAAGTCAAAGTGTTGAGAATAAACTGGGATTATAATAATAATACTACTTTTACTTAAGTAAGGTTTTGAATGCAAGACTTTAACTTGTGTGGTATCAGTACTTTTACTGAAGTAAAGGATCTGAATACTTCTTCCCCTGCTGCATTTTAACACGTGTTTTTCATGGAAGAATGAAACAGTAAATTCATACTTTAACGGTTGTGTTTCCACTCACAGACATAGAGGAATATTCTCAGGAGCAGCTTTGCAAGGTAAAAACTACTCAGATATTTAAAGAAACAGACATTAGGTGTTGAGGATGATTGTGCTCCCTACACTTTACATCCTCATCAAGGATAACAAACCATCTCCCAAAGGCATACCATCATGAAGACAGTTTGAATTATATTTAAGCTGACTTGCTACCAATGTTTGTTATTGTTACAGTCATGCAACTTAATTTGCAGTAAGACATGTACTATTTAATTATGTTTACATAGAATAATATTAAATGCCATAAAACATGTTTTTCTCCAGGATTTAATCACATTTATGGACAAAATGGTGAGTAAATAACATACAACACACAGTAATTCATGTTAGATTAAATGATGAAACATTGGCATTATTTAATAATGTAATATATAATAATGTATGTACGTTTCTATGTAGTTCATTGCAATTTGACAACAAACTTCAGATTGCAGATGCAGATGGTTTTCTCACTTTATTTGTTGTCCATGTTGCAGTCGATGCCACAGGTCACCCTGGTGGGTCACGACTGGGGCGGTGCTCTGGTGTGGACCATGGCTCAGTATTACCCTGAGAGAGTCAGGTGAACACACACACACACACACACACACACACACACACACACAGAGATATTCAGTGGTACTCAGATACTTTATAGGTGTAGTACAACGTGTTTGTTGTTGTGTGTGAAGGGCTGTGGCGTCTCTGAACACTCCTCTGTTCCGTGCGGATCCTTCTGTAAGTCCAGCAGAGAAACTGAAGGCTGTTCCCATATTTGATTACCAGCTCTACTTCCAAAAACCTGTAAGTCTGCCTGCAGCATGCTTACACGCTAACATGCTTATACAGGTGATCTTTCAGGTGCAGCTTCATACTCATTTACTCTCATACTCCACTACATCTCAGAGTTAAGTACTGAACTGTTTACTGCAGTACATTTTTACAGATTACAGTTTTATATACTCTTCCTGTCCAGCGAAAAACATGTATCTCCAGATGTGTTGATTTTCACTGTAGTAAGGTTCTGGATGCAGTACTTTTACTTGTAGTGGAGTATCCTCACAGTGTGGTATTAGTACTTTCACTTGATGGTTTTGAATGCAGTACTTTTAGTGAAGTATCCTCACAGTGTGGGATAAGTACTTTTACTTGTGTGCTTTAAATAAACACATAAGTGAACCACTCCTTCAAGTATTTCTTGTTTCTCTGTGCACGTGACAATAAAGCATAATACAAACTGTAAACGTGTGTGTGTGTGTGTGTGTGTGTGTGTTGCAGGGCGTAGCAGAGGCCGAGCTGGAGAAAGACTTGGAGAGGACGTTCAAGATTTTCTTTTTCAGCAGTGCTGAAGCGGTGAGGACACACACACACACACACACACACACACACATGATATCCAGCGCGTAGCGGTAGAAAACAGACTAATAAATCCATGTTTTTCTCTCAGGAGAGGCGTCCTGCTATCAGCACTGCAGGAGTCTGTGCTCGAGGTGAATATCACGTCTTAAAGGCACTTTTGAGAGTAAAGTGACCACTGACCTGTGCTGTCTGTGTGGTGTCACAGGTGGTCTTTTTGTGGGTCTGCCGGAGCAGATTCCCCGCAGCTGCATGCTGACGGAGGCCGACCTGCAGTACTACGTCAGCCAGTACAAAGAGCGAGGCTTCAGGTCGCACACCTAACACACTATTTCATTCACACCAAAACTCAACCCTCTCACTAACATTTTAAGCTTCCAGGTGTGAAAATGTTTAAGTTGGTCTAAAACCTTAGCTCTGAGTTCATGCATTGGTTTTCTTATTGATTACCAAGATAGATTCACCGTGATGGATAACAGATACTGACTGTTTGTGCAATACTGTCATTATTGCCTTTAAACTATACTTTTCACAAAATATTATTATTTAATTCTTATTTTACCATTTTGGCATTTAACATTTAATAGATCCCACTTCTCAGCATTCTTTATTTACTTATTTGCACTCTGGTTATTTATGTATTTTGCAAGTTTTCATGCAAATATTTGTACATATTTCTTAATATTCTCATTTTCTTATTTTTATTTTAGTACTTACTTATATTTCTTTAAATATATTGTGTTTATATTGTAGCATTATATATATATATATATATAATTTACATGCTACATACTCCTTTATTTCTATTTTCTTACAAGAGCAACTGTATTTCTGATTCTGATCAGGGGATCTATCTATTGTATAATCACCTGAAAATACCAATCGTGTGTTTTCGTTACCTTAGAATGAGCCGTTTATATTTATATAGTATACAGAGCCGATCATCTTCACGGGTGGCCAAATCCAACGTACAGCTTCTGTTAATATTATATCTAAATTATGTAACTTATCTTATGTCACCTTCTATTTCCACCAAAATAATCAAAAAAAGACAATAATCATTAGGTGCAGCCGGATTTTGACCGATGTAGTCAACATTTTGGGTGTTTTTGTGCAAAAAACGACAAGGAATTGTATCATTATGAGAATGAGAATTACTCTCCAGTGAGTCAATAATCATCTTTGGTTCGTTTCACAGGAGGCCGTTGAATTGGTATCGAAACGGGGATTTGAACTGGAGGTGGATGTGCTCTCGTCCCACCGGAAAGGTTCGTTACAGAGCACAAAAAGCTACATGTACACTAAAACCTGGTTTATACACATCCTGGGAAAATATTCAGTAAAAACCTTCAGAATATAGACAGGAATGAAACTGGAAAGTTTGGTGGATGTAAGTGTAAGATTTCTGGCTCAAAGTATGAGAGAAAAACTCACTTTGAGAAAACGGCCTTTAAAGATATAGATTGTATAGACACTACAGGTGAATAAGATAAAACATTTAACTAATAGATATCACCATGAAACTTCCCCAGTTGATTACTGACATTATGTATTACAAGTTTTCTCAAATGTTATGTTTAAATATGTAAATGAGGCGTTATCTAATACTAACTTTTGGTGAATTTAGCAGAAATCTATTTAGCAGACTATTTTCAGCGGCGGATTAATCCACATAAATGATGTAAGCTTTTAAGGTTGACTTTGTGTGTGTGTGTGTGTGTGTGTGTGTGTTAGCTGCTGATGCCTGCTCTGATGGTGACGACAGGTAAAGACCAGGTGCTGCTGCCGGCCTTCTCCAAGGGGATGGAGGACCTGGTGAGAAAAACAAAAACAGCAGCATGATTATCAATCAGTCCTTCCTGAAGACAGTAGTGATGGTAGATGTACTGGAAATGAATCTGACGTCTCTGTTTATGGACTGCAGATCCCGAACCTGAGCAGAGGACACATTGAGGAGTGTGGACACTGGACTCAGATGGAAAGGCCAGCCGAGACAAACGGCATCCTGATATCGTGGCTCAAAGAAACACTGACGAAGGCCGGAGGCGTTGCCGTGGCACCCAAACTGTGAAGGCGGGAGGATGAAGTCAGAAGAATAAATGATAAATTAAAGAGCTTTTGTGTCTGATTTGAGCAAAATTAAAAACTTTTGTCAAAAACTGAAACAATGAATGAATTATTATATTAGTCAATTAATAGAGAGCTACAGGAATGAGGCATTTCCTGTTCCCACGTCTCAAAGTCGATGGGTTCATTGAATGGGTTTTTAGTTAGATGCCTGAAATAAGTTCTGTGGTTAACACAAGCTGAAGAGATTTAAACATTTTGTTCTACGATATAAAATACCCCACTTGTGAGTTTTGAAGCCTTTACGTGTCTTTAAAAAGGCGGTTACTAACAAGTGTCTAAATGAGACTACTAACGCCAACTCGTCCTCCTTTACAGCCTCGTTGTGTTTACTCACGCTCATGTGACCGTGGTGTAGTTGGTTTATTGCCTAACGTTAGCTTTTAACTTCTGGTGATTGCATTCACACTTCAAGAATCATAAAAGTGGTGTCCATTTGTGGAGATTATCTTAATGAACAAAACGTGTAAGTATCATAAACGTGTGTTTGCCACAGAGATCATTTTCTGCAATAATCCAAAATCCATTGATAAAAATCCCATTGGCTTTTTGTGGAGGGAACCAGGGAGATGCTAACCTCCTGTTGGCCTCAAAACAGCCAAAACCCAAGATGGAGACGGTCTGTTGGTCAGACAAAATAACACATTTGAAGATTTCCTCTTTGAATTATGATGAACATTTTCACTATTTTCTAACATTTATTTTAAAGAAAACAATAATCAATAAATCAGGTATCTAATTGCAGCGAAGGAGCTCGTTGTTGTTTCTGGATTTTTAACAATGAAGACATTTTTTTTTCAGAAAACCCAAACAGAAGACAATGTAAGACAAAAGATTGTACGACCGCTCCCAATAACTTTATTTGTAAAGTAAAGATTGACAATAAAAAGTTGTTAAACTTCTTTTTTTTTTATAATAATGAAATAATAAGAAAAGGAACAGTGAGATGATAAAATGATAATTAAAACTGAAATAAATGAAACCAAGAAGTTGTTTAATTATGAACTATAGCTTCTTTAGTTCAAAGTTTAGCAGGCAGCATTTATCTTTGGCTGAAAACAATTTGATTAAATATGCAGCAATTACAAATACATGCAAAAATTACAGAGGAACATATAAAATAAAATCCTAAAAAGGACAAAGATGTGGATATTTAGGATTTCTACAATACAGTCTAAATATTTTGAGAAAAAAGTCACAATATATACAGAGATTATCTTGTTAAATCATGACTTTATCCTTTTCTTGTCAAATTAATTTATGTAAAATATTACGACTTTTTCTTGTAATATGACCTTTTCTCAGAATCATTACTTTTACATTTTTTCTCAACAGTAGCACTAATACCCAGTTGAATTATTCTGGAAATAAAGTTTAACATTAGCAACTAATCCACCCAATCCAAACATTTATTTTCCTATATATACGCAAACTTTTTCTTGAATTATTATTAAAAAAATATGTCTTTTTCTCTTAATCACGTAACCTTCTTCTTGAAATCAGGAGAACGATGTCGCCCTCCTGTGGTCGAGATGGGAACTGAACATAAAGCAGTTTTCACAGTTTTTTCTCCTCAAACAGTTTCTTCCAGGCCGGCATGATGTGTTCATAAATCCTCTCTATCTGGAACACACAGACACACATTTAAACAGACGTATACACAGCGACCAAAGACTGATCGCCAGTTTTTATTTGAACAGTTTTTAGAATCCCACAGAAGTAAAAGTCTAATTTAGTTCTTTAAAAACTAAAGATTTGATCAAGTTTTTCTTCTTCTTTTCCAACTTGTTCCTGAACTGGTTCTCCACAGACACACAGATGTTTTCACAGCTCACTGAGCCTCTGAGCATTCTGGTTGTTTAGGCATTTATGGGTGAATTTAATCCTGTCAAATTTAACCCTCTGAGACCCACAGTAGAGCCGTTTTAGTCTTTCTTAAGGAGGTACAGGGTCTTTAGGGGGAGATAGCAGGTCAGCAGTAGATGTCACATAGTAGTGGTGTACATCATCTGAAAGCTGGGAACCTGAAGATTAATTTAAGATGCAGCTCAGCACTGTGTGTCAAGATGTTCTGGTGTATAAGGGCTAAGAACATAATAATAGAAGTATACGATGTCCATCCCCATGCTCTATTATGTCTCATACGTTGTTGCAGCAATTTTGGGGTTGATACCATTTGTTACACAGATTCTGTGCTAAATTTAACAATTCTTTACCACTGGAGAATTGATAAAAATGATCAATAATCCCTCCAAAATACCACATTAAGACACCTAGAGCTTGAGGAACACCAGAGAAAAAGACATGCTGTGATTTGGGATCAAAAACGGTTTATAAAATTATTTAAAGTCATATATTTTACTTATAAAATGATCTTAAGTCATATATCTTTTACTAATAACATTATAAAAAGTCATATTTTGTACTTATAAAATTATAAAAAGTCATTTTCTACTTATAAAATTGGCTTGTAACCGGAAGTTCGGCTGACATGCAATAAGCCCAGTTTCCGGTTACATCCTACAAAATAAAACTTATAAAAGACGTGATTGTCGTTTTATTTCAGTTTGAATGCTTCGCTGACAGAATTACGATAAGATTTACTCTGACTTCACTGTAGTGCAGTTAAACTTTCTTCTCCTACTAACCAAAAGTGAGAGAACATTCATTTAGGAGGAAAGTAGCTTTAGCTTCGTTAGCTTCTGCTCATAATGTAAACTAATTGTGACGTACTACGGCGGCCCTGAAGACTCAACAGACTGAAAACACAAACGCTAATCGATAGAGTCGATGGACTGAGAGAAGATGATCGTCGGGTTTAGCTGAGCCTGCTATCTTCTAATATTAGCTCTGATTATTTACTTTATGTAATATCAGTAATATTAAATGTAAAGGTAAACTAGCTACAGCCTCAGGTAAATCTAAATAATATCATTTAGAAAAGGAGTTTTAACGCCCTCCAGTGGACACGGTCGGTAACTACAACTGCATTAATATCAAGTTAGAGGAATTACATATAGGCTATTACTTCCGGTTACATCCTACAAAATAAAAGAGAAAGCGATGTAGTTACGCACTTTGTCCACAGGAGGGCAGTGTGGTTATGATTTTAATTATATCTTTTATAAGTTTTATTTTGAATGATGATCAGAAGTCTTGTAGTTTACCTATACAATGATCTTAAGTCATATTTCTTACTTAAAACATTATTTAAAGTCATATTTTTTACTTATAAAATGATATAGTCATATTTTTTACTTAAAAAATGATCCAAAGTCATATTCTTCACTTATAAAATTATCTTAAGTCACATTTTCTACCTATAAAATTATGTAAAGTCATATTTATTTACTTATAAAGTGATCTAAAGTCATATTTTCTACTTATAAAATTATCTAAAGTCATATTTTGTACCTATAAAGTGATCTAAAGTCATATTTTCTACTTATAAAATTATCTAAAGTCATATTTTGTACCTATAAAGTGATCTAAAGTCATATTTTCTACTTATAAAATTATCTAAAGTCATATTTTGTACCTATAAAGTGATCTAAAGTCATATTTTCTACTTATAAAATTATCCAAAGTCATATTTTTTACTTATAAAATTATCTTAAGTCATATTTTCTACCTATAAAATTATGTAAAGTCATATTTCTTTACTTATGAAGTGATCTAAAGTCATATTTTCTACTTATAAAATGGTCTAGTCATTTTCTTTTACCTATAAAAGTGATCTAAAGTCATATTTTTTACATATAAAATTTTATAGTTATATTTTTTACTTAAAAAATGATTTAGTCATATTTTTTTACTTATAAAGTGATATAAAGTCATATTTTTACTCATAAAATGATTTAAAGTCATATTTTGTACCTATAAAGTGATCTAAAGTCATATTTTCTACTTATAAAATTATCCAAAGTCATATTTTTTACATATAAAATTTTATAGTCATATTTTTTACTTACAAAATTATATAGTCATATTCTTTTACTTATAAAATGATTTAAAGTCGTATTTTTTACTTATAAAATTATATTAAGTCATATTTTTTACTTATAAATTGATTTAAAGTCATATATCTTTTACTAATAAAATTATAAAGTCATATTTTTTACTTATAAAATTATAAAAAATCATATTTTCTACTTATAAAATTATCTAAAGTCATATTTTTTTTACCTATAAAGTGATCTAAAGTCATATTTTCTACTTATAAAATTATCTAAAGTCATATTTTTTTACCTATAAAGTGATCTAAAGTCATATTTTCTACTTATAAAATTATCCAGTCATATTTTTTACTTACAAAGTGATCAAAAGTCATATTTTTTACTTATAAATTGATTTAAAGTCATATTTTTTTTACTAATAACATTATAAAAAGTCATATTTTTTACTTATAAAATTATAAAAAGTCATATATTTTTTACTTATAAAATTATAAAAAGTCATATTTTTTACTTATAAAATTGGCTTGTAACCGGAAGTTCGGCTGACATGCAATAAGCCCAGTTTCCGGTTACATCCTACAAAATAAAACTTATAAAAGAAGTGATTGTCGTTTTATTTCAGTTTGAATGCTTCGCTGACAGAATTACGATAAGATTTACTCTGACTTCACTGTAGTGCAGTTAAACTTTCTTCTCCTACTAACCAAAAGTGAGAGAACATTCATTTAGGAGGAAAGTAGCTTTAGCTTCGTTAGCTTCTGCTCATAATGTAAACTAATTGTGACGTACTACGGCGGCCCTGAAGACTCAACAGACTGAAAACACAAACGCTAATCGATAGAGTCGATGGACTGAGAGAAGATGATCGTCGGGTTTAGCTGAGCCTGCTATCTTCTAATATTAGCTCTGATTGTTTACTTTATGTAATATCAGTAATATTTAAATGTAAAGGTAAACTAGCTACAGCCTCAGGTAAATCTAAATAATATCATTTAGAAAAGGAGTTTTAACGCCCTCCAGTGGACACGGTCGGTAACTACAACGACATTAATATCAAGTTAGAGGAATTACATATAGGCTATTATTTCCGGTTACATCCTACAAAATAAAAGAGAAAGAGATGTACTTACGCACTTTGTCCACAGGAGGGCAGTGTGGTTATGATTTTAATTATAATGATTGTGTCTAACTACAGCTGTTTAGGGTTATCAATAGATCTGATTATTACAGGAGATGCTTGGACAGATTCAGTAGAGACGGTGAATATATTTTATCGGTACATTTGATCAGTAATCTGAGCCGCGCTGTTATTTCCTTGTTTTTTTAAAGGGAGTTCTGCTGATAGAGTCACCAGCTCAGAGCAGGACTGTGGTTCATCACCTGCTTTAATCGTAATTTGTTGACTCCATCCTTCTGGTTATCACCACAGTTTATTTTGTAACCGCCTGCTCCCGCGGGATCCCAGTCCTGATGGCGTCCTCTAAAGCCGACCGCTGCACACATCGACGCAACTCACGGCTCGTATTAAGACATTGTCATTCTTAAAGTAACGGTACTAATAAAACGGGGTGTCGTACCGTTTTTAATGGCAGGGTATCGCCATACCTTTCTAGTATCGGTGTACCGTGCAACGCTACCGCTGACTTGAATCGACAGCTTCAACAACAACAGAACAATAAAGACATATTTCAGGTGTCTTTTGAGTGGGATCAGCTGCTCCTGACTGACCTGAGAGGAGTCCGATGAGCAGCATCACCACCCATCCCGACCAGGCGTCCAGCAGGCTCTTGATCAACTCCCACATGGACTCTTTACTCTTACTGGTGATCTGGTAGACAAACAACACGGAGAGTTTGCATTGCCTAGCTGAGAAGATTTTGTAAGAATCACAGGCCAAATACAGAGACAAAAGAGAGCTTTTTAAACATAGTGAAGTTTTAATGTGCTGCCCAGACCTTGCGGTGGCGGTCCGTGTCTCTGGATTTCTCCCTCAGCCAGTCGATGGTGTGGAAGTCTTCATACGTGCCCACGTCAGGAAAAGGCTCGTCCAGGAAGTCCATCAAGTTTCCAGCTCCGTTCATCTCCTCTGTGGGCGTGGCGCTGGTGACTCCTGGTAGAGAGAGCGAACATCTGAACATCAGTACAACCCTGTTTACTGTAATCAAATGATGTCAGCCTCTAACTTAACTCTGAAATATAGATTTCCCTTCACTCTTCCACCTCTCTAAAGAGGGAAAGCATGTTGGATGTGATTTCTCCATCAGTCTAATCAGTCCACCTCTCCACCATTGAAGAAACTGGAAGATTTGGCTGTTTGTTATTGTTGTTTTCTTATGTTTTGCAGAAATTGTTGCAGGATAATTTCCAGACAGATAAAGAAGAATACAACATGCAACTATTTTGATATTCGATTAATCATTAAAATAATGTTTAAATGGCGTTTCCAGCCTGTTTATATCATATTAAACTGAATATCTTTGGAGTTAAGTTACCATCCTCTCCTCTAGCTGAGTTAGCATCCTCTCCTCTAGCTGAGTTACCATCCCTCCTCTAGCTGAGTTACCATCCTCTCCTCTAGCTGAGTTACCATCCCTCCTCTAGCTGAGTTACCATCCTCTCCTCTAGCTGAGTTACCATCCCTCCTCTAGCTGAGTTAGCATCTTCACCTCTAGCTGAGTTACCATAGTTAACATCCTCTCCTCTAGCTGAGTTAGCATCCTCTCCTCTAGCTGAGTTAACATCCTCTCCTCTAGCTGAGTTACCATAGTTACCATCCTCTCCTCTAGCTGAGTTACCATCCTCTCCTCTAGCTGAGTTACCATAGTTACCATCCTCTCCTCTAGCTGAGTTACCATCCTCTCCTCTAGCTGAGTCAACATAGTTACCATCCTCTCCTCTAGCTGAGTTACCATCCTCTCCTCTAGCTGAGTTAACATCCTCTCCTCTAGCTGAGTTACCATAGTTACCATCCTCTCCTCTAGCTGAGTTACCATCCTCTCCTCTAGCTGAGTTACCATAGTTAACATCCTCTCCTCTAGCTGAGTTACCATAGTTACCATCCTCTCCTCTAGCTGAGTTACCATCCTCTCCTCTAGCTGAGTTAACATCCTCTCCTCTAGCTGAGTTAACATCCTCTCCTCTAGCTGAGTTACCATCCTCTCCTCTAGCTGAGTTACCATCCTCTCCTCTAGCTGAGTTAGCATCCTCTCCTCTAGCTGAGTTACCATCCTCTCCTCTAGCTGAGTTAACATCCTCTCCTCTAGCTGAGTTAACATCCTCTCCTCTAGCTGAGTTAGCATCTTCACCTCTAGATAAGTTACCATAGTTACCATCCTCTCCTCTAGCTGAGTTACCATAGTTAACATCCTCTCCTCTAGCTGAGTTACCATAGTTACCATCCTCTCCTCTAGCTGAGTTAGCATCCTCTCCTCTAGCTGAGTTAACATCCTCTCCTCTAGCTGAGTTACCATAGTTACCATCCTCTCCTCTAGCTGAGTTAACATCCTCTCCTCTAGCTGAGTTACCATCCCTCCTCTAGCTGAGTTAGCATCTTCACCTCTAGATAAGTTACCATAGTTACCATCCTCTCCTCTAGCTGAGTTACCATAGTTACCATCCTCTCCTCTAGCTGAGTTAACATCCTCTCCTCTAGCTGAGTTAACATCCTCTCCTCTAGCTGAGTTAACATCCTCTCCTCTAGCTGAGTTACCATAGTTACCATCCTCTCCTCTAGCTGAGTTACCATCCTCTCCTCTAGCTGAGTTACCATCCCTCCTCTAGCTGAGTTAGCATCTTCACCTCTAGATAAGTTACCATAGTTACCATCCTCTCCTCTAGCTGAGTTACCATAGTTACCATCCTCTCCTCTAGCTGAGTTAGCATCCTCTCCTCTAGCTGAGTTAGCATCCTCTCCTCTAGCTGAGTTAACATCCTCTCCTCTAGCTGAGTTACCATAGTTACCATCCTCTCCTCTAGCTGAGTTACCATCCTCTCCTCTAGCTGAGTTAACATCCTCTCCTCTAGCTGAGTCAACATAGTTACCATCCTCTCCTCTAGCTGAGTTACCATCCTCTCCTCTAGCTGAGTTAACATCCTCTCCTCTAGCTGAGTTACCATCCTCTCCTCTAGCTGAGTTAACATCCTCTCCTCTAGCTGAGTTACCATCCTCTCCTCTAGCTGAGTTAACATCCTCTCCTCTAGCTGAGTTAACATCCTCTCCTCTAGCTGAGTTACCATCCTCTCCTCTAGCTGAGTCAACATCCTCTCCTCTAGCTGAGTCAACATAGTTACCATCCTCTCCTCTAGCTGAGTTACCATCCTCTCCTCTAGCTGAGTTAACATCCTCTCCTCTAGCTGAGTTACCATCCCTCCTCTAGCTGAGTTAGCATCTTCACCTCTAGATAAGTTACCATAGTTACCATCCTCTCCTCTAGCTGAGTTACCATAGTTACCATCCTCTCCTCTAGCTGAGTTAACATCCTCTCCTCTAGCTGAGTTAACATCCTCTCCTCTAGCTGAGTTAACATCCTCTCCTCTAGCTGAGTTACCATAGTTACCATCCTCTCCTCTAGCTGAGTTAACATCCTCTCCTCTAGCTGAGTTACCATCCTCTCCTCTAGCTGAGTTACCATCCCTCCTCTAGCTGAGTTAGCATCCCTCCTCTAGCTGAGTTACCATCCTCTCCTCTAGCTGAGTTACCATCCCTCCTCTAGCTGAGTTAGCATCTTCACCTCTAGCTGAGTTACCATAGTTAACATCCTCTCCTCTAGCTGAGTTACCATCCTCTCCTCTAGCTGAGTTAGCATCCTCTCCTCTAGCTGAGTTAACATCCTCTCCTCTAGCTGAGTTACCATAGTTACCATCCTCTCCTCTAGCTGAGTTACCATCCTCTCCTCTAGCTGAGTTACCATAGTTACCATCCTCTCCTCTAGCTGAGTTACCATCCTCTCCTCTAGCTGAGTCAACATAGTTACCATCCTCTCCTCTAGCTGAGTTACCATCCTCTCCTCTAGCTGAGTTAACATCCTCTCCTCTAGCTGAGTTACCATAGTTACCATCCTCTCCTCTAGCTGAGTTACCATCCTCTCCTCTAGCTGAGTTACCATAGTTAACATCCTCTCCTCTAGCTGAGTTACCATAGTTACCATCCTCTCCTCTAGCTGAGTTACCATCCTCTCCTCTAGCTGAGTTACCATCCTCTCCTCTAGCTGAGTTAACATCCTCTCCTCTAGCTGAGTTACCATCCTCTCCTCTAGCTGAGTTACCATCCTCTCCTCTAGCTGAGTTAGCATCCTCTCCTCTAGCTGAGTTACCATCCTCTCCTCTAGCTGAGTTAACATCCTCTCCTCTAGCTGAGTTAACATCCTCTCCTCTAGCTGAGTTAGCATCTTCACCTCTAGATAAGTTACCATAGTTACCATCCTCTCCTCTAGCTGAGTTACCATAGTTAACATCCTCTCCTCTAGCTGAGTTACCATAGTTACCATCCTCTCCTCTAGCTGAGTTAGCATCCTCTCCTCTAGCTGAGTTAACATCCTCTCCTCTAGCTGAGTTACCATAGTTACCATCCTCTCCTCTAGCTGAGTTAACATCCTCTCCTCTAGCTGAGTTACCATCCCTCCTCTAGCTGAGTTAGCATCTTCACCTCTAGATAAGTTACCATAGTTACCATCCTCTCCTCTAGCTGAGTTACCATAGTTACCATCCTCTCCTCTAGCTGAGTTAACATCCTCTCCTCTAGCTGAGTTAACATCCTCTCCTCTAGCTGAGTTAACATCCTCTCCTCTAGCTGAGTTACCATAGTTACCATCCTCTCCTCTAGCTGAGTTACCATCCTCTCCTCTAGCTGAGTTACCATCCCTCCTCTAGCTGAGTTAGCATCTTCACCTCTAGATAAGTTACCATAGTTACCATCCTCTCCTCTAGCTGAGTTACCATAGTTAACATCCTCTCCTCTAGCTGAGTTAGCATCCTCTCCTCTAGCTGAGTTAGCATCCTCTCCTCTAGCTGAGTTAACATCCTCTCCTCTAGCTGAGTTACCATAGTTACCATCCTCTCCTCTAGCTGAGTTACCATCCTCTCCTCTAGCTGAGTTAACATCCTCTCCTCTAGCTGAGTTACCATCCTCTCCTCTAGCTGAGTCAACATAGTTACCATCCTCTCCTCTAGCTGAGTTACCATCCTCTCCTCTAGCTGAGTTAACATCCTCTCCTCTAGCTGAGTTACCATCCTCTCCTCTAGCTGAGTTACCATCCTCTCCTCTAGCTGAGTCAACATCCTCTCCTCTAGCTGAGTCAACATAGTTACCATCCTCTCCTCTAGCTGAGTTACCATCCTCTCCTCTAGCTGAGTTAACATCCTCTCCTCTAGCTGAGTTACCATCCTCTCCTCTAGCTGAGTTAACATCCTCTCCTCTAGCTGAGTTAACATCCTCTCCTCTAGCTGAGTTACCATCCTCTCCTCTAGCTGAGTCAACATCCTCTCCTCTAGCTGAGTCAACATAGTTACCATCCTCTCCTCTAGCTGAGTTACCATCCTCTCCTCTAGCTGAGTTAACATCCTCTCCTCTAGCTGAGTTACCATCCTCTCCTCTAGCTGAGTTAACATCCTCTCCTCTAGCTGAGTTACCATCCCTCCTCTAGCTGAGTTAGCATCTTCACCTCTAGATAAGTTACCATAGTTACCATCCTCTCCTCTAGCTGAGTTACCATAGTTACCATCCTCTTCCTCTAGCTGAGTTAACATCCTCTCCTCTAGCTGAGTTAACATCCTCTCCTCTAGCTGAGTTAACATCCTCTCCTCTAGCTGAGTTACCATAGTTACCATCCTATCCTCTAGCTGAGTTAACATCCTCTCCTCTAGCTGAGTTACCATCCTCTCCTCTAGCTGAGTTACCATCCCTCCTCTAGCTGAGTTAGCATCTTCACCTCTAGATAAGTTACCATAGTTACCATCCTCTTCCTCTAGCTGAGTTACCATAGTTAACATCCTCTCCTCTAGCTGAGTTAGCATCCTCTCCTCTAGCTGAGTTAGCATCCTCTCCTCTAGCTGAGTTAACATCCTCTCCTCTAGCTGAGTTACCATAGTTACCATCCTCTCCTCTAGCTGAGTTACCATCCTCTCCTCTAGCTGAGTTAACATCCTCTCCTCTAGCTGAGTCAACATAGTTACCATCCTCTCCTCTAGCTGAGTTACCATCCTCTCCTCTAGCTGAGTTAACATCCTCTCCTCTAGCTGAGTTACCATCCTCTCCTCTAGCTGAGTTAACATCCTCTCCTCTAGCTGAGTCAACATCCTGTCCTCTAGCTGAGTTAACATCCTCTCCTCTAGCTGAGTTACCATCCTCTCCTCTAGCTGAGTTAGCATCCTCTCCTCTAGCTGAGTTAACATCCTCTCCTCTAGCTGAGTTACCATAGTTACCATCCTCTCCTCTAGCTGAGTTAACATCCTCTCCTCTAGCTGAGTTAACATCCTCTCCTCTAGCTGAGTTACCATCCTCTCCTCTAGCTGAGTTACCATCCCTCCTCTAGCTGAGTTAGCATCTTCACCTCTAGATAAGTTACCATAGTTACCATCCTCTCCTCTAGCTGAGTTACCATAGTTAACATCCTCTCCTCTAGCTGAGTTAGCATCCTCTCCTCTAGCTGAGTTAGCATCCTCTCCTCTAGCTGAGTTAACATCCTCTCCTCTAGCTGAGTTACCATAGTTACCATCCTCTCCTCTAGCTGAGTTACCATCCTCTCCTCTAGCTGAGTTAACATCCTCTCCTCTAGCTGAGTCAACATAGTTACCATCCTCTCCTCTAGCTGAGTTACCATCCTCTCCTCTAGCTGAGTTAACATCCTCTCCTCTAGCTGAGTTACCATCCTCTCCTCTAGCTGAGTCAACATCCTCTCCTCTAGCTGAGTCAACATAGTTACCATCCTCTCCTCTAGCTGAGTTACCATCCTCTCCTCTAGCTGAGTTAACATCCTCTCCTCTAGCTGAGTTACCATCCTCTCCTCTAGCTGAGTTAACATCCTCTCCTCTAGCTGAGTTACCATAGTTACCATCCTCTCCTCTAGCTGAGTTACCATCCTCTCCTCTAGCTGAGTTACCATCCTCTCCTCTAGCTGAGTTAGCATCCTCTCCTCTAGCTGAGTTACCATCCTCTCCTCTAGCTGAGTTACCATCCTCCTCCTCTAGCTGAGTTACCATCCTCTCCTCTAGCTGAGTTAGCATCCTCTCCTCTAGCTGAGTTACCATCCCTCCTCTAGCTGAGTTACCATCCCTCCTCTAGCTGAGTTAGCATCTTCACCTCTAGATAAGTTACCATAGTTACCATCCTCTCCTCTAGCTGAGTTACCATAGTTAACATCCTCTCCTCTAGCTGAGTTACCATAGTTACCATCCTCTCCTCTAGCTGAGTTACCATCCTCTCCTCTAGCTGAGTTACCATAGTTACCATCCTCTCCTCTAGCTGAGTTACCATAGTTACCATCCTCTCCTCTAGCTGAGTTACCATCCTCTCCTCTAGCTGAGTTAACATCCTCTCCTCTAGCTGAGTTACCATCCCTCCTCTAGCTGAGTTAGCATCTTCACCTCTAGATAAGTTACCATAGTTACCATCCTCTCCTCTAGCTGAGTTACCATAGTTAACATCCTCTCCTCTAGCTGAGTTACCATCCTCTCCTCTAGCTGAGTTACCATCCCTCCTCTAGCTGAGTTAGCATCTTCACCTCTAGATAAGTTACCATAGTTACCATCCTCTCCTCTAGCTGAGTTACCATAGTTAACATCCTCTCCTCTAGCTGAGTTAGCATCCTCTCCTCTAGCTGAGTTAGCATCCTCTCCTCTAGCTGAGTTAACATCCTCTCCTCTAGCTGAGTTACCATAGTTACCATCCTCTCCTCTAGCTGAGTTACCATCCTCTCCTCTAGCTGAGTTAACATCCTCTCCTCTAGCTGAGTCAACATAGTTACCATCCTCTCCTCTAGCTGAGTTAACATCCTCTCCTCTAGCTGAGTTACCATCCTCTCCTCTAGCTGAGTCAACATCCTCTCCTCTAGCTGAGTTAACATCCTCTCCTCTAGCTGAGTTACCATCCTCTCCTCTAGCTGAGTTAACATCCTCTCCTCTAGCTGAGTCAACATAGTTACCATCCTCTCCTCTAGCTGAGTTACCATCCTCTCCTCTAGCTGAGTTAACATCCTCTCCTCTAGCTGAGTTACCATCCTCTCCTCTAGCTGAGTTAACATCCTCTCCTCTAGCTGAGTTAACATCCTCTCCTCTAGCTGAGTTACCATCCTCTCCTCTAGCTGAGTCAACATCCTCTCCTCTAGCTGAGTCAACATAGTTACCATCCTCTCCTCTAGCTGAGTTACCATCCTCTCCTCTAGCTGAGTTAACATCCTCTCCTCTAGCTGAGTTACCATCCTCTCCTCTAGCTGAGTTAACATCCTCTCCTCTAGCTGAGTTACCATCCCTCCTCTAGCTGAGTTAGCATCTTCACCTCTAGATAAGTTACCATAGTTACCATCCTCTCCTCTAGCTGAGTTACCATAGTTACCATCCTCTCCTCTAGCTGAGTTAACATCCTCTCCTCTAGCTGAGTTAACATCCTCTCCTCTAGCTGAGTTAACATCCTCTCCTCTAGCTGAGTTACCATAGTTACCATCCTCTCCTCTAGCTGAGTTAACATCCTCTCCTCTAGCTGAGTTACCATCCTCTCCTCTAGCTGAGTTACCATCCCTCCTCTAGCTGAGTTAGCATCTTCACCTCTAGATAAGTTACCATAGTTACCATCCTCTCCTCTAGCTGAGTTACCATAGTTAACATCCTCTCCTCTAGCTGAGTTACCATCCTCTCCTCTAGCTGAGTTACCATAGTTACCATCCTCTCCTCTAGCTGAGTTACCATCCTCTCCTCTAGCTGAGTTACCATCCTCTCCTCTAGCTGAGTTACCATAGTTACCATCCTCTCCTCTAGCTGAGTTAACATCCTCTCCTCTAGCTGAGTTAACATCCTCTCCTCTAGCTGAGTTAACATCCTCTCCTCTAGCTGAGTTAACATCCTCTCCTCTAGCTGAGTTAACATCCTCTCCTCTAGCTGAGTTACCATAGTTACCATCCTCTCCTCTAGCTGAGTTACCATAGTTACCATCCTCTCCTCTAGCTGAGTTACCATCCTCTCCTCTAGCTGAGTTAACATCCTCTCCTCTAGCTGAGTTACCATCCTCTCCTCTAGCTGAGTTAACATCCTCTCCTCTAGCTGAGTTACCATAGTTACCATCCTCTCCTCTAGCTGAGTTACCATCCTCTCCTCTAGCTGAGTTACCATAGTTACCATCCTCTCCTCTAGCTGAGTTAACATCCTCTCCTCTAGCTGAGTTACCATAGTTACCATCCTCTCCTCTAGCTGAGTTACCATCCTCTCCTCTAGCTGAGTTAACATCCTCTCCTCTAGCTGAGTCAACATAGTTACCATCCTCTCCTCTAGCTGAGTTACCATCCTCTCCTCTAGCTGAGTTAACATCCTCTCCTCTAGCTGAGTTACCATCCTCTCCTCTAGCTGAGTCAACATCCTCTCCTCTAGCTGAGTCAACATAGTTACCATCCTCTCCTCTAGCTGAGTTACCATCCTCTCCTCTAGCTGAGTTAACATCCTCTCCTCTAGCTGAGTTACCATCCTCTCCTCTAGCTGAGTTAACATCCTCTCCTCTAGCTGAGTTACCATAGTTACCATCCTCTCCTCTAGCTGAGTTACCATCCTCTCCTCTAGCTGAGTTACCATCCTCTCCTCTAGCTGAGTTAGCATCCTCTCCTCTAGCTGAGTTACCATCCTCTCCTCTAGCTGAGTTACCATCCTCTCCTCTAGCTGAGTTACCATCCTCTCCTCTAGCTGAGTTAGCATCCTCTCCTCTAGCTGAGTTACCATCCCTCCTCTAGCTGAGTTACCATCCCTCCTCTAGCTGAGTTAGCATCTTCACCTCTAGATAAGTTACCATAGTTACCATCCTCTCCTCTAGCTGAGTTACCATAGTTAACATCCTCTCCTCTAGCTGAGTTACCATAGTTACCATCCTCTCCTCTAGCTGAGTTACCATCCTCTCCTCTAGCTGAGTTACCATAGTTACCATCCTCTCCTCTAGCTGAGTTACCATAGTTACCATCCTCTCCTCTAGCTGAGTTACCATCCTCTCCTCTAGCTGAGTTAACATCCTCTCCTCTAGCTGAGTTACCATCCCTCCTCTAGCTGAGTTAGCATCTTCACCTCTAGATAAGTTACCATAGTTACCATCCTCTCCTCTAGCTGAGTTACCATAGTTAACATCCTCTCCTCTAGCTGAGTTACCATCCTCTCCTCTAGCTGAGTTACCATCCCTCCTCTAGCTGAGTTAGCATCTTCACCTCTAGATAAGTTACCATAGTTACCATCCTCTCCTCTAGCTGAGTTACCATAGTTAACATCCTCTCCTCTAGCTGAGTTAGCATCCTCTCCTCTAGCTGAGTTAGCATCCTCTCCTCTAGCTGAGTTAACATCCTCTCCTCTAGCTGAGTTACCATAGTTACCATCCTCTCCTCTAGCTGAGTTACCATCCTCTCCTCTAGCTGAGTTAACATCCTCTCCTCTAGCTGAGTCAACATAGTTACCATCCTCTCCTCTAGCTGAGTTAACATCCTCTCCTCTAGCTGAGTTACCATCCTCTCCTCTAGCTGAGTCAACATCCTCTCCTCTAGCTGAGTTAACATCCTCTCCTCTAGCTGAGTTACCATCCTCTCCTCTAGCTGAGTTAACATCCTCTCCTCTAGCTGAGTCAACATAGTTACCATCCTCTCCTCTAGCTGAGTTACCATCCTCTCCTCTAGCTGAGTTAACATCCTCTCCTCTAGCTGAGTTACCATCCTCTCCTCTAGCTGAGTTAACATCCTCTCCTCTAGCTGAGTTACCATAGTTACCATCCTCTCCTCTAGCTGAGTTACCATCCTCTCCTCTAGCTGAGTTACCATCCTCTCCTCTAGCTGAGTTAGCATCCTCTCCTCTAGCTGAGTTACCATCCTCTCCTCTAGCTGAGTTACCATCCTCTCCTCTAGCTGAGTTACCATCCTCTCCTCTAGCTGAGTTAGCATCCTCTCCTCTAGCTGAGTTACCATCCCTCCTCTAGCTGAGTTACCATCCCTCCTCTAGCTGAGTTAGCATCTTCACCTCTAGATAAGTTACCATAGTTACCATCCTCTCCTCTAGCTGAGTTACCATAGTTAACATCCTCTCCTCTAGCTGAGTTACCATAGTTACCATCCTCTCCTCTAGCTGAGTTACCATAGTTACCATCCTCTCCTCTAGCTGAGTTACCATCCTCTCCTCTAGCTGAGTTAACATCCTCTCCTCTAGCTGAGTTACCATCCCTCCTCTAGCTGAGTTAGCATCTTCACCTCTAGATAAGTTACCATAGTTACCATCCTCTCCTCTAGCTGAGTTACCATAGTTAACATCCTCTCCTCTAGCTGAGTTACCATCCTCTCCTCTAGCTGAGTTACCATAGTTACCATCCTCTCCTCTAGCTGAGTTACCATCCTCTCCTCTAGCTGAGTTACCATCCTCTCCTCTAGCTGAGTTACCATAGTTACCATCCTCTCCTCTAGCTGAGTTAACATCCTCTCCTCTAGCTGAGTTAACATCCTCTCCTCTAGCTGAGTTAACATCCTCTCCTCTAGCTGAGTTAACATCCTCTCCTCTAGCTGAGTTAACATCCTCTCCTCTAGCTGAGTTACCATAGTTACCATCCTCTCCTCTAGCTGAGTTACCATAGTTACCATCCTCTCCTCTAGCTGAGTTACCATCCTCTCCTCTAGCTGAGTTAACATCCTCTCCTCTAGCTGAGTTACCATCCTCTCCTCTAGCTGAGTTAACATCCTCTCCTCTAGCTGAGTTACCATAGTTACCATCCTCTCCTCTAGCTGAGTTACCATCCTCTCCTCTAGCTGAGTTACCATAGTTACCATCCTCTCCTCTAGCTGAGTTAACATCCTCTCCTCTAGCTGAGTTACCATAGTTACCATCCTCTCCTCTAGCTGAGTTATATATATATTTATATATCTATATATCTATATATATAGCTGAGTTCGGATTAGGGTGTTATTGTAGATAAAGTGGTCTCTTACCTTCTCCAGCCTCCATCATGTTTCAGTCCGTCCTGACGGTCTCTGCTGGAGAATGTTTCTATTGAATTCAGACCTTATTGAATGTCTTCCTTGTTGATCATTGGAGCTGATATATAGATATATATCTCTATATATAGATATATAGAGATATATATAGAGAGAGAATAAAGTGTTGTTAGATGTCAAGAAATAAACAGACAGCGTCAGAGACTGCTTCCCACAATGCACCTTCTCCTTCTTCTCCTCCTTCTTTAAGGTTTATTGGCAAACAATGATTTGGTGCATTACCGCCACCAGCTGGTCTGGAGTGTGGATCATTCTGGCTAATAATTACTATAGCCCAAAAAATGAAGAAAACAAAACAAAACAAACAACCTCATATTTTCCCAATCATATTAATTTGTCTAAGATACTGAACTAATGTTCTATAACACTCATCTAGTGAGTTCTTTTGTAGAATATCCATTAAATCAAAGTGTACTTTAATCTCTTTGAGGCCTTTCTTCCTCATATCTCCCACAATGCAACACAACATGCTCCACCGTTTCCTCTTGTCCACAGTAATCACATCTACCTGAGTCATGTTTACCTGTTTTAAATAGTGTGCTGTTTAGTCCAGTGTGTCTAATCTAAGTCTTGATAGGATTGTCTCATCTCTCCTGTTCCTTCCTACACACCTCATTTCTCCCACTTTCCTCTGAACTCTGTCAAACCACCGTCCTTTCCACAATGCACCTGTTCACAATGCACCTGTTCACAACTCACCTGTTCACAACTCACGTGTTCACAACTCACGTGTTCACAACTCACCTGTTCACAACTCACCTGTTCACAACTCACGTGTTCACAACTCACGTGTTCACAACTCACGTGTTCACAACTCACCTGTTCACAACTCACCTGTTCACAACTCACGTGTTCACAACTCTCCATTATTCCTGTTGCCCTTCAGTAATTAATTAGAAGGTTGTGTACTTTCTTAAACGTCTTTCCTAGCAGATTGTAATATTTCCATCATCTACTCCTGATAGCAATTCCCTTCTTTCTTTGTCATATTTGTTGCACTCTATAAGAACATGCTTGACAGTTTCTGGTTTATTACAGTGCGTGCATAGTCCTTTGGGTGCTTGCCTATTCTCTGGAGTGTTTGGTTTAATCCTGTATGTCCTATTCTCAGACGGGTAATGACCATCTCTTCCCTTTGGGCTCCTACATGTTTCTGAATACTGTACAGATGTCTCCCTGGGTCACTTAAGTCCCAGTATTCTTGCCAGGCTACAGGCGTTGGACTGATAAATATCAGATATCAATAAATATCGAGTATTTATTGAGCATATTTACAGCTGTACATTTCACAGTATTTTAGAACAGTTATTGGATTTACAGAAAATACTAAATTGGGTCACTCAGCTGGTGAACTCATCTTGTATTCTATGCAACCACAAGTCAAGAAAACACTGATTACTGCAGTTTACAGTAAACGAGGTATTTTAATGAGGAAAAGAGAAGGAACAGACACTCATATTTACATTTCAAGATCATTCCCTTGAGATAATTCACTGTCATCTCAACGTATCAAACATGTTTTATGAACTAAACATTCATAGTTACCACAAAATACAAAAATATGAATTATCCCAACAGAACATTATCTCAGGCTGTCAATGCTAAATATGAGCAGCATAAAATAATAATCTACAGCACCTCCAGAACAAGAGAGGAGTCATGATCTCCAGATGATTATCATCAAACACTGCTGAGCTCTGTTTCAGAAAGAGAAAGAGGATTAGTAAAAACTTTGAGTTAGTTAAACCTGAGATGATGTAAACTCTGGATTTTCTCTTCCAGAAAGAGAGATAACTTAAACTCTGGGTCAGTTACCATGGTAACAGAGTCAGTCGCCACGGTAACTCGACCTGCTCCCTGTTACAGAGCCAGACACGCTGCTTTATTTCCTCCTTCATTCAGCGCGCATCGAAGCGGAGGATTAATTAATTAGCGGAGGATGGACAACAATGGACAACACTGAATTAAACTTTAATGTGTTATTGACACTTCTCCCAGCTCTGACTTTTTTAAAGATAAATGTGCGCAGTCAGCATATACATGTACTAATATCTCTACGTTGACTGGATTAAAACGGAGGCCATGTTGCCATGGTGAATCGTGGTATCAGAGCTCTATTGATGATGGCTCAGAGTAGATTGATCGGACTCTGATCAGCTGTTCTGAGTTTCCCTCCTCAGGATGAGTCCACTCAGAGTTCAGGCTTTGTTAAAGCTGAGACCTGAAACGAGGCCCTGGCTGCTCTTGACCTCCATGTGAACAGACCACCTCAAACACAGTATTAGTAGTTGCACTACACTAACATTTTCATCTAATGGTCATCAGACAGAAAACACCACACTGACGACCGCTTCACCATATTTCAAACTTCTTGTCCTTCTTAAAGGACGTTGTGTCCACAATGTTGTTCCTGAAGAGTCTAGAAAAACAGCGAAGCAGAGAGAGCAGACGTCACTCAGCCAGAATAACATGTGAATCATTGAAGTGATGTCAGCCGATGAGCACAGCTGGTGCACTAATGAATGGATGCTCACCGCACGGTGTCAATGGAGGGGTTGGTGGAGACCAGCTGGAGCAACGCGCCGGTTGAAGCATCGGTGATGTTATTGTGACTCAGACTGGAACATGAACACAAACAGAGACACAGAGGAACATTTATTACAGTACATGATATCAGATCAGCCGGCTGCTGCTGGAGGCCGTAGAGGTGACTCAGACTACAACAATAAAAGCTTTAACTTCCTTCTACTTCCACACAGACTCAAATGAAGAGAATAAATCGATTCTGCCATTAAAAAAACTTAAAAAATAAATAAATCATGATAATAAATGAATTCATATAATTGTGGGAAGCCAAAATCATGATGAATATTTGCTGATTAATTGTGCAGCCCAACCTCTCAGCTCATTAAACTGTGAGGAGCTGACATTACTGGCTCTTTTTGAACCTCACACAGACTCCACCTGTTGCTGTGGTATATCTATATATAGACAACACTGCATTAGATGGGTTCTAGGCACATGAAGACATTTACAGTTTGCCACTCACTCCAGGACTTGTACTTTGTGCAGATGTGAGCTGAGTGTGAGCAGCAGCTGGTCAGTGAGCTGACAGTGACTGAGGTCCAGCTCTGTCAGCTCTTCAGAGGAGTCCAGCATCCAGGCCAAAGCTCCACAGACCCTCTGATCCAGTGTGGTGTGACTGAGGTCCAGCTCTCCATCCAGGGCTCTGCAGAGGGACACTGCCCGTCTCACTCTGTCCCTCTCACTGTTCACAGGAACCAGGGACACCAGCTGGAGGAGGACAGCTTTACTGGCTCTAAACAGAGCAGAGAGAAGACCGTTACGCTGCAGAAACATGAATGAAAACAAGCTTCTTCTCAGGTTTCAGTCATGTTGTGGTCTTTCCCACCTGAGGCGGACTCTGTCGAGGACAGGAAACAGCAGGTCCAGTCCGCCGTCCTCCACCTCACAGTCCTGCAGGTTGAGCTCTGTGTCCCGGCTGCTGCGTCTCAGGATGGTGGAGACGGCCCTGCAGTCGTCACCAGTCAGACGGAGAGTGTCCCTCTGATCCAGATCCACACAGGAGGAGCAGGACAGATCCAGCCTGTGCTGCACAGTCCTGAGCAGGCTGACTGCTGCCCCCTGCTGGGCCTCAGAGGCAGCACAGCAGTGGACCAACCTCAGCAGCTGATTCCTGTCAACACTGGGAGGAAACTTCATCTATAGATTAAACTAATATAACCATGTGGTTTCATTGATCAGTCACCAATATGATCTGCAGATTCACATTTACTCCAAACAAAAACTATTAAATACAATAATATTAATTAAAGCCCCCTCCAGTTTATCTTGGCATTTCTATATTTCATATTTATTTGAGTCATTTCCTGACTAACTTGATTAGCCACACTGTTTGCCCAATAACTTAATTTTGTGCTCAAAGTAAAAAAAAAAGAAGGTTGTTAAAATGTGAATATGACGTCTGACTATAGTAGAGGCTGCAGGTCAAAGGTCATCCTCCAAACTGCAACTTATTATCGTAGTTGTGTCCTTCATTTCTACCAGTAATAATAGCATAGAGCCCATCACGTTAATAGCTAAGATCTGGGAACACGGTGACATCACTGATAAGCATTCTGATTGGTCGAGAAACAGAAGCGTCAGACAGGTTGGAAACAAACCTCCTACTTGTGTTAAAGAGACACTAAACAGTAGATTTATGACACAAACAGTCAGCATCACAGTTTAAAGACCAGCTTCCTGCTTCAGCTTGGTCCCACTGTACTGACTGGAGTTTCCTCTGAGGGATCATTACTGACATCTTCTTTCATCACTTTCAGTGTGACCTCCACATAAAGTGGTTTAGAGGATCTGGAAAAGCTGTTGGTTTGTTTCCAACCTGTGTGATCGCTCATGTGATTCCTGATCAGACTTGTTTTCAGCACCGTGCTCACAGATCTCGGTGAGTATGATGTGATTATTACTGATAGAATGATGGACAAAACTACTAAGAACCGATGTGTAATGAACCTCAATGATCCTGTGATGTCATGTATACATTAATACATGTTTTCCAGGGATAGGTGAAGTATATCCTGTGTGGTGGGGCGTACTGATACAGCTACAGCATTGAGACACCATCACTACTGTCTGACCTGAGTTGAGAAACTTTGTCCAGCATAAAGAGGATGGACTCTATTTCCCCTGCTGGGATGGAGGTCCACTGGAGGTCCAGTTTAACTCTGTCACTGTGTTTGAGGGTGAAGAGCAGAGCGGCACAGTCCACCGAGTCCATCTCTCTGCAGGTCAGGCTGATCACATGATCCAATGACCTCAGTAAACTGGGTATAATGGGACCAGCTCCAGCTCTATAGATCTCTCTGATGGCGGTCAACACAAAGCTGGGACAGGGTCTGAAAGCATTAAGTGTATTCACCAGGACACTTTGTTTAGTGAAAACAAGCCTCAACAACACATGTGGAAGTGATTCAAAAAGATAAACTGCATGTCTGTATCTGGTAAAATGTAACAAAATGAATTGATCACCTTTTAAACACAATCCTGTCCAGAAAGGGAAGCAGACGTGCGATGCTCCCCTGTAAGAAGCTGTTCTTCCTCACGTTCACGGTGAAGGTCTGAGCTGATGACTGCAGCAGATAGTGAAGAAGCTCCCAGTTCAGACAGCAGGAGGTCAGGTCTCCACCTACCTTACTCAAGAAGGACCAGGTCAAGTCCTTGTCCTGGACTTCATAAAGGAGGGAGAGTAGCTGATGGAAAGTCTTCTTACTCAGTCTGCAGATAGAAATGTATGAATATATGTTAGAACAGTCAATTATTACCACATTTAGATTCATTAGTGTGTTTATGAGGCTCAGGAAACACTTGTACTTGATTGTTAGAGGGCCATCATGCAGCAGCAGTGGAATGAGACCCTGAACAGGAACACAGAACTCAGTCAGGTCTAACCGACTGACTGTCCAGTATCTCAGCAGGGACGCCAAACTACTGACAAGCTTCAACAGTACTCTTAGTGATGGTGGGGCCGTCTGAGGAGAGAGAGAAAGCTCTTCAATAGTCACCCGACAGTTCTCTCTCTCTCTTCTTACCCATCGACACAGTAGCAAGGCCATGCCGTTAGAAAGCCTGAAAATAAAAGAGCAGCCGTGACATAACTAACTGGAGAAGATGGTGTCACAAGAACAAAAGCCAGTAATTCTATTAAGTAAGTGCGTACCTCAGACTGTGTAGTTGTGTTGTTCGTCTAAAGAGGAGGAAGACTCCTTTGAAAGACATCTTTCTGGGTGTGAGGATGAGATCCACATCAGAGCCACAACGTCTGAGAACTGTCCCCACAGAGCGGCAGCTTGTCCTGGGTAACTCTCCTGTTAACAGCAGGGTGAACCCCAGCAGCTGCAGCAGAGAGGACAGCTGCTCGGCCTCCTCTCTGGATCTCACAGAGATGCATGAACACACTCTCTGGAAGAACTCTGGATCACAGCTGGAACACGACAAGGTGGATCGAGTGTGAAAACAGCAACGGTAAAGACACACTGCATTACAAACCATGTTATGTACAACGTCTTTCATCAAGGGTGGAATTTAGAGAACACACAAACAGTAGGATGAAGTTTTAGTTGTGATGTCACACTATATTAAAATACTGCGTATTAATAAATAATTACTGAACTGAACAATGGCATTCATCTTTATCTACATTATGTTTATGTAACTGAAATGATGAGTTCACTTTTGACAAAACACTGGTGATTATGAGCTGGATCTTTGACGAACCTCTTCTGAAATAAATATACAGTATAATTAAATAAACTATATTTGTCTGATTTACCTGAGCTGTGAGATATAAGGCAGACACTGTAGGAAACTCCTCACTTCACTCTCTTCATCTGACCAGCCTTTCAGCTCCACTGGTTTCTTCTCTGGTTGGAGTTTCAGCACTTCCAGGAGGATGGAGGTCTTTCTCTCTGAGAGGTCCATGAACCAGACTGCAGGAACTGACTGGAGAACTGACTGTAATGATGGAAGGACACTCAGGCCTCCTTTAGTCTCATAGTCCTTCAGGTGGTAGTACAGATCCAGCAGGAAAACACACTGATAATCCTCATAGTCATCATAATAAATGACATTTAAAGGGAATGTTGTGTATCTGCACACTGATGATAGCAGCTCCAGTATCTTCTCTCCTGTCTGCTGTTCTCTCTCTGCTGCTGCACAGAACAGATTCACAAAGAACCTGACTGCTTCTGAATGATCTGACCGTCCAGGATGAAAACTGAAATAATAAAGGAAACATTTAGTGATGATCTGATCTCAGCTGCATAAATACAACAACACACTACTGATGGACTCCATCTTGTACATGCCTGTCCTGTATAAAATCTAATGACATCTTGACTGAACATCATTTTCTGACTTGTACTGACTCACAACACAAACACTAATCCTGTGTGTGAAATCACTGCATATTAGCTTCCTAGTGGTGATGTTCCCTTTATGTCATTTTACTGTGTATGACTTTAAAATGTTAAATATATTCACAATATATAAATATACATAGTGGAAGAAGAAAATCTAGAGTCACTATCATGTACAACAGTTACAGAAAATCCCATCATGCAATGCTTCACTTTGCTCCTGAGATCACAGACGTGTAAATTACAGTTATGCTACATTACATCTGTCAGTGATGATGAATCAGATGTCTGAATTCACAATCTGCTGCTCTCTATACAGTTGGTAGAGTTTTCATCACAGTCAGTAAAGTTCACTCCAGTCTTCAGTTCAAAAGGCAGATCAATGCAGCATTCACTGTTGGTCATTTCTTTTATTAGTTGCTGTGAAATTAAATTGAAGGAGATGCTACTTATTTTATCAGTGCAACAATATTTGTTTTTATATTTCAACTGTATATTTTTAAGCTGCTGAGACATTAAAAAAGACAATACCAGTTTTAACTGCAGGTTGTTTCATTTTAGTATGATGTGCTGTTATGTCTGTCTGAGGAGGTTTTAGCAGAGCTGTGTTGTTCTTCTTATTGTTATTCACATCATCTCTTTATTCTCACACAGGCAGAAGACTGTGACATGTTTCCAAATAGTTGCAGTTCAATATTTCAAATAAGAAGCTGTGTACTCCCACACTCTTTCCTCTGCTTCACTGGGTCGGTCAGACAGTGACCTTCATTAAGACTAGTTAGCTTAACTTCCAGTTAGGTTTCATATTACAAGTCAGAGGACTAAAAACAAGAGTGAGTGGTTTGGCACACAGTGCACTGGAGTAAGAGCATGAAAATACTGCCCCTTTCTACTTATTGAATCCAGAATTATTAATAAATAAAAGAAATCAACAATAATCATGACACCAAATATTGTTAAAAGCAACAGTGAGTTACTGTAGATGTAAGAACTCAACTCCACAAATGTACACTGAAGTCATGTGAAGAACAATTCATTTACCTGAGCTGTGAGATATAAGGCAGACACTGTAGGAAACTCCTCACTTCACTCTCTTCATCTGAGCAGCCTGTCAGCTCCACTGGTTTCTTCTCTGGTTGGAGTTTCAGCACTTCCAGGAGGATGGAGGTCTTTCTCTTTGAGAGGTCTATGGACCAGACTGCAGGAACTGACTGGAGAACTGACTGTAATGATGGAAGGACACTCAGGCCTGTTTTAGTCTCATAGTCCTTCAGGTGGGAGTACAGATCCAGCAGGAAATCACACTGATAATCCTCATCATTATAGTCAACATTAAGAGGGAATGTTTTGTAACTGCACACTGATGATAGCAGCTCCAGTATCTTCTCTCCTGTCTGCTGTTCTCTCTCTGCTGCTGCACAGAACAGATTCACAAAGAACCTGACTGGTTCTGAATGATCATCTGACCACCAAGGAGGAAAACTGAAATAATAAAGGAAACATTTAGTGATGATCTGATCTCAGCTGCATAAATACAACAACACACTACTGATGGACTCCATCTTGTACATGCCTGTCCTGTATAAAATCTAATTACATCTTGACTGAACATCATTTTCTGACTTGTACTGACTCACAACACAAACACTAATCCTGTGTGTGAAATCACTGCATATTAGCTTCCTAGTGGTGATGTTCCCTTTATGTCATTTTACTGTGTATGACTTTAAAATGTTAAATATATTCACAATATATAAATATACATAGTGGAAGAAGAAAATCTAGAGTCACTATCACGTACAACAGTTACAGAAAATCCCATCATGCAATGCTTCACTTTGCTCCTGAGATCACAGACGTGTAAATTACAGTTATGCTACATTACATCTGTCAGTGATGATGAATCAGATGTCTGAATTCACAATCTGCTGCTCTCTATACAGTTGGTAGAGTTTTCATCACAGTCAGTAAAGTTCCCTCCAGTCTTCAGTTCAAAAGGCAGATCAATGCAGCATTCACTGTTGGTCATTTCTTTTTATGTTTCTACAGTTTATTTTTAGGCTGCTGAGACATTAAAAGTTCATTACCAGTTTTAACTGCAGTTTGTTTTTCACTTTTGTATGATGTGTTTATATGTCTGTATGAGGAGGTATTAGCAGGGCTGCGTTGTTCTTCTTATTATTATTCACATCATTTAATTATTCTCATACAGGTAGAGGGCTGTGATACTAAATAATAACGGAACCGAGAAATTGTATTCATCTTTATCTACACTGTGTTGTTCATTTGAGAACAACAATCTACTCTTTTGGAAACACCGGCGACTGTAAGATGGATTTTTTTAAACAAACCTCTTCTGAAGGAAGCCACATATTATTAAATAAACTTTATTTGTCTGACTTACCTGAGCTGTGAGATATAAGGCAGACACTGTAGGAAACTCCTCACTTCACTCTCTTCATCTGAGCAGCCTCTCAGCTCCACTGGTTTCTTCTCTGGTTGGAGTTTCAGCACTTCCAGGAGGATGGAGTCCTTTCTCTTTGAGAGGTTTATGGACCAGACTGCAGGAGCTGACTGGAAAACTGACTGTAATGATGGAAGGACACTCAGGCCTGTTTTAGTCTCATAGTCCTTCAGGTGGGAGTACAGATCCAGCAGGAAATCACACCGATATTCCTCGTCATTATAGTCGACATTAAGAGGGAATGTTTTGTAACTGCACACTGATGATAGCAGCTCCAGTATCTTCTCTCCTGTCTGCTGTTCTCTCTCTGCTGCTGCACAGAACAGATTCACAAAGAACCTGACTGGTTCTGAATGATCATGTGACCACCAAGGAGGAAAACTGAAATAATAAAGGAAACATTTAGTGATGATCTGATCTCAGCTGCATAAACACAACAACACACTACTGATGGACTGCATCTTGTACATGCCTGTCCTGTATAAAATCTAATTACATCTTGACTGAACATCATTTTCTGACTTGTACTGACTCACAACACAAACACTAATCCTGTGTGTGAAATCACTGCATATTAGCTTCCTAGTGGTGATGTTCCCTTTATGTCATTTTACTGTGTATGACTTTAAAATGTTAAATATATTCACAATATATAAATGTACATAGTGGAAGAAGAAAATCTAGAGTCACTATCATGTACAACAGTTACAGAAAATCCCATCATGCAATGCTTCACTTTGCTCCTGAGATCACAGACGTGTAAATTACAGTTATGCTACATTACATCTGTCAGTGATGATGAATCAGATGTCTGAATTCACAATCTGCTGCTCTCTATACAGTTGGTAGAGTTTTCATCACAGTCAGTAAAGTTCACTCCAGTCTTCAGTTCAAAAGGCAGATCAATGCAGCATTCACTGTTGGTCATTTCTTTTATTAATTGCTGTGAAATTAAATTGAAGGAGATGCTACTTATTTTATCAGTGCAACAATATTTGTTTTTATATTTCAACTGTATATTTTAAGCTGCTGAGATATTAAAAAAGACAATACCAGTTTTAACTGCAGGTTGTTTCATTTTCGTATGATGTGCTTTTATGTCTGTCTGAGGAGGTTTTAGCAGAGCTGTGTTGTTCTTCTTATTGTTATTCACATCATTTCTTTATTCTCACACAGGCAGAAGACTGTGACATGTTTCCAAATAGATGCAGTTCAATATTTCAAATAAGAAGCTGTGTACTCCCACACTCTTTCCTCTGCTTCACTGGGTCGGTCAGACAGTGACCTTCATTAAGACAAGTTAGCTTAACTTCCAGTTATGTTTCATATTACAAGTCAGAGGACTAAAAACAAGAGTGAGTGGTTTGGCACACGGAGCACTGGAGTAAGAGCATGAAAATACTGCTCCTTTCTACTTATTGAATCCAGAATTATTAATAAATAAAAGAAATCAACAATAATCATGACACCAAATATTGTTAAAAGCAACAGTGAGTTACTGTAGATGTAAGAACTCAACTCCACAAATGTACACTGAAGTCATGTGAAGAACAATTCATTTACCTGAGCTGTGAGATATAAGGCAGACACTGTAGGAAACTCCTCACTTCACTCTCTTCATCTGAGCAGCCTCTCAGCTCCACTGGTTTCTTCTCTGGTTGGAGTTTCAGCACTTCCAGGAGGATGGAGGTCTTTCTCTTTGAGAGGTCTATGGACCAGACTGCAGGAACTGACTGGAAAAGTGGCCTCAGTTTTGGAATGACACCTGAAAACCCTCCACTCTGGACGTGTTGATAAAAATCAAGGATGTAGTTCAAGTCATTGTTAACAGAAAACAAAGAGAGGAGCCTATTCACTACATTGTGAGAGCTTCCTCCCTCGTCAAGTTCTGCTTTCAGGCATAAATCCATTAGCAGCTGCTTTTTGTTCCTCTCCAGTGTCTTGTGGCATTGCTTCTGGTCCTGTGATCCTGGATCTCTGTAGGACATCCTGAAGCTGCATGATAACAAACAGATGTATCAGACAGTGTATGTACTGTAAAACCTCATCAAATGAAAATCTAAACACATACAGTGTTAACGCTGTGCTCATGTTAGATATGAAGTGCAACTGCAATATTTATTTTTCTACATCTTTAGCAGAATTTATAAAAAGAGTGTATTATAGAAAAAGGGGGAAATCATCTGGTTGGCAACGCAAGTTCAGAAGTTTAATAATTAACTTTATTAGTAGTTTATGATTCCAGACTAACCTGATCACTGCATAGCCATGTGAACTCTGCTAGCTCCCAACTTTAAACAGGTTTAGTACTGTTAACTGCTGAAATCTAAAATCGGAGATGTTTACAGAAAGGTATGAAATGGAATTTAACTCTGAGGTTGGTACTTCTTCTATTTGTGCAGTTTTTACATGATATGTGTCAGCAGTATTCCCACAGTGTATGGAGGCTGTTAGAAGCTGTGACATCAATTGAAGGACTTTCTTTAAAACAGACTAAACAAACTGCTGGTTAACCCTATTTACATGCTGGTTGTTATACCTATTCCACTGTGTCTTTAGAGGTGCTGACCACTGAGTGTTAAAAGTCAACCAGCTTTAATGCATTAGCCAGTGTTTTGAATTATTGGGGAGCCAAAACAAACCTGAAGAAGCCAGAAGAAACAACATTTGGACTTTGGGGGGTCTTGAAAAACTGATAAATATTAATTAGCATTTGTAATGCTGCAATAAGTGATATAAGAAATACATCAAAGTTTACTTTTCTCTGCTGATCCACATATCAGCATGCAGTTAAGACTTCAAAGAAGGATTTTCATTTCAACATTGACGGTTTTACTAAATGATAAAAGTTTAAAGATTTTAGAATAATTTTTCGTCATATTCTCATTACATCCCGATAACGATCTACCTGCGTGCACTCTGCCCGTGCACTCATTGCACATCACCTGAGTCTTCCACAGCTGCTAGCATGCCAGCTGTGAGTACTAACAACAGCCATGTTCACCATTCATGTTCATTATGATATGTTTCTGTTCATAATGATAATAGTTGGGGAGTGTCTCTGGATGGAGGCCTGAAGCGACGGACTGTCAGCATTGCTGACTTGGTGACTTTCTCTCTAGATTTAGGGACTTTTGGAGCTTGTGCTGCGAGCTACTTTCATTGGAAAAGAGTTGGCAACACTGGTCTTTTTAAAAATCCAGTGTACTCTTGCTAGCGTCTCGAGATGGCCCACCCTGCCTTTAAGTCTGTGGAAGTGGAATCAGCATCACACAAAAACAAAAGCTACATACCTGAGTGAGCTGATGTGTGGCAAAGCCTCCAAGAGAGACTCGCACAGATTCTGGCAGACGGGAGTTTCCCTTTCCCAGTGGAGGCAGACGTTAACCTTTGTAGTAATCTTCTGCATGATGTTTACTGCTCTTTCAAACAGCTGTTTTTTACCCTCAACTGGGAGGTGCAACTGATTTCCATCAAGGCCAAGTAACGTCATGTGGTCCATCTGCCCTTCACTGAGGAGCAAGATCTTCCACAGCTGCTGTGGCAGAGGGTCACACCTATAATGTGAAGAGTAACCAGAGATCATTTCCTCATTATAGAAGTAATAGAGTAGAAAATAGTAAAGTATCATAAAAGGTGTTAAGGCAAAGAAGCTACTGCAAAAGTACTACTTCTATTCTCTGATTCTATTCCTATTCTAATTTGTCATCCTAATTACATCTTGGATTTATAAATAGAAATTAGTGGTTACACATTAAATTCTACTTAATTAGATGTGTTGTAGCCTTAGCTGTAATTTGACACTTAAAACACGTTTTCACTCATACCATTGGACGTTTTCAAGACATCCAAATAGTCGTCTCATTCCTTGTTCTGATACCGTGACGTCCTCAAGGTCCAGGCTTATCTTCCTCTCCTTCGACTGACTGACCACATAGGCCACAGCACAGCAAGGGTATGAATGGAGACTCTCTTCACTGAGATCAAGATGGTAGTCCAGCTTGTCCAGAAGGTAGGTGCATGCTTCAGGACACTGGGACTCATACATGCACTGGCATAAGAACAGTACACTGAACAGCTCACTGTTGAGAAATGTGGAAATCATTTCCCCAAAGAACCAGCTGGATATATTCTTGAGCTCCTCAGCTGGTATCAGACACTTCATCAAACTGGGGCTCTTGTCAGTCAACAATCTACACATGAAAGGGATCAGATGCTTCATGTGTTTCTTCTCCTCAGTGAGGCATTGCTGAAAAACAGCCTTGATTTGATCTGGATTCTTCAAGAGCCACAGTGCTGCAAAAAACTCCTGCATTGTGTAATGGAGAAATGCATGTGTGGTTATTGTCTCAGTAGGGGCGACTCTGATAACAAGCTGTTTCAGGAAGGAGAGGACACAGCTGTCTTCACAGGGACTTTCAGTCAAGTTCACAGTCTTTTCTTCAGTTGCATGAAAAGCAACTTCAGCCAAAGACAGTATTTCATTTCTCTTGTTGCTGATGAAGGAATTTAGATCTTTGATTTTTGTTTTGCTGTTTATTTGAAGGCAATGACGAACAATATTGATGTAGATTTCAGTTATACTGCATGGCTGTGGAGAGTCTTCTGGTGTCTCAAATGAAGAGCAGGCAGCCACCATCAGTGCATACATTGGGACATGGCAAAGAGTCAACAGCTCCACGTTGCTCAAAACATTCTTCTGTTTGTCGCCTAGCATTGCAGATAAGTATGTTTTTATGGTCTGCTCACTAAAGCCTTTGACTTCCATTCTGAGAAAGTCGGCAGAAAGAAACTCTTCTTCGTCATCAGGTCTGCAAGTCACGATGACCTTGGCATCAGGTAGGAGGTCCTTCTCTACAAGTCTCTTCACCACTGGTGGGTGGACAGACAGATCGGTGAGTCCATCAAAAATGAGTGTAACACTGTCAGAGTTCTTTATGTCCTGTAAGACCTCTTCTTTGCCTTCATCTGGCTCACTGAACACACCGAAGAGAAGATCCTCCAAGCTCAGGGCCTTCATGATGTGGGATGTTTCTCTCATGTCAAAGTAAAACATGTAATCAAGGTCCTTGTTGTCTCTTTCTGCCCAGAGTTTCAACATTTCGTGAGTGAGTGCTGTCTTTCCAATCCCAGGCTTACCAACCAAGAGTATGTTTTTATCTGTTTTCAGCAGGTCACTGGGGGACGTTTCTGCTTTTGCCTCAGGGATGTATGTTCTTAGCTTTTTAGGGCGACTCTTCTTGATTTTCTTGCTCTTAAATTTCTTTACTTTAGAGAGACTACCCCTTTCTTCTGTGTCTAATACAAGTGACATGTACGACAGATTCTTCTTCTTGTTTTCATCAAACAGATTTTTGTTTGCCATCCAAAACTGATTTGATATGTTTTGTGCTTTTGACTTCAACTTTGCCTGATATCGGTAGCACGGGCTTGTTCCTAAAATAGAAATAACAATGAGTAAATAAATACACCATGAATTAAGTGCTGAGACCTTTCACTAAATAATAGATCAATATTTTCACATAGACACAATAAATGCATTATATAAAATCAGCCCATCAAAGGTGCTGATCACACTATCAATCAATATACCTTGTAAGTAGTTTGTATCCATTTGTGTGTCTTCCTTGAAAGAAAAGCAGCTGATCCAGTTGTGCAGGTCAAACTCCTTGGTCTCATCAGAAGCTACAGTCTTTCTCTTAGGGAGAGATGTCCTCCCTAAGGTCTTCTTCCTCGTCGTGTAAATAATCCTGAGGAACTCGTAGCAGGCATCTTCACCCTTTCTCATGACAGAGTCCAGTATTTTTCTGCTTTTATTGAAGTCATTTTTCTCTGCCTCTATTTCACTGACCTCCTCATTACCCAAAACTCTTATATGATTCAAGTTGACCAGAATCACTGAGTGATTTTTTAATCCATTCACAAGGTGAATTCTGGCCTCCTTGACGTAATTTAAGGCAGACCGTGTTGAACAAGCCATGTGTCCGTACTTCTGTATGTTCTGCACACAGACCCAACTTCAATGATCTGGGGAATCAAATAAAAGGTTAAATAAAATGTTAAAAACAACAATTATTCTGCCTGTGATGTATTAACTATTACGTACATCTTTCAGAGTAACAGGAATGTTTTTGCAGAATTGTCTAAACATCATGCAGCTGATGCAACATTTAACAGTTTAACATTGATTCTAATGGTGTTTATCAATTTCAACATGGATACCTGTGTCCTTCTGAAGAATGTGAGACCCAAAATGAGACATTAGGGAATCCAAACAGTCATGTCTCATATTTCCAGATCTATCTCCACACTACATTCATACTGTCTGCAGAACAGGAAAAAGGCCTGGCTGAACCCAGACGTGTTCTCAATGCTGAGCCTTTAACTGAAACACGCTTAAAGAAATGTGTGCCAGACTGATATGTAAAATAGATCAAATATATTCAGGGCAGACAACAGGAGTGGAGGAAGAGTTGGCATCAATGTCAAATCATGCTGCATGTGTAATTTATTGAATAGCATTTCTCGACCAAGCAATAATGACTTTCCTAGACCACATCGTACACAGACACATGCAGACTGTATATCACACTTACACAGATTCCTCAAAGTCTCCACTGATGATAGACTCCATCAGCTGTTCAGTACCTTTGGTGGTGATTTACCTGATGACAGAAAAACAAAAGATACCATAGAGTCACTCTACAGAGACTCTACTGGAGGCTGGAAAAGTACTTTCACCTATTATGCATGTTCTTCAGGTGAAGAAAACAACCTAAAACGTTGTTTAAAGTTATTATTCTCTTAAAAGGACACTAGTATTGAACATCAACCAACAATAAGACAGTACAGGACAATGCTCTCTTTAATAAAGCTGCAAATATACAACATTATTTATTCCATGGGTCTCTGTCAATGCAACTAAACATTTTAGGTGTGATTAGGACATTAATACTATACATTTACACAGCATTGTATTTTTATACATCCATATTTATGGAAGGCACTATAATAAGTTTAATTTTTGTCCTTATGTATGTATTTATTTATTTGGTGGAAGAACCTCTAACTTCACTGCTTACTCCTGAAAACGAACAAGCTACGTTGCTAAGATAGTTTAAGATGCTATAACAGTTAATCACAAGCTCCCCATAACCGTTACTAGTACAAACTAGGATCATATTTACTTTAATTACCTCTAAAAATGGAATATTTCATTGTTTTGTTCCTCAAAACGTATTTCGTCGTTCATCTCCGTACATACAACACAGTTCAACATTGTATAAAGCTAAAATGCTGTGTGTACTATATTTACACTGTATCCCAAAAACATGCATCATTCTGTGACATTTGATGTTTTTGCACAAATTGATGATGTCACTATCATCTCCTCTCTCTGTAATCCTCCAGAGGTGTAACCCCCCCCCGCCCCATTCTAACACCTGAGCTCATTGGTATGCATTGCTCCCGGGTCTGACCCAGGTTGTATCTGAATTGTCCTGACCAGGGTTCAACCCGGGTTGACTGGCTTGGTTTGAATTGACAAAAGGAGGGTTGGACCAGGGTAGGTTAACCCTGGTCACACCTTGGTCATTGGTGTGAAAAGGGTATTAGTCACATCCGACTGTTCCTTTCAAAATAAAACCCAGCCACACTTACAGGAAGTAACAAAATTAAAAGCCATCAAACAAAATTCATCTAATGCCATTTTTTTTTTTTTTTTACATATCCTTCACAAAACTAACGACATGGGTGATTTTACAGTTTTGATCGTGGATTAACGCTCTGCCATGCTGTCTGAACAGACATGAATACTTCTTTCATATAGTGAGAAGCACTTTGGGAAGAGCTGGGATGTTAGTTAACTGAAAAAGTCCTAAATCTTAAATAGGTGAGCTACTAAAGTAATGAAATAAGATACTGGAGGCCTATTTATAACCATATCATCCACAGGTATATTTCCTTTAAAGTCTTTGTACAATGATAAGTGGAAACAAAGGGTTAGGCCTGCATGGTCTCTTCCTCTTAATCTACCTTAAAGCACTGCTTTGTTCTTCTCTTCTTCCTTGTTCTTACCTGTATGGCACAGTGACAGCTTCTTATCCTTCAGTGAAGTTTAGTGGGTTTCTCTCTGTGTTGGGAGGTTGATGTTTTTATAAATCTAACAGTCCAGCCTCATGCACAATGTCTCAGCGTTTCCTGGTCTGTCTTACTTTCACTTTAGCTGCAGAAGCACACATCCTGTATGAAGAAGAGCTCTCACATCCACAAGATGCCACTATTGGACCAGAAAACACAAACCGAGAGATGAAATCCAGACTCACAACAGGACTACAATCTAAAACAGAAGTTATCCTTTAGTTAATATTGTGTGTTTTAAATGACTAAATTAATTTAAAGTTCAATAAATGCTGTTTCTTATGTAAGAAATCAACCACTTCCTGTTGGTTTATTCAAGTGTGCTACTAGTATACTTCTTTAAACCTAAAATAAGAGAGTATACTTTCAGTTGACTTTTTATGTATTCATCAGATATACTTAACAAAAGTATACTTAAGTATACTTGGCTCATGCTGACAAGAATACAGAAAAGTCTAAGTATATTTGGCTTATAGGCCAACTTGTATTTAATCTTCTGATCGAGATATACTTACAGTAAGTATAATTCAGTATTCTTGAGTCATAGACTTGAGTCCCTGTCTGTGATAAAAAGTGGGCTAAAAGTGTACTTGCAGTATAAAAACTATGAAACTAGTAGTTTACTGAGAGTATACTTTACAGTGCACTTTCATAAACCTTAAAGTGGGCTACAAGTATAAAACTAGTAAACTATCAGTAAACTTATAGTATAGTTGCAGTACAAAATAAAACGTAGGTGTAAACTAGTTGTGTACTCAAAGTTTACTATTCATACACTTAAAAGTACACTTAAAAGTATACTTTTATAAACTAAAAAGTGGCCAATTTAGTCCCAAGAAGTATTCAACAAGAAGTAATCAACATGTGTATGTCCAACAAGCCACTCTTTACTGTTATAAATGACATAAATGTTTCTTCTGTACTTTTACTATGGAGTCAAACTTTTCCCCCCAACAGACAATACTGTGAATTAAAGTATCAGTGATCTTCTAGATTGTTTTTAGTGACATAAATTCCTATTCTAACTATTTTTGTGCATCATGAAACTTACAGATATTTGCACGTCCACACAGAGGAGGTGTTCCTTTAGACAAGTGGGCGGTCCTGCTGTGTTAGTGTGTTCAGAGGTTAAAGCTTCCTCTCACACATGTCAGCACCAGAAGCAGAGGAAACACATTCCTGTTGGAAGACAGAGGCAGACAAATTAAAGATCCTTTCACTCAGGTCAGAGGAGATGGCTGAGAAGAAAGCCATCTTGTTCAACTTCTGGGGAGTTGCTGTCTCTTCCAGACCTCATGACGTTTTCCACAAGTTGGAGGAGTTGCATAATCTGCCAGGGTAAGGAGAGAGACGGCTGTTACGCAACATCTGTGCACTGTTAAAAAAACCTTACCAAAAAGTAGTACACTTCAAGTTTATTTATTAAGTATACTTAAGTAAACTTCAAGTATATATTTACCAAGTATACTTTATGTAATAAGTATACTAGTATACCTTTAAGTATACTACTTTAATACTTCTTTGGACTAAATTGACCCACTTTTTAATTTATAAAAGTCTACTTTTATGTGTACTTTAAGTGAAAACTAAACTATAAAGTAAATTAATAGTTTACTGAGAGTATATTTTACAGTGTACTCATAAGCTAAAAAGTGGGCTACAAGTATAAAACTAGTAAACTATCATTATACTTATAGTATAGTTGCAGTACAAAGTAAAACTTAGTTGTAAACTAGTTGTGTACTCAAAGTTTACTATTCATACACTTAAAGTACACTTAAAAGTACACTTAAAAGTACACTTAAAAGTATACTTTTATAAACTAAAAAGTGGCCAATTTAGTTCCAAGAAGTATTAACTACTACATAAAGTATACCTGGGAAATATATACTTGAACTTTACTTAAGTATACTTCATAAAATAAACTTGAAGTATACTAGTTTTTCATGAGGGCAACTATATGCAACCCATGTCCCACATTGTCCCACATTGTCCCACATTGTCCCACATTTGGTTTGTCTGGATCCGGTCAGCCTAGTGACACCCTATGAGACTAGGGTTTGTTCGTTTATGTTTAACTTCCCTTTAATGTCACCATGTAGACTCGTATTACAGACGTATTCATGTTTAAATGTCTTTAATCATGTCTCTCTGTGCTTTTCAGTGGTTTTCTGTCCGGCGTGGCGTCCCAGAAGGACGGTGCCATGAGCCGGGCAGAGAGAGGTCAGATGACCCTTTCTCAGGTGGGTCATGTCATGAACTATAAAATAATCTACTTTTGATTTACTGCTTCACTTCACTTGTTTCTGTCACTGATGGTGGCTGAATATGAAACCTTTCCTGGGCCCCTTTACTGCCTCCTTCATCCTTGAATCTGTGTTTATCTGTGTGTGTGTGTGTGTGTGTGTGTGTGTGTGTGTGTGTGTGTGTGTGTGTGTGTGTGTGTGTGTGTGTGTGTGTGTGTGTGTGTGTGTGTGTGTGTGTGTGTGTGTGGTGCGTGCGTGCGTGCGCGCGCGCGCGTGTGTGTGTGTGTGTAGATGATCCCAGCCTTCGGGGCAGAGTGTGTGAAGGAGGCCGAGGTCAAGGGTGTGACCCTGCCGTCTGATTGGTCAGTGAGAGGCCTGCTGGAGGAGCTCAGAGCGGTGATGATGGACGTCCAACCAGCCGTGCTGAAGACCGCTGCCAGCCTGCGTCACAGTGGTACACACGTGCAATCACTGAATCTGTACCCAAAACACATAGAGCAGTGGAAGCGGCCCGTGGGCCTCTAACTAAATCTTTTAGCAGACTTACGAAAGCTGAAGTTTTCCTTTTAATTGTTTGCATCAAAACCTTTTACATGATTCTTCATAAATCTGTAGATAATGTAAATACAAGGCTTTTTCCTCCCGTCCCATCAGGGCTACTGACAGCTGTTCTGGCCAATCACTGGCTAGATGACGGCGTGGCTGGAGACGGTCCAGCCCGCCTCCTCTCTCTGCTGGGCGGCCACTTTGACCTGGTCCTCCAGTCCTGCCGCTCAGGTCACATGGTCCCAGAGCCCGCCATGTTCAGCTCCGCTCTGCAGCACCTGGGAGTGACATCACAACAGGTAGACTGTATATCGTACTGTCCCCACAGTGTTGCATGATGGGAGAATACTGTTGAACTTGGATGTTGAATTAGACTAGAGGTAAACTCCAATCAGAACAGTATGTCCAGCATGTCCGTCTCCTTTCAGGCTCTGTGGTTGGATGCAGATGAGGAAGGTGTGAAGGCAGCAGAGGGAGCGGGAATGAAGGCCATCTTGGTGGAAAATCTGGATGACGCTCTGAACAAACTGGCCAACTTTACTGGAGTTCAGGTGTGGACCAGAACAGTTTTATCTTTTACTTCTGGACGTTGGATACAAACAAAAACAAATAAAAAACATTGCATCCAAAATGATGAATAAATGCAGCCTTGAATGTAATTTATAAAATATAAAAATAAAGCTAACATTGTGGTGATGCAGGAAAAGAATATGAACTAAACATCAGCTGGTGCTGGAGGAAAGGTCATGTTGTTACCTAAATCCTCAGACAGCTGTTGGGCTAACATTAGCAAGGTAACATCCAAACGTGAATATGTGTTTCAGGCTGTTGGAGCAGAGAGTCCTCCAGCATCCTGCAGACCTGATGAAGTGTCTCATGGATACGTCACCATCAGGGTAATAATCTGCATCAGTGTCAACACCTGATATCTCTTTAGGAAATCATGGAAGTAACACACAGTTTAAATGGGATTTTCTTGAGACATTAGTAATAATAATTCCTCTTTGTGTGTGTGTGTGTGTGTGTGCGTGTGTGTGTGTGTGTGTGTGTGTCAGCCTGGTGTGAGGACTCATTATGTTGAAATGGGCTCAGGTCCACCAGTTGTGCTGTGTCACGGCTTCCCTGAGAGCTGGTACTCCTGGAGGTACCAGGTAACATCCCAACACTGCTAAAGACAAATACTACATTCATGCTCACAGTTATTTTTAAGATGAACGTCCTCCTCTCTGTCTCTGGAAGATCCCAGCCGTGGCAGCAGCAGGATTCAGGGTGTTGGCTCTGGACATGAAGGGATACGGAGAGTCCACAGCACCCCCAGGTGAGCTACCAAACAAAGAGCACCGTAATAATTATTTAGAAATAATCAAGAGATAAACTACATTGGGTACATACTCAAAGGAATACGGAAGAGTATTATAGGGCCAGGCATAAACGAGAGGAGGAGGATTTTATTTATTTATTTAGCATTTCGAGAGTTAAGTTGAAATGTCAAGAATAAAGTCAAAATACCATTTCAAGATTAAGTCAAAGTGTTGAGAATAAACTGGGATTATAATAATAATACTACTTTTACTTAAGTAAGGTTTTGAATGCAAGACTTTAACTTGTGTGGTATCAGTACTTTTACTGAAGTAAAGGATCTGAATACTTCTTCCCCTGCTGCATTTTAACACGTGTTTTTCATGGAAGAATGAAACAGTAAATTCATACTTTAACGGTTGTGTTTCCACTCACAGACATAGAGGAATATTCTCAGGAGCAGCTTTGCAAGGTAAAAACTACTCAAATATTTAAAGAAACAGACATTAGGTGTTGAGGATGATTGTGCTCCCTACACTTTACATCCTCATCAAGGATAACAAACCATCTCCCAAAGGCATACCATCATGAAGACAGTTTGAATTATATTTAAGCTGACTTGCTACCAATGTTTGTTATTGTTACAGTCATGCAACTTAATTTGCAGTAAGACATGTACTATTTAATTATGTTTACATAGAATAATATTAAATGCCATAAAACATGTTTTTCTCCAGGATTTAATCACATTTATGGACAAAATGGTGAGTAAATAACATACAACACACAGTAATTCATGTTAGATTAAATGATGAAACATTGGCATTATTTAATAATGTAATATATAATAATGTATGTACGTTTCTATGTAGTTCATTGCAATTTGACAACAAACTTCAGATTGCAGATGCAGATGGTTTTCTCACTTTATTTGTTGTCCATGTTGCAGTCGATGCCACAGGTCACCCTGGTGGGTCACGACTGGGGCGGTGCTCTGGTGTGGACCATGGCTCAGTATTACCCTGAGAGAGTCAGGTGAACACACACACACACACACACACACACACACAGAGAGATATTCAGTGGTACTCAGATACTTTATAGTGTAGTACAACGTGTTTGTTGTTGTGTGTGAAGGGCTGTGGCGTCTCTGAACACTCCTCTGTTCCGTGCGGATCCTTCTGTAAGTCCAGCAGAGAAACTGAAGGCTGTTCCCATATTTGATTACCAGCTCTACTTCCAAAAACCTGTAAGTCTGCCTGCAGCATGCTTACACGCTAACATGCTTATACAGGTGAGCTTTCAGGTGCAGCTTCATACTCATTTACTCTCATACTCCACTACATCTCAGAGTTAAGTACTGAACTGTTTACTGCAGTACATTTTTACAGATTACAGTTTTATATACTCTTCCTGTCCAGCGAAAAACATGTATCTCCAGATGTGTTGATTTTCACTGTAGTAAGGTTCTGGATGCAGTACTTTTACTTGTAGTGGAGTATCCTCACAGTGTGGTATTAGTACTTTTACTTGAGGTTTTGAATGCAGTACTTTTAGTGGAGTATCCTCACAGTGTGGGATAAGTACTTTTACTTGTGTGCTTTAAATAAACACATAAGTGAACCACTCCTTCAAGTATTTCTTGTTTCTCTGTGCACGTGACAATAAAGCATAATACAAACTGTAAACGTGTGTGTGTGTGTGTGTGTGTGTGTGTGTGTGTGTGTGTTGCAGGGCGTAGCAGAGGCCGAGCTGGAGAAAGACTTGGAGAGGACGTTCAAGATTTTCTTTTTCAGCAGTGCTGAAGCGGTGAGGACACACACACACACACACACACATGATATCCAGCGCGTAGCGGTAGAAAACAGACTAATAAATCCATGTTTTTCTCTCAGGAGAGGCGTCCTGCTCTCAGCACTGCAGGAGTCTGTGCTCGAGGTGAATATCACGTCTTAAAGGCACTTTTGAGAGTAAAGTGACCACTGACCTGTGCTGTCTGTGTGGTGTCACAGGTGGTCTTTTTGTGGGTCTGCCGGAGCAGATTCCCCGTAGCTGCATGCTGACGGAGGCCGACCTGCAGTACTACGTCAGCCAGTACAAAGAGCGAGGCTTCAGGTCGCACACCTAACACACTATTTCATTCACACCAAAACTCAACCCTCTCACTAACATTTTAAGCTTCCAGGTGTGAAAATGTTTAAGTTGGTCTAAAACCTTAGCTCTGAGTTCATGCATTGGTTTTCTTATTGATTACCAAGATAGATTCACTGTGATGGATAACAGATACTGACTGTTTGTGCAATACTGTCATTATTGCCTTTAAACTGTACTTTTCACAAAATATTATTATTTAATTCTTATTTTACCATTTTGGCATTTAACATTTAATAGATCCCACTTCTCAGCATTCTTTATTTACTTATTTGCACTCTGGTTATTTATGTATTTTGCAAGTTTTCATGCAAATATTTGTACATATTTCTTAATATTCTCATTTTCTTATTTTTATTTTAGTACTTACTTATATTTCTTTAAATATATTGTGTTTATATTGTAGCATTATATATATATATATATATATAATTTACATGCTACATACTCCTTTATTTCTATTTTCTTACAAGAGCAACTGTATTTCTGATTCTGATCAGGGGATCTATCTATTGTATAATCACCTGAAAATACCAATCGTGTGTTTTCGTTACCTTAGAATGAGCCGTTTATATTTATATAGTATACAGAGCCGATCATCTTCACGGGTGGCCAAATCCAACGTACAGCTTCTGTTAATATTATATCTAAATTATGTAACTTATCTTATGTCACCTTCTATTTCCACCAAAATAATCAAAAAAAGACAATAATCATTAGGTGCAGCCGGATTTTGACCGATGTAGTCAACATTTTGGGTGTTTTTGTGCAAAAAACGACAAGGAATTGTATCATTATGAGAATGAGAATTACTCTCCAGTGAGTCAATAATCATCTTTGGTTCGTTTCACAGGAGGCCGTTGAATTGGTATCGAAACGGGGATTTGAACTGGAGGTGGATGTGCTCTCGTCCCACCGGAAAGGTTCGTTACAGAGCACAAAAAGCTACATGTACACTAAAACCTGGTTTATACACATCCTGGGAAAATATTCAGTAAAAACCTTCAGAATATAGACAGGAATGAAACTGGAAAGTTTGGTGGATGTAAGTTTAAGATTTCTGGCTCAAAGTATGAGAGAAAAACTCACTTTGAGAAAACGGCCTTTAAAGATATAGATTGTATAGACACTACAGGTGAATAAGATAAAACATTTAACTAATAGATATCACCATGAAACTTCCCCAGTTGATTACTGACATTATGTATTACAAGTTTTCTCAAATGTTATGTTTAAATATGTAAATGAGGCGTTATCTAATACTAACTTTTGGTGAATTTAGCAGAAATCTATTTAGCAGACTATTTTCAGCGGCGGATTAATCCACATAAATGATGTAAGCTTTTAAGGTTGACTTTGTGTGTGTGTGTGTGTGTGTGTGTGTGTGTGTGTTAGCTGCTGATGCCTGCTCTGATGGTGACGACAGGTAAAGACCAGGTGCTGCTGCCGGCCTTCTCCAAGGGGATGGAGGACCTGGTGAGAAAAACAAAAACAGCAGCATGATTATCAATCAGTCCTTCCTGAAGACAGTAGTGATGGTAGATGTACTGGAAATGAATCTGACGTCTCTGTTTATGGACTGCAGATCCCGAACCTGAGCAGAGGACACATTGAGGAGTGTGGACACTGGACTCAGATGGAAAGGCCAGCCGAGACAAACGGCATCCTGATATCGTGGCTCAAAGAAACACTGACGAAGGCCGGAGGCGTTGCCGTGGCACCCAAACTGTGAAGGCGGGAGGATGAAGTCAGAAGAAAAAATGATAAATTAAAGAGCTTTTGTGTCTGATTTGAGCAAAATTAAAAACTTTTGTCAAAAACTGAAACAATGAATGAATTATTATATTAGTCAATTAATAGAGAGCTACAGGAATGAGGCATTTCCTGTTCCCACGTCTCAAAGTCGATGGGTTCATTGAATGGGTTTTTAGTTAGATGCCTGAAATAAGTTCTGTGGTTAACACAAGCTGAAGAGATTTAAACATTTTGTTCTACGATATAAAATACCCCACTTGTGAGTTTTGAAGCCTTTACGTGTCTTTAAAAAGGCGGTTACTAACAAGTGTCTAAATGAGACTACTAACGCCAACTCGTCCTCCTTTACAGCCTCGTTGTGTTTACTCACGCTCATGTGACCGTGGTGTAGTTGGTTTATTGCCTAACGATAGCTTTTAACTTCTGGTGACTGCATTCACACTTCAAGAATCATAAAAGTGGTGTCCATTTGTGGAGATTATCTTAATGAACAAAACGTGTAAGTATCATAAACGTGTGTTTGCCACAGAGCTCATTTTCTGCAATAATCCAAAATCCATTGATAAAAATCCCATTGGCTTTTTGTGGAGGGAACCAGGGAGATGCTAACCTCCTGTTGGCCTCAAAACAGCCAAAACCCAAGATGGAGACGGTCTGTTGGTCAGACAAAATAACACATTTGAAGATTTCCTCTTTGAATTATGATGAACATTTTCACTATTTTCTAACATTTATTTTAAAGAAAACAATAATCAATAAATCAGGTATCTAATTGCAGCGAAGGAGCTCGTTGTTGTTTCTGGATTTTTAACAATGTAGACATTTTTTTTTCAGAAAACCCAAACAGAAGACAATGTAAGACAAAAGATTGTATGACCGCTCCCAATAACTTTATTTGTAAAGTAAAGATTGACAATAAAAAGTTGTTAAAACTTCTTTTTTTTTTATAATAATGAAATAATAAGAAAAGGAACAGTGAGATGATAAAATGATAATTAAAACTGAAATAAATGAAACCAAGAAGTTGTTTAATTATGAACTAGAGCTTCTTTAGTTCAAAGTTTAGCAGGCAGCATTTATCTTTGGCTGAAAACAATTTGATTAAATATGCAGCAATTACAAATACATGCAAAAATTACAGAGGAACATATAAAATAAAATCCTAAAAAGGACAAAGATGTGGATATTTAGGATTTCTACAATACAGTCTAAATATTTTGAGAAAAAAGTCACAATATATACAGAGATTATCTTGTTAAATCATGACTTTATCCTTTTCTTGTCAAATTAATTTATGTAAAATATTACGACTTTTTCTTGTAATATGACCTTTTCTCAGAATCATTACTTTTACATTTTTTCTCAACAGTAGCACTAATACCCAGTTGAATTATTCTGGAAATAAAGTTTAACATTAGCAACTAATCCACCCAATCCAAACATTTATTTTCCTATATATACGCAAACTTTTTCTTGAATTATTATTAAAAAAATATGTCTTTTTCTCTTAATCACGTAACCTTCTTCTTGAAATCAGGAGAACGATGTCGCCCTCCTGTGGTCGAGATGGGAACTGAACATAAAGCAGTTTTCACAGTTTTTTCTCCTCAAACAGCTTCTTCCAGGCCGGCATGATGTGTTCATAAATCCTCTCTATCTGGAACACACAGACACACATTTAAACAGACGTATACACAGCGACCAAAGACTGATCGCCAGTTTTTATTTGAACAGTTTTTAGAATCCCACAGAAGTAAAAGTCTAATTTAGTTCTTTAAAAAACTAAAGATTTGAACAAGTTTTTCTTCTTCTTTTCCAACTTGTTCCTGAACTGGTTCTCCACAGACACACAGATGTTTTCACAGCTCACTGAGCCTCTGAGCATTCTGGTTGTTTAGGCATTTATGGGTGAATTTAATCCTGTCAAATTTAACCCTCTGAGACCCACAGTAGAGCCGTTTTAGTCTTTCTTAAGGAGGTACAGGGTCTTTAGGGGGAGATAGCAGGTCAGCAGTAGATGTCACATAGTAGTGGTGTACATCATCTGAAAGCTGGGAACCTGAAGATTAATTTAAGATGCAGCTCAGCACTGTGTGTCAAGATGTTCTGGTGTATAAGGGCTAAGAACATAATAATAGAAGTATACGATGTCCATCCCCATGCTCTATTATGTCTCATACGTTGTTGCAGCAATTTGTGGGTTGATACCATTTGTTACACAGATTCTGTGCTAAATTTAACAATTCTTTACCACTGGAGAATTGATAAAAATGATCAATAATCCCTCCAAAATACCACATTAAGACACCTAGAGCTTGAGGAACACCAGAGAAAAAGACATGCTGTGATTTGGGATCAAAAACGGTTTATAAAATTATTTAAAGTCATATATTTTACTTATAAAATGATCTTAAGTCATATATCTTTTACTAATAACATTATAAAAAGTCATATTTTTTACTTATAAAATTATAAAAAGTCATATTTTGTACTTATAAAATTATAAAAAGTCATTTTCTACTTATAAAATTGGCTTGTAACCGGAAGTTCGGCTGACATGCAATAAGCCCAGTTTCCGGTTACATCCTACAAAATAAAACTTATAAAAGACGTGATTGTCGTTTTATTTCAGTTTGAATGCTTCGCTGACAGAATTACGATAAGATTTACTCTGACTTCACTGTAGTGCAGTTAAACTTTCTTCTCCTACTAACCAAAAGTGAGAGAACATTCATTTAGGAGGAAAGTAGCTTTAGCTTCGTTAGCTTCTGTTTATAATGTAAACTAATTGTGACGTACTACGGCGGCCCTGAAGACTCAACAGACTGAAAACACAAACGCTAATCGATAGAGTCGATGGACTGAGAGAAGATGATCGTCGGGTTTAGCTGAGCCTGCTATCTTCTAATATTAGCTCTGATTATTTACTTTATGTAATATCAGTAATATTTAAATGTAAAGGTAAACTAGCTACAGCCTCAGGTAAATCTAAATAATATCATTTAGAAAAGGAGTTTTAACGCCCTCCAGTGGACACGGTCGGTAACTACAACTGCATTAATATCAAGTTAGAGGAATTACATATAGGCCAGACTTCCGGTTACATCCTACAAAATAAAAGAGAAAGAGATGTACTTACGCACTTTGTCCACAGGAGGGCAGTGTGGTTATGATTTTAATTATAATGATTGTGTCTAACTACAGCTGTTTAGGGTTATCAATAGATCTGATTATTACAGGAGATGCTTGGACAGATTCAGTAGAGACGGTGAATATATTTTATCGGTACATTTGATCAGTAATCTGAGCCGCGCTGTTATTTCCTTGTTTTTTTAAAGGGAGTTCTGCTGATAGAGTCACCAGCTCAGAGCAGAACTGTGGTTCATCACCTGCTTTAATCTTCATTTGTTGACTCCATCCTTCTGGTTATCACCACAGTTTATTTTGTAACCGCCTGCTCCCGCGGGATCCCAGTCCTGATGGCGTCCTCTAAAGCCGACCGCTGCACACATCGACACAACTCACGGCTCGTATTAAGACATTGTCATTCTTAAAGTAACGGTACTAATAAAACGGGGTGTCGTATCGTTTTTAATGGCAGGGTATCGCCATACCTTTCTAGTATCGGTGTACCGTGCAACGCTACCGCTGACTTGAATCGACAGCTTCAACAACAACAGAACAATAAAGACATATTTCAGGTGTCTTTTGAGTGGGATCAGCTGCTCCTGACTGACCTGAGAGGAGTCCGATGAGCAGCATCACCACCCATCCCGACCAGGCGTCCAGCAGGCTCTTGATCAACTCCCACATGGACTCTTTACTCTTACTGGTGATCTGGTAGACAAACAACACGGAGAGTTTGCATTGCCTAGCTGAGAAGATTTTGTAAGAATCACAGGCCAAATACAGAGACAAAAGAGAGCTTTTTAAACATAGTGAAGTTTTAATGTGCTGCCCAGACCTTGCGGTGGCGGTCCGTGTCTCTGGATTTCTCCCTCAGCCAGTCGATGGTGTGGAAGTCTTCATACGTGCCCACGTCAGGAAAAGGCTCGTCCAGGAAGTCCATCAAGTTTCCAGCTCCGTTCATCTCCTCTGTGGGCGTGGCGCTGCTGACTCCTGGTAGAGAGAGCGAACATCTGAACATCAGTACAACCCTGTTTACTGTAATCAAATGATGTCAGCCTCTAACTTAACTCTGAAATATAGATTTCCCTTCACTCTTCCACCTCTCTGAAGAGGGAAAGCATGTTGGATGTGATTTCTCCATCAGTCTAATCAGTCCACCTCTCCACCATTGAAGAAACTGGAAGATTTGGCTGTTTGTTATTGTTGTTTTCTTATGTTTTGCAGAAATTGTCGCAGGATAATTTCCAGACAGATAAAGAAGAATACAACATGCAACTATTTTGATATTCGATTAATCATTAAAATAATGTTTAAATGGCGTTTCCAGCCTGTTTATATCATATTAAACTGAATATCTTTGGAGTTAAGTTACCATCCTCTCCTCTAGCTGAGTTAGCATCCTCTCCTCTAGCTGAGTTACCATCCCTCCTCTAGCTGAGTTAGCATCCTCTCCTCTAGCTGAGTTACCATCCCTCCTCTAGCTGAGTTACCATCCTCTCCTCTAGCTGAGTTACCATCCCTCCTCTAGCTGAGTTAGCATCTTCACCTCTAGATAAGTTACCATAGTTACCATCCTCTCCTCTAGCTGAGTTACCATAGTTACCATCCTCTCCTCTAGCTGAGTTACCATAGTTACCATCCTCTCCTCTAGCTGAGTTAGCATCCTCTCCTCTAGCTGAGTTAACATCCTCTCCTCTAGCTGAGTTACCATAGTTACCATCCTCTCCTCTAGCTGAGTTACCATCCTCTCCTCTAGCTGAGTTACCATAGTTACCATCCTCTCCTCTAGCTGAGTTACCATCCTCTCCTCTAGCTGAGTTACCATAGTTACCATCCTCTCCTCTAGCTGAGTTAACATCCTCTCCTCTAGCTGAGTTACCATAGTTACCATCCTCTCCTCTAGCTGAGTTACCATCCTCTCCTCTAGCTGAGTTACCATAGTTAACATCCTCTCCTCTAGCTGAGTTACCATAGTTACCATCCTCTCCTCTAGCTGAGTTAACATCCTCTCCTCTAGCTGAGTTAACATCCTCTCCTCTAGCTGAGTTAGCATCCTCTCCTCTAGCTGAGTTACCATCCCTCCTCTAGCTGAGTTACCATCCTCTCCTCTAGCTGAGTTACCATCCCTCCTCTAGCTGAGTTAGCATCTTCACCTCTAGATAAGTTACCATAGTTACCATCCTCTCCTCTAGCTGAGTTACCATAGTTACCATCCTCTCCTCTAGCTGAGTTACCATAGTTACCATCCTCTCCTCTAGCTGAGTTAGCATCCTCTCCTCTAGCTGAGTTAACATCCTCTCCTCTAGCTGAGTTACCATAGTTACCATCCTCTCCTCTAGCTGAGTTACCATCCTCTCCTCTAGCTGAGTTACCATAGTTACCATCCTCTCCTCTAGCTGAGTTACCATCCTCTCCTCTAGCTGAGTTAACATCCTCTCCTCTAGCTGAGTTACCATAGTTACCATCCTCTCCTCTAGCTGAGTTAACATCCTCTCCTCTAGCTGAGTTACCATAGTTACCATCCTCTCCTCTAGCTGAGTTACCATCCTCTCCTCTAGCTGAGTTACCATAGTTAACATCCTCTCCTCTAGCTGAGTTACCATAGTTACCATCCTCTCCTCTAGCTGAGTTAACATCCTCTCCTCTAGCTGAGTTAACATCCTCTCCTCTAGCTGAGTTACCATCCTCTCCTCTAGCTGAGTTACCATCCTCTCCTCTAGCTGAGTTAGCATCCTCTCCTCTAGCTGAGTTAACATCCTCTCCTCTAGCTGAGTTAGCATCCTCTCCTCTAGCTGAGTTAACATCCTCTCCTCTAGCTGAGTTACCATAGTTACCATCCTCTCCTCTAGCTGAGTTACCATCCTCTCCTCTAGCTGAGTTACCATCCTCTCCTCTAGCTGAGTTAACATCCTCTCCTCTAGCTGAGTTACCATAGTTACCATCCTCTCCTCTAGCTGAGTTATATATATATTTATATATCTATATATCTATATATATAGCTGAGTTCGGATTAGGGTGTTATTGTAGATAAAGTGGTCTCTTACCTTCTCCAGCCTCCATCATGTTTCAGTCCGTCCTGACGGTCTCTGCTGGAGAATGTTTCTATTGAATTCAGACCTTATTGAATGTCTTCCTTGTTGATCATTGGAGCTGATATATAGATATATATCTCTATATATAGATATATAGAGATATATATAGAGAGAGAATAAAGTGTTGTTAGATGTCAAGAAATAAACAGACAGCGTCAGAGACTGCTTCCCACAATGCACCTTCTCCTTCTTCTCCTCCTTCTTTAAGGTTTATTGGCAAACAATGATTTGGTGCATTACCGCCACCAGCTGGTCTGGAGTGTGGATCATTCTGGCTAATAATTACTATAGCCCAAAAAATAAAGAAAAGAAAAGAAAACAAACAACCTCATATTTTCCCAATCATATTAATTTGTCTAAGATACTGAACTAATGTTCTATAACACTCATCTAGTGAGTTCTTTTGTAGAATATCCATTAAATCAAAGTGTACTTTAATCTCTTTGAGGCCTTTCTTCCTCATATCTCCCACAATGCAACACAACATGCTCCACCGTTTCCTCTTGTCCACAGTAATCACATCTACCTGAGTCATGTTTACCTGTTTTAAATAGTGTGCTGTTTAGTCCAGTGTGTCTAATCTAAGTCTTGATAGGATTGTCTCATCTCTCCTGTTCCTTCCTACACACCTCATTTCTCCCACTTTCCTCTGAACTCTGTCAAACCACCGTCCTTTCCACAATGCACCTGTTCACAACTCACCTGTTCACAAGTCACCTGTTCACAACTCACGTGTTCACAACTCACCTGTTCACAACTCACCTGTTCACAACTCACGTGTTCACAACTCACCTGTTCACAACTCACGTGTTCACAACTCACCTGTTCACAACTCACCTGTTCACAACTCACGTGTTCACAACTCACCTGTTCACAACTCACCTGTTCACAACTCACGTGTTCACAACTCACCTGTTCACAACTCACGTGTTCACAACTCACCTGTTCACAACTCACGTGTTCACAACTCACCTGTTCACAACTCACGTGTTCACAACTCACCTGTTCACAACTCACGTGTTCACAACTCACCTGTTCACAACTCACCTGTTCACAACTCACGTGTTCACAACTCACCTGTTCACAACTCACGTGTTCACAACTCACCTGTTCACAACTCACCTGTTCACAACTCACGTGTTCACAACTCACGTGTTCACAACTCACCTGTTCACAGCTCACCTGTTCACAACTCACCTGTTCACAACTCTCCATTATTCCTGTTGCCCTTCAGTAATTAATTAGAAGGTTGTGTACTTTCTTAAACGTCTTTCCTAGCAGATTGTAATATTTCCATCATCTACTCCTGATAGCAATTCCCTTCTTTCTTTGTCATATTTGTTGCACTCTATAAGAACATGCTTGACAGTTTCTGGTTTATTACAGTGCGTGCATAGTCCTTTGGGTGCTTGCCTATTCTCTGGAGTGTTTGGTTTAATCCTGTATGTCCTATTCTCAGACGGGTAATGACCATCTCTTCCCTTTGGGCTCCTACATGTTTCTGAATACTGTACAGATGTCTCCCTGGGTCACTTAAGTCCCAGTATTCTTGCCAGGCTACAGGCGTTGGACTGATAAATATCAGATATCAATAAATATCGAGTATTTATTGAGCATATTTACAGCTGTACATTTCACAGTATTTTAGAACAGTTATTGGATTTACAGAAAATACTAAATTGGGTCACTCAGCTGGTGAACTCATCTTGTATTCTATGCAACCACAAGTCAAGAAAACACTGATTACTGCAGTTTACAGTAAACGAGGTATTTTAATGAGGAAAAGAGAAGGAACAGACACTCATATTTACATTTCAAGATCATTCCCTTGAGATAATTCACTGTCATCTCAACGTATCAAACATGTTTTATGAACTAAACATTCATAGTTACCACAAAATACAAAAATATGAATTATCCCAACAGAACATTATCTCAGGCTGTCAATGCTAAATATGAGCAGCATAAAATAATAATCTACAGCACCTCCAGAACAAGAGAGGAGTCATGATCTCCAGATGATTATCATCAAACACTGCTGAGCTCTGTTTCAGAAAGAGAAAGAGGATTAGTAAAAACTTTGAGTTAGTTAAACCTGAGATGATGTAAACTCTGGATTTTCCCTTCCAGAAAGAGAGATAACTTAAACTCTGGGTCAGTTACCATGGTAACAGAGTCAGTCGCCACGGTAACTCGACCTGCTCCCTGTTACAGAGCCAGACACGCTGCTTTATTTCCTCCTTCATTCAGCGCGCATCGAAGCGGAGGATTAATTAATTAGCGGAGGATGGACAACAATGGACAACACTGAATTAAACTTTAATGTGTTATTGACACTTCTCCCAGCTCTGACTTTTTTAAAGATAAATGTGCGCAGTCAGCATATACATGTACTAATATCTCTACGTTGACTGGATTAAAACGGAGGCCATGTTGCCATGGTGAATCGTGGTATCAGAGCTCTATTGATGATGGCTCAGAGTAGATTGATCGGACTCTGATCAGCTGTTCTGAGTTTCCCTCCTCAGGATGAGTCCACTCAGAGTTCAGGCTTTGTTAAAGCTGAGACCTGAAACGAGGCCCTGGCTGCTCTTGACCTCCATGTGAACAGACCACCTCAAACACAGTATTAGTAGTTGCACTACACTAACATTTTCATCTAATGGTCATCAGACAGAAAACACCACACTGACGACCGCTTCACCATATTTCAAACTTCTTGTCCTTCTTAAAGGACGTTGTGTCCACAATGTTGTTCCTGAAGAGTCTAGAAAAACAGCGAAGCAGAGAGAGCAGACGTCACTCAGCCAGAATAACATGTGAATCATTGAAGTGATGTCAGCCGATGAGCACAGCTGGTGCACTAATGAATGGATGCTGAAGGGAAATCCCCTCAGGGATGTCTCACCTTCTGCGTGTTGGTTTGTCTTCTAAGCAGCTACAAGCTCAAAGATAAATCATACACAAGATATTATGTTAGTTAAAGTCAAACAATTTATTCCGAAGATATACTCATCAATAGTTGCACAGAGTTATTACAACAGATCTGGATTCATCAATGTGTCTCTGACGTCACGCAGCACGGAGGTCAGTTCGCAGAGAATGAATGAATAGTCGTTCTTTACACTTGATATTTATGCACCTTTAGGGTCTGAAGGAGGGACAGGGCGTTCTTAATGGGCAAGACCCAGTACTTTTCCATAGCTTTGTTATGTTACTTTTCTTGTGACCTAGATGACCTCTCACTTCTGCTACTTCTGACTCCATTCTACGTTATCCATTCTGCAAGAACACCCTGTTCCCTACCCCCTTCCTCCCTCTGTCCCAGGCTCGATAAGATATAAAGATGACACTTGTACACACATACCATACATGCTATTACCCAGTCCTACAATTGAATTACTATTACATATGAAACAGATATTCTACATACATTATCCCTTTATTAGTATGATCAATTATAATTCTATGTTCTTACACCCTTATGTTATTTACCTCTACTTCTACTTGATTGTATTAGTGTATAGACTCAGACAAAGAGAAAGATAGACTATCTTTGTTTCATAAATACATACATTCCTTGCAAGTCATTATCCAATTTCAACCGGTTTTCTGATAGCTAGGCGTCTACCAGTCTGCTAGTGAGATTAGACCCAGTTACTTCATACGTAACACTAGATTTTCTACTTACGCAGAGACATATCTTAAAATACATCCTGAGATATTTCCAACATTTCCTCTTTTGAACTTATTAAAGTTCACCCTTGGCACACTGAAATATCAAAGAACGGTACAATCCTTGTATTCTCTGTTCCTGTAACATAATTAAAATGAAATCACACCATCCCTTCTGCGGAACCCTCGGTTTCTTGATACAGAAACTCCATGTTGAGTAACCCTGGCCCTCCCCACGTTCCCTAAACTATAGTTGTTATATGACGGAGAACAAGGAGCACGAAAAGTACTACAACCTTTATATTGTAAAGCAGTAAAAAATAAAAAATAATGGAATATATGTCCACCTGAAGAGTTACCTATTCATTCTTGTAAGCCGTATTTTAACTGTAAAATCAGCAAGACCTTGAAACCTTCTTACCCTGTTGTATCTCTTTCAACTCATTTACATGCAATTTTATTTTACTGGAAATGCAAAAAGTCAACCAGTTACTCAATGTTTTTGACCGTGATGTTGTTATCTCACGTGTCTGTCAGTTGGTCTTCTCTGGTGTCCCTGCAGAGAAGCTTGCATCTACCCCAGGTGCTGTTCCGATGACTGGTGTCCCTGCAGTGAAGCTTGCATCTACCCCAGGTGCTGTTCCGATGACTGGTGTCCCTGCAGTGACGCTTGCATCTACCCCAGGTGCTGTTCCGATGACTGGTGTCCCTGCAGTGACGCTTGCATCTACCCCAGGTGCTGTTCCGATGACTGGTGTCCCTGCAGAGCGATTTCCGGCGGTGTTGGCTCCCCTGTATCGATGCCGCCGGAGATGAGATCGCCTCCTGGTGGTGGACCGTTGGTGGAACTGCACTGTGTCAAGTGCCACCAGACGCAGCCTTTCCCTTTCAGTTGAACCGCTGTGGAGGTCCTTGCTGTCACCTGATGTGGTCCCGTCCAACGTGGTTCCGACCACTTCCTCTTTAACACCTTCAACCAGAGGTGTTCAGGGGGACCCGCCTTGAGTTCTGACCTCTGAGGTGGAGCAGGATAAGGAGCACCTGGACAGGAGAAAGCTGAAACAATAGCATTAACCGACTGATAATAGGGGCGGTACCCAACAGCGGGAAGCACACAGAAAGGATGCAAAGGACCGGGAAAGGGTCTGCCACAGGTAAGCTCAAACGGAGTCAGCCCTGTTGACGAGTTAACAGAAGAGCGAATGGATAATAGAACAACCGGGAGTGCATCAGGCCAGGACATTCCTGTGGTCTTACAGACTTTTAACAACTTCCCTTTAATGGTTCTATTAGCCCTCTCGACCTTTCCCTGCGATTCCGGGTGGTACACCGAGCCATATTTGTGTTCCAGACCCAAAACAGTCTCTACTTCTCCCAAATGTTTGTTTTTTTAAAATGAGAGCCATTATCAGTCCGAATGAGTTTTGGGAAACCGTGTTTAGGAATGTAGTCATTCACCAGACATTTTATGACCGCTTTTGCATCCTCTTTTCCAGTAGGATAGGCTTCTATCCACCTGGAGAAGGCATCCACTATGACTAACAAAAATCGTTTCCCTCCCACCCGGACACCCCTATCCGTGAAATCCATGACCACCTGTTCCCCAGGTCCCTGGGGTTTAGGGTATTTGCCCACCGGTGGTTTGTCTGTAGGTCTGATGTTACACGCTTGACATATTTCACACCTTTGGACATAGTCCACAACAGTCTTCCTTTTCTGCGGGAACCACCACGCATCAAGGGCAAACATCATAATGGCCACACCAGCATGGCATAGCCCATGGGTTTGTTTCAACATAGTTGGAATCCAACTGTTTGGCATAACTGTTTTACCATCCTTTGTCCAAAGTTCTGACACACAGTTAGTGGCACCTGCATCTTCCCAGGCTTTTCTTTCATGCCCAGGAGCGTCCTCCTGAGCCTTTTTCACATCATCTAAAAAGGTACCCAGTTCATCAAACGAATTAAACTGTAACATCATCATACTATTAACAACATAGCCTGCAGCTCCCTTAGCTGCTTCATCGGCGGCATTATTCCCAATGCTTTCCGGGTCACTCCCTTCTGAGTGCCCTTTAACCTTAATCACAGCCACCTTCTCCGGAAGGTGGACGGCAGCCAATAAATCCCTCATGAGGCCTTCATGAGCCATGGATTTATTCCCACTCGTTTTGAACCCTGCCTGAACCCAGCCAGACATGTCCCTGTGTATAGCATTACAAACATAGGCAGAATCAGTAAAGATATTCACAGTTTTACCCTCGGCAATACGAAGCGCACATACCACAGCAGTTAGCTCAGCCGCCTGTGCAGATTGTTTACCCTCCAATGGGGACGCACATAGAGTAACTGGTTGATTACCGGGATTGACAAGTGAGACAACAGCATAGCCTGCTTTTAGTCCCTCAGTAGGATGCCTAAAGCAACAACCGTCTGTGTAAAGATTGAGCTGTGGTTCTGGCAGTGGGAGGGCTTCCAGCCCTGGTCTTAGTTTTACAAATGGTTCTGATTTCTCCATACAGGAATGCTTCTCCGCTATTCCTTCTCCCATACCATCTGCCATATTGCAACCTTCATGTACGAATGACACATTTGGTTTGGAAAGGATCTGTAAGATCTTGGTTTGTCTTAGTGGTGTGAGAGTAAAACACGAAGAGGTGACGTAAGCCACAGTACTATGTGACGTGAGAATGTGCAATGGATGATGCATGACAATGTGTCCGACTTTCTCTACTATTTTAGCTAGGGCTGCTGCATATCTGACACAGGGACTTGCTCTTTGTTCTGGAGTATCCAAAAGGATACTACAATAGTATAGCACCTTTCTTTCTCCTCTTTGTTTCTGATATAGTACACCGTGAGCAGTTGACAGTTGCTCGGATACGTCTAAATGGAAAGGCTGCGTATAATCCGGAAGAGCCAAAGCTGCTGCCGCCGCCATTTCCTGTTTAAGCCGTATGAACCCCTCCTCCCCTTCTTGAGACCATTCTAACTCAGCAGTAAGGTTTCTCATTATAGGTTGTGGAGGGTCGGGTTCATTCGGCGTTCGTGTGGGTTCCCCATATGGAGGAGGGGCTGTAGGTTTTTCTCTTACCACCATCTGGTGTTGAGAAGTGGGGGGAGGATCGGGAAACGGTCCGGGATAACCACCTAAGGAAGGATAGAGCGGGGCCTCGCTCTTCTCCTTTTTTTTTAGTCTGTTGTCCCAATTCAGCTACTGCGGCGAGGTAAACGCAATTGGCCTGAGCCAGTAAACTGGCCTGCTGTTCAACATGTTTTTTTGCTTTTGCTCGTGTAAATATGTTACTATTTTGGACTCTCTTTAGTCCATCAGCCAACTGAGTCTGCTGTTTTAATACGCACTTCTTTATTGCCGGGGTAACAGCTGCGGTGGAATCCTCGGATGGAAACTCTTTAGTTTTAACCATTTCATTATACCAGTCATCTAAATCCTTGGCCTTCTCATCTACCTTCCTCGGACTAAAGGTACAGATGACATTTGTCCGCACCTTGGCCCACTGTTGGCCAAAGGTCAGACCTGTTTTATTACAACCACCGAGTTCCTCACATTCTCTATCAAATTCCCCATCCATTTTATCCAGTACTATTTCACACAGGTTTATTCAGTTTATGACAGTAACTAGATTCAGAGTAAATGGGTCGTTATGCCCCCACCACAGATCCCACCAACACAAGCTTCTACTAACGGTCTCCCGTCAGCGGTGCTGGCCCGGTATCTGAGGCAGTTTTAATTTTCCTCTGAATACTAGTTATTAATGTACACTCATACAGGCGCTCCAAGCGCTATTTTTACTAAACTCTAACGTCCCAGACGTTACTAAACTAGCGCTCCAAGCGCACTACTCTAGCGCTCCAAGCGCAGCGTTCCAAACGCTTTTCTAACGTCCCAGACGTTACTAAAAGGGCAACAAACAGTAGTGATATCAGAGTAATTGGGTCGTCATGCCCCCACAACAGATCCCACCTTCACAAGCTTCTACTAACGATTTCTCGTCAGCGGTGTAGGCACGGTATCTGAGGCAGTTTTAAATTTCCTCTGATGACACTATTAATACAAGTTCAGTATATCAGTTAGTACAATTCAGAACATTAATTCATAAGGACTTTAACCTTTTGTGGGCTCCCAGCCCCAGGATCCCAAATCCTCTTACTGTGAATTCATAAGGACTTTAACCTTTTGTGGGCTCCCAGCCCCAGGATACCAAATCCTAATTCATAAGGACTTTAACCTTTTGTGGGCTCCCAGCCCCAGGATCCCAAATCCTAATTCATAAGGACTTTAACCTTTTGTGGGCTCCCAGCCCCAGGATCCCAAATCCTAATTCATAAGGACTTTAACCTTTTGTGGGCTCCCAGCCCCAGGATCCCAAATCCTAATTCATAAGGACTTTAACCTTTTGTGGGCTCCCAGCCCCAGGATCCCAAATCCTCTTACTGTGCGACTATGATGTAACTAATAAAACATAAGGACTTTAACCTTTTGTGGGCTCCCAGCCCCAGGATCCCAAATCCTCTTACTGTGCGACTATGATGTAACTAATAAAACAGAGAGGAGTACTCCTCAGCAAGAGAGATTAAATTTAGTAATATGCCAATTAGCAGATTTGATTTAACAGGTTCTGCTTACCTTTTGATGTTGTCAGGCCTGTTTTTCTCTCTCACCGAGTCGTCCAGTCTCTGGTCGCTTGCTTCACTCTTTTTGGAAGATCACGTCGGGGTCACCAATTGAAGGGAAATCCCCTCAGGGATGTCTCACCTTCTGCGTGTTGGTTTGTCTTCTAAGCAGCTACAAGCTCAAAGATAAATCATACACAAGATATTATGTTAGTTAAAGTCAAACAATTTATTCCGAAGATATACTCATCAATAGTTGCACAGAGTTATTACAACAGATCTGGATTCATCAATGTGTCTCTGACGTCACGCAGCACGGAGGTCAGTTCGCAGAGAATGAATGAATAGTCGTTCTTTACACTTGATATTTATGCACCTTTAGGGTCTGAAGGAGGGACAGGGCGTTCTTAATGGGCAAGACCCAGTACTTTTCCATAGCTTTGTTATGTTACTTTTCTTGTGACCTAGATGACCTCTCACTTCTGCTACTTCTGACTCCATTCTACGTTATCCATTCTGCAAGAACACCCTGTTCCCTACCCCCTTCCTCCCTCTGTCCCAGGCTCGATAAGATATAAAGATGACACTTGTACACACATACCATACATGCTATTACCCAGTCCTACAATTGAATTACTATTACATATAAAACAGATATTCTACATACATTATCCCTTTATTAGTATGATCAATTATAATTCTATGTTCTTACACCCTTATGTTATTTACCTCTACTTCTACTTGATTGTATTAGTGTATAGACTCAGACAAAGAGAAAGATAGACTATCTTTGTTTCATAAATACATACATTCCTTGCAAGTCATTATCCAATTTCAACCGGTTTTCTGATAGCTAGGCGTCTACCAGTCTGCTAGTGAGATTAGACCCAGTTACTTCATACGTAACACTAGATTTTCTACTTACGCAGAGACATATCTTAAAATACATCCTGAGATATTTCCAACAATGCTCACCGCACGGTGTCAATGGAGGGGTTGGTGGAGACCAGCTGGAGCAACGCGCCGGTTGAAGCATTGGTGATGTTATTGTGACTCAGACTGGAACATGAACACAAACAGAGACACAGAGGAACATTTATTACAGTACATGATATCAGATCAGCCGGCTGCTGCTGGAGGCCGTAGAGGTGACTCAGACTACAACAATAAAAGCTTTAACTTCCTTCTACTTCCACACAGACTCAAATGAAGAGAATAAATCGATTCTGCCATTAAAAAAACTTAAAAAATAAATAAATCATGATAATAAATGAATTCATGTAATTGTGGGAAGCCAAAATCATGATGAATATTTGCTGATTAATTGTGCAGCCCAACCTCTCAGCTCATTAAACTGTGAGGAGCTGACATTACTGGCTCTTTTTGAACCTCACACAGACTCCACCTGTTGCTGTGGTATATCTATATATAGACAACACTGCATTAGATGGGTTCTAGGCACATGAAGACATTTACAGTTTGCCACTCACTCCAGGACTTGTACTTTGTGCAGATGTGAGCTGAGTGTGAGCAGCAGCTGGTCAGTGAGCTGACAGTGACTGAGGTCCAGCTCTGTCAGCTCTTCAGAGGAGTCCAGCATCGAGGCCAAAGCTCCACAGACCCTCTGATCCAGTGTGGTGTGACTGAGGTCCAGCTCTCCATCCAGGGCTCTGCAGAGGGACACTGCCCGTCTCACTGTGTCCCTCTCACTGTTCACAGGAACCAGGGACACCAGCTGGAGGAGGACAGCTTTACTGGCTCTAAACAGAGCAGAGAGAAGACCGTTACGCTGCAGAAACATGAATGAAAACAAGCTTCTTCTCAGGTTTCAGTCATGTTGTGGTCTTTCCCACCTGAGGCGGACTCTGTCGAGGACAGGAAACAGCAGGTCCAGTCCGCCGTCCTCCACCTCACAGTCCTGCAGGTTGAGCTCTGTGTCCCGGCTGCTGCGTCTCAGGATGGTGGAGACGGCCCTGCAGTCGTCACCAGTCAGACGGAGAGTGTCCCTCTGATCCAGATCCACACAGGAGGAGCAGGACAGATCCAGCCTGTGCTGCACAGTCCTGAGCAGGCTGACTGCTGCCCCCTGCTGGGCCTCAGAGGCAGCACAGCAGTGGACCAACCTCAGCAGCTGATTCCTGTCAACACTGGGAGGAAACTTCATCTATAGATTAAACTAATATAACCATGTGGTTTCATTGATCAGTCACCAATATGATCTGCAGATTCACATTTACTCCAAACAAAAACTATTAAATACAATAATATTAATTAAAGCCCCCTCCAGTTTATCTTGGCATTTCTATATTTCATATTTATTTGAGTCATTTCATGACTAACTTGATTAGCCACACTGTTTGCCAAATAACTTAATTTTGTGCTCAAAGTAAAAAAAAAGAAGGTTGTTAAAATGTGAATATGACGTCTGACTATAGTAGAGGCTGCAGGTCAAAGGTCATCCTCCAAACTGCAACTTATCGTAGTTGTGTCCTTCATTTCTACCAGTAATAATAGCATAGAGCCCATCACGTTAATAGCTAAGATCCGGGAACACGGTGACATCACTGATAAGCATTCTGATTGGTCGAGAAACAGAAGCGTCAGACAGGTTGGAAACAAACCTCCTACTTGTGTTAAAGAGACACTAAACAGTAGATTTATGACACAAACAGTCAGCATCACAGTTTAAAGACCAGCTTCCTGCTTCAGCTTGGTCCCACTGTACTGACTGGAGCTTCCTCTGAGGGATCATTACTGACATCTTCTTTCATCACTTTCAGTGTGACCTCCACATAAAGTGGTTTAGAGGATCTGGAAAAGCTGTTGGTTTGTTTCCAACCTGTGTGATCGCTCATGTGATTCCTGATCAGACTTGTTTTCAGCACCGTGCTCACAGATCTCGGTGAGTATGATGTGATTATTACTGATAGAATGATGGACAAAACTACTAAGAACCGATGTGTAATGAACCTGAATGATCCTGTGATGTCATGTATACATTAATACATGTTTTCCAGGGATAGGTGAAGTATATCCTGTGTGGTGGGGCGTACTGATACAGCTACAGCATTGAGACACCATCACTACTGTCTGACCTGAGTTGAGAAACTTTGTCCAGCATAAAGAGGATGGACTCTATTTCCCCTGCTGGGATGGAGGTCCACAGGAGGTCCAGTTTAACTCTGTCACTGTGTTTGAGGGTGAAGAGCAGAGCGGCACAGTCCACCGAGTCCATCTCTCTGCAGGTCAGGCTGATCACATGATCCAATGACCTCAGTAAACTGGGTATAATGGGACCAGCTCCAGCTCTATAGATCTCTCTGATGGCGGTCAACACAAAGCTGGGACAGGGTCTGAAAGCATTAAGTGTATTCACCAGGACACTTTGTTTAGTGAAAACAAGCCTCAACAACACATGTGGAAGTGATTCAAAAAGATAAACTGCATGTCTGTATCTGGTAAAATGTAAAAAAATGAATTGATCACCTTTTAAACACAATCCTGTCCAGAAAGGGAAGCAGACGTGCGATGCTCTCCTGTAAGAAGCTGTTCTTCCTCATGTTCACGGTGAAGGTCTGAGCTGATGACTGCAGCAGATAGTGAAGAAGCTCCCAGTTCAGACAGTAGGAGGTCAGGTCTCCACCTACCTTACTCAAGAAGGACCAGGTCAAGTCCTTGTCCTGGACTTCATAAAGGAGGGAGAGTAGCTGATGGAAAGTCTTCTTACTCAGTCTGCAGATAGAAATGTATGAATATATGTTAGAACAGTCAATTATTACCACATTTAGATTCATTAGTGTGTTTATGAGGCTCAGGAAACACTTGTACTTGATTGTTAGAGGGCCATCATGCAGCAGCAGTGGAATGAGACCCTGAACAGGAACACAGAACTCAGTCAGGTCTAACCGACTGACTGTCCAGTATCTCAGCAGGGACGCCAAACTACTGACAAGCTTCAACAGTACTCTTAGTGATGGTGGGGCCGTCTGAGGAGAGAGAGAAAGCTCTTCAATAGTCACCCGACAGTTCTCTCTCTCTCTTCTTACCCATCGACACAGTAGCAAGGCCATGCCGTTAGAAAGCCTGAAAATAAAAGAGCAGCCGTGACATAACTAACTGGAGAAGATGGTGTCACAAGAACAAAAGCCAGTAATTCTATTAAGTAAGTGCGTACCTCAGACTGTGTAGTTGTGTTGTTCGTCTAAAGAGGAGGAAGACTCCTCTGAAAGACATCTTTCTGGGTGTGAGGATGAGATCCACATCAGAGCCACAACGTCTGAGAACTGTCCCCACAGAGCGGCAGCTTGTCCTGGGTAACTCTCCTGTTAACAGCAGGGTGAACCCCAGCAGCCGCAGCAGAGAGGACAGCTGCTCGGCCTCCTCTCTGGATCTCACAGAGATGCATGAACACACTCTCTGGAAGAACTCTGGATCACAGCTGGAACACGACAATGTGGAAAACAGCAAAGGTAAAGACACACTGCATTACAAACCATGTTATGTACAACGTCTTTCATCAAGGGTGGAATTTAGAGAACACACAAACAGTAGGATGAAGTTTTAGTTGTGATGTCACACTATATTAAAATACTGCGTATTAATAAATAATTACTGAACTGAACAATAGCATTCATCTTTATCTACATTATGTTTATGTAACTGAAATGATGAGTTCACTTTTGACAAAACACTGGTGATTATGAGCTGGATCTTTGACGAACCTCTTCTGAAATAAATATACAGTATAATTAAATAAACTATATTTGTCTGATTTACCTGAGCTGTGAGATATAAGGCAGACACTGTAGGAAACTCCTCACTTCACTCTCTTCATCTGACCAGCCTGTCAGCTCCACTGGTTTCTTCTCTGGTTGGAGTTTCAGCACTTCCAGGAGGATGGAGGTCTTTCTCTCTGAGAGGTCCATGAACCAGACTGCAGGAACTGACTGGAGAACTGACTGTAATGATGGAAGGACACTCAGGCCTGTTTTAGTCTCATAGTCCTTCAGGTGGGAGTACAGATCCAGCAGGAAATCACACTGATAATCCTCATAGTCATCATAATAAATGACATTTAAAGGGAATGTTGTGTATCTGCACACTGATGATAGCAGCTCCAGTATCTTCTCTCCTGTCTGCTGTTCTCTCTCTGCTGCTGCACAGAACAGATTCACAAAGAACCTGACTTGTTCTGAATGATGTGACCATCGAGGATCAAAACTGAAATAATAAAGGAAACATTTAGTGATGATCTGATCTCAGCTGCATAAATACAACAACACACTACTGATGGACTCCATCTTGTACATGCCTGTCCTGTATAAAATCTAATGACATCTTGACTGAACATCATTTTCTGACTTGTACTGACTCACAACACAAACACTAATCCTGTGTGTGAAATCACTGCATATTAGCTTCCTAGTGGTGATGTTCCCTTTATGTCATTTTACTGTGTATGAGTTTAAAATGTTAAATATATTCACAATATATAAATATACATAGTGGAAGAAGAAAATCTAGAGTCACTAGCATGTACAACAGTTACAGAAAATCCCATCATGCAATGCTTCACTTTGCTCCTGAGATCACAGACGTGTAAATTACAGTTATGCTACATTACATCTGTCAGTGATGATGAATCAGATGTCTGAATTCACAATCTGCTGCTCTCTATACAGTTGGTAGAGTTTTCATCACAGTCAGTAAAGTTCCCTCCAGTCTTCAGTTCAAAAGGCAGATCAATGCAGCATTCACTGTTGGTCATTTCTTTTATTAGTTGCTGTGAAATTAAATTGAAGGAGATGCTACTTATTTTATCAGTGAACAATATTTGTTTTTATATTTCAACTGTATATTTTAAGCTGCTGAGACATTAAAAAAGACAATACCAGTTTTAACTGCAGGTTGTTTCATTTTAGTATGATGTGCTGTTATGTCTGTCTGAGGAGGTTTTAGCAGAGCTGTGTTGTTCTTCTTATTGTTATTCACATCATCTCTTTATTCTCACACAGGCAGAAGACTGTGACATGTTTCCAAATAGTTGCAGTTCAATATTTCAAATAAGAAGCTGTGTACTCCCACACTCTTTCCTCTGCTTCACTGGGTCGGTCAGACAGTGACCTTCATTAAGACTAGTTAGCTTAACTTCCAGTTAGGTTTCATATTACAAGTCAGAGGACTAAAAACAAGAGTGAGTGGTTTGGCACACAGTGCACTGGAGTAAGAGCATGAAAATACTGCTCCTTTCTACTTATTGAATCCAGAATTATTAATCAATAAAAGAAATCAACAATAATCATGACACCAAATATTGTTAAAAGCAACAGTGAGTTACTGTAGATGTAAGAACTCAACTCCACAAATGTACACTGAAGTCATGTGAAGAACAATTCATTTACCTGAGCTGTGAGATATAAGGCAGACACTGTAGGAAACTCCTCACTTCACTCTCTTCATCTGACCAGCCTGTCAGCTCCACTGGTTTCTTCTCTGGTTGGAGTTTCAGCACTTCCAGGAGGATGGAGGTCTTTATCTCTGAGAGGTCTATGGACCAGACTGCAGGAGCTGACTGGAGAACTGACTGTAATGATGGAAGGACACTCAGGCCTGTTCTAGTCTCATAGTCGTTCAGGTGGGAGTACAGATCCAGCAGGACATCACACTGATATTTGTGAGCATCATAATCCATGTATCTCTCATTTAAAGGGAATGTTTTGTATGTGCACACTGATGATAGCAGCTCCAGTATCTTCTCTCCTGTCTGCTGTTCTCTCTCTGCTGCTGCACAGAACAGATTCCCAAAGAACCTGACTTCTTCTGAACGATGTGACCACCAAGGAGGAAAACTGAAATAATAAAGGAAACATTTAGTGATGATCTGATCTCAGCTGCATAAACACAACAACACACTACTGATGGACTCCATCTTGTACATGCCTGTCCTGTATAAAATCTAATTACATCTTGACTGAACATCATTTTCTGACTTGTACTGACTCACAACACAAACACTAATCCTGTGTGTGAAATCACTGCATATTAGCTTCCTAGTGGTGATGTTCCCTTTATGTCATTTTACTGTGTATGACTTTAAAATGTTAAATATATTCACAATATATAAATATACATAGTGGAAGAAGAAAATCTAGAGTCACTATCATGTACAACAGTTACAGAAAATCCCATCATGCAATGCTTCACTTTGCTCCTGAGATCACAGACGTGTAAATTACAGTTATGCTACATTACATCTGTCAGTGATGATGAATCAGATGTCTGAATTCACAATCTGCTGCTCTCTATACAGTTGGTAGAGTTTTCATCACAGTCAGTAAAGTTCACTCCAGTCTTCAGTTCAAAAGGCAGATCAATGCAGCATTCACTGTTGGTCATTTCTTTTATTAATTGCTGTGAAATTAAATTGAAGGAGATGCTACTTATTTTATCAGTGCAACAATATTTGTTTTTATATTTCAACTGTATATTTTGAAGCTGCTGAGATATTAAAAAAGACAATACCAGTTTTAACTGCAGTTTGTTTCATTTTAGTATGATGTGCTGTTATGTCTGTCTGAGGAGGTTTTAGCAGAGCTGTGTTGTTCTTCTTATTGTTATTCACATCATTTCTTTATTCTCACACAGGCAGAAGACTGTGACATGTTTCCAAATAGATGCAGTTCAATATTTCAAATAAGAAGCTGTGTACTCCCACACTCTTTCCTCTGCTTCACTGGGTCGGTCAGACAGTGACCTTCATTAAGACTAGTTAGCTTAACTTCCAGTTAGGTTTCATATTACAAGTCAGAGGACTAAAAACAAGAGTGAGTGGTTTGGCACACAGTGCACTGGAGTAAGAGCATGAAAATACTGCTCCTTTCTACTTATTGAATCCAGAATTATTAATCAATCAAAGAAATCAACAATAATCAGGACACCAAATATTGTTAAAAGCAACAGTGAGTTACTGTAGATGTAAGAACTCAACTCCACAAATGTACACTGAAGTCATGTGAAGAACAATTCATTTACCTGAGCTGTGAGATATAAGGCAGACACTGTAGGAAACTCCTCACTTCACTCTCTTCATCTGACCAGCCTGTCAGCTCCACTGGTTTCTTCTCTGGTTGGAGTTTCAGCACTTCCAGGAGGATGGAGGTCTTTCTCTTTGAGAGGTTTATGAGCCAGACTGCAGGAGCTGACTGGAGAACTGACTGTAATGATGGAAGGACACTCAGGCCTGTTCTAGTCTCATAGTCCTTCAGGTGGGAGTACAGATCCAGCAGGACATCACACTGATATACCTCGTCATCTTCATTATAATCCATGTATCTCTCATTTAAAGGGAATGTTGTGTATCTGCACACTGATGATAGCAGCTCCAGTATCTTCTCTCCTGTCTGCTGTTCTCTCTCTGCTGCTGCACAGAACAGATTCCCAAAGAACCTGACTTGTTCTGAATGATGTGACCATCGAGGAGGAAAAGAACTGAAATAATAAAGGAAACATTTAGTGATGATCTGATCTCAGCTGCATAAATACAACAACACACTACTGATGGACTCCATCTTGTACATGCCTGTCCTGTATAAAATCTAATTACATCTTGACTGAACATCATTTTCTGACTTGTACTGACTCACAACACAAACACTAATCCTGTGTGTGAAATCACTGCATATTAGCTTCCTAGTGGTGATGTTCCCTTTATGTCATTTTACTGTGTATGACTTTAAAATGTTAAATATATTCACAATATATAAATATACATAGTGGAAGAAGAAAATCTAGAGTCACTATCATGTACAACAGTTTCAGAAAATCCCATCATGCAATGCTTCACTTTGCTCCTGAGATCACAGACGTGTAAATTACAGTTATGCTACATTACATCTGTCAGTGATGATGAATCAGATGTCTGAATTCACAATCTGCTGCTCTCTATACAGTTGGTAGAGTTTTCATCACAGTCAGTAAAGTTCACTCCAGTCTTCAGTTCAAAAGGCAGATCAATGCAGCATTCACTGTTGGTCATTTCTTTTATTAATTGCTGTGAAATTAAATTGAAGGAGATGCTACTTATTTTATCAGTGGAACAATATTTGTTTTTATATTTCAACTGTATATTTTTAAGCTGCTGAGACATTAAAAAAGACAATACCAGTTTTAACTGCAGGTTGTTTCATTTTAGTATGATGTGCTGTTATGTCTGTCTGAGGAGGTTTTAGCAGAGCTGTGTTGTTCTTCTTATTGTTATTCACATCATTTCTTTATTCTCACACAGGCAGAAGACTGTGACATGTTTCCAAATAGATGCAGTTCAATATTTCAAATAAGAAGCTGTGTACTCCCACACTCTTTCCTCTGCTTCACTGGGTCGGTCAGACAGTGACCTTCATTAAGACTAGTTAGCTTAACTTCCAGTTAGGTTTCATATTACAAGTCAGAGGACTAAAAACAAGAGTGAGTGGTTTGGCACACAGTGCACTGGAGTAAGAGCATGGAAATACTGCTCCTTTCTACTTATTGAATCCAGAATTATTAATAAATAAAAGAAATCAACAATAATCATGACACCAAATATTGTTAAAAGCAACAGTGAGTTACTGTAGATGTAAGAACTCAACTCCACAAATGTACACTGAAGTCATGTGAAGAACAATTCATTTACCTGAGCTCTGAGATATAAGGCAGACACTGTAGGAAACTCCTCACTTCACTCTCTTCATCTGAGCAGCCTGTCAGCTCCACTGGTTTCTTCTCTGGTTGGAGTTTCAGCACTTCCAGGAGGATGGAGGTCTTTCTCTTTGAGAGGTCTATGGACCAGACTGTAGGATCTGACTGGAAAACTGACTGTAATGATGGAAGGACACTCAGGCCTGTTGTAGTCTCATAGTCCTTCAGGTGGGAGTACAGATCCAGCAGGAAAACACACTGATATACCTCGTCATTATAGTCGACATTAAGAGGGAATTTTGTGTATCTGCACACTGATGATAGCAGCTCCAGTATCTTCTCTCCTGTCTGCTGTTCTCTCTCTGCTGCTGCACAGAACAGATTCCCAAAGAACCTGACTCGTTTTGAATGATGTGACCGTCGAGGAGGAAAACTGAAATAATAAAGGAAACATTTAGTGATGATCTGATCTCAGCTGCATAAACACAACAACACACTACTGATGGACTCCATCTTGTACATGCCTGTCCTGTATAAAATCTAATTACATCTTGACTGAACATCATTTTCTGACTTGTACTGACTCACAACACAAACACTAATCCTGTGTGTGAAATCACTGCATATTAGCTTCCTAGTGGTGATGTTCCCTTTATGTCATTTTACTGTGTGTGAGTTTAAAATGTTAAATATATTCACAATATATAAATATACATAGTGGAAGAAGAAAATCTAGAGTCACTATCATGTACAACAGTTACAGAAAATCCCATCATGCAATGCTTCACTTTGCTCCTGAGATCACAGACGTGTAAATTACAGTTATGCTACATTACATCTGTCAGTGATGATGAATCAGATGTCTGAATTCACAATCTGCTGCTCTCTATACAGTTGGTAGAGTTTTCATCACAGTCAGTAAAGTTCCCTCCAGTCTTCAGTTCAAAAGGCAGATCAATGCAGCATTCACTGTTGGTCATTTCTTTTTATGTTTCTACAGTTTATTTTTAGGCTGCTGAGACATTAAAAGTTCATTACCAGTTTTAACTGCAGTTTGTTTTTCACTTTTGTATGATGTGTTTATATTTCTGTATGAGGAGGTATTAGCAGGGCTGCGTTGTTGTTCTTATTATTATTCACATCATTTAATTATTCTCATACAGGTAGAGGGCTGTGATACTAAATAATAACTGAACTGAGAAATTGTATTCATCTTTATCTACACTGTGTTGTTCATTTGAGAACAACAATCAACTCTTTCAGAAACACCGGCGACTGTAAGATGAATTTTTTTAAACAAACCTCTTCTGAAGGAAGCCACATATTATTAAATAAACTGTATTTGTATGATTTACCTGAGCTGTGAGATATAAGGCAGACACTGTAGGAAACTCCTCCCTTCACTCTCTTCATCTGAGCAGCCTCTCAGCACCACTGGTTTCTTCTCTGGTTGGAGTTTCAGCACTTCCAGGAGGATGGAGGTCTTTCTCTTTGAGAGGTCTATGGACCAGACTGCAGGAGCTGACTGGAGAACTGACTGTAATGATGGAAGGACACTCAGGCCTGTTTTAGTCTCATAGTCCTTCAGGTGGGAGTATGTATCCAGCAGGAAATCAGACCAGTTATCTTTAATAGGTAATGTTTTGTATCTGCACACTGATGATAGCAGCTCCAGTATCTTCTCTCCTGTCTGCTGTTCTCTCTCTGCTGCTGCACAGAACAGATTCACAAAGAACCTGACTGGTTCTGAATGATCTGACCGTCGAGGATCAAAACTGGAATAATAAAAGGAAACATTTAGTGATGATCTGATCTCAGCTGCATAAACACAACAACACACTACTGATGGACTCCATCTTGTACATGCCTGTCCTGTATAAAATCTAATTACATCTTGACTGAACATCATTTTCTGACTTGTACTGACTCACAACACAAACACTAATCCTGTGTGTGAAATCACTGCATATTAGCTTCCTAGTGGTGATGTTCCCTTTATGTCATTTTACTGTGTGTGAGTTTAAAATGTTAAATATATTCACAATATATAAATATACATAGTGGAAGAAGAAAATCTAGAGTCACTATCATGTACAACAGTTACAGAAAATCCCATCATGCAATGCTTCACTTTGCTCCTGAGATCACAGACGTGTAAATTACAGTTATGCTACATTACATCTGTCAGTGATGATGAATCAGATGTCTGAATTCACAATCTGCTGCTCTCTATACAGTTGGTAGAGTTTTCATCACAGTCAGTAAAGTTCACTCCAGTCTTCAGTTCAAAAGGCAGATCAATGCAGCATTCACTGTCGGTCATTTCTTTTATTAATTGCTGTGAAATTAAATTGAAGGAGATGCTACTTATTTTATCAGTGGAACAATATTTGTTTTTATATTTCAACTGTATATTTTAAGCTGCTGAGACATTAAAAAAGACAATACCAGTTTTAACTGCAGGTTGTTTCATTTTAGTATGATGTGCTGTTATGTCTGTCTGAGGAGGTTTTAGCAGAGCTGTGTTGTTCTTCTTATTGTTATTCACATCATTTCTTTATTCTCACACAGGCAGAAGACTGTGACATGTTTCCAAATAGATGCAGTTCAATATTTCAAATAAGAAGCTGTGTACTCCCACACTCTTTCCTCTGCTTCACTGGGTCGGTCAGACAGTGACCTTCATTAAGACTAGTTAGCTTAACTTCCAGTTAGGTTTCATATTACAAGTCAGAGGACTAAAAACAAGAGTGAGTGGTTTGGCACACAGTGCACTGGAGTAAGAGCATGAAAATACTGCTCCTTTCTACTTATTGAATCCAGAATTATTAATAAATAAAAGAAATCAACAATAATCATGACACCAAATATTGTTAAAAGCAACAGTGAGTTACTGTAGATGTAAGAACTCAACTCCACAAATGTACACTGAAGTCATGTGAAGAACAATTCATTTACCTGAGCTGTGAGATATAAGGCAGACACTGTAGGAAACTCCTCACTTCACTCTCTTCATCTGAGCAGCCTGTCAGCTCCACTGGTTTCTTCTCTGGTTGGAGTTTCAGCACTTCCAGGAGGATGGAGGTCTTTCTCTTTGAGAGGTCTATGGACCAGACTGCAGGAGCTGACTGGAGAACTGACTGTAATGATGGAAGGACACTCAGGCCTGTTTTAGTCTCATAGTCCTTCAGGTGGGAGTACAGATCCAGCAGGAAATCACACTGATATTTGTGATCATCATAATCCCAGTATCTCTCATTTAAAGGGAATGTTTTGTATGTGCACACTGATGATAGCAGCTCCAGTATCTTCTCTCCTGTCTGCTGTTCTCTCTCTGCTGCTGCACAGAACAGATTCACAAAGAACCTGACTCGTTTTGAATGATGTGACCATCGAGGATCAAAACTGAAATAATAAAGGAAACATTTAGTGATGATCTGATCTCAGCTGCATAAACACAACAACACACTACTGATGGACTCCATCTTGTACATGCCTGTCCTGTATAAAATCTAATTACATCTTGACTGAACATCATTTTCTGACTTGTACTGACTCACAACACAAACACTAATCCTGTGTGTGAAATCACTGCATATTAGCTTCCTAGTGGTGATGTTCCCTTTATGTCATTTTACTGTGTATGACTTTAAAATGTTAAATATATTCACAATATATAAATATACATAGTGGAAGAAGAAAATCTAGAGTCACTATCATGTACAACAGTTACAGAAAATCCCATCATGCAATGCTTCACTTTGCTCCTGAGATCACAGACGTGTAAATTACAGTTATGCTACATTACATCTGTCAGTGATGATGAATCAGATGTCTGAATTCACAATCTGCTGCTCTCTATACAGTTGGTAGAGTTTTCATCACAGTCAGTAAAGTTCCCTCCAGTCTTCAGTTCAAAAGGCAGATCAATGCAGCATTCACTGTTGGTCATTTCTTTTTATGTTTCTACAGTTTATTTTTAGGCTGCTGAGACATTAAAAGTTCATTACCAGTTTTAACTGCAGTTTATTTTTCCCTTTGGTATGATGTGTTTATATTTCTGTATGAGGAGGTATTAGCAGGGCTGCGTTGTTGTTCTTATTATTATTCACATCATTTAATTATTCTCATACAGGTAGAGGGCTGTGATACTAAATAATAACGGAACTGAGAAATTGTATTCATCTTTATCTACACTGTGTTGTTCATTTGAGAACAACAATCAACTCTTTCAGAAACACCGGCGACTGTAAGATGAATTTTTTTAAACAAACCTCTTCTGAAGGAAGCCACATATTATTAAATAAACTGTATTTGTCTGACTTACCTGAGCTGTGAGATATAAGGCAGACACTGTAGGAAACTCCTCCCTTCACTCTCTTCATCTGAGAAGCCTGTCAGCACCACTGGTTTCTTCTCTGGTTGGAGTTTCAGCACTTCCAGGAGGATGGAGGTCTTTCTCTTTGAGAGGTCTATGAACCAGACTGCAGGAGCTGACTGGAAAAGTGGCCTCAGTTTTGGAATGACACCTGAAAACCCTCTACCCTGGACGTGTTGATAAAAATCAAGGATGGAGTTTAAGTCAGTGTTAACAGAAAACAAAGAGAGGAGCCTATTCACTACATTGTGAGAGCTTCCTCCCTCGTGAAGTTCTGCTTTCAGGCATAAATCCATTAGCAGCTGCTTTTTGTTCCTCTCCAGTGTCTCGTGGCATTGCTTCTCGTCCTGTGATCCTGGATCTCTGTAGGACATCCTGAAGCTGCATGATAACAAACAGATGTATCAGACAGTGTATGTACTGTAAAACCTCATCAAATGAAAATCTAAACACATACAGTGTTAACACTGTGCTCATGTTAGATATGAAGTGCAACTGCAATATTTATTTTTCTACATCTTTAGCAGAGTTTATGAAAAGAGTGTATTATAGAAAAAGGGGGAAATCATCTGGGTGGCAACGCAAGTTCAGAAGTTTAATAATTAACTTTATTAGTAGTTTATGATTCCAGACTAACCTGATCACTGCATAGCCATGTGAACTCTGTTAGCTCCCAACTTTAAACAGGTTTAGTACTGTTAACTGCTGAAATCTAAAATCGGAGATGTTTACAGAAAGGTATGAAATGGAATTTAACTCTGAGGTTGGTACTTCTTCTATTTGTGCAGTTTTTACATGATATGTGTCAGCAGTATTCCCACAGTGTATGGAGGCTGTTAGAAGCTGTGACATCAATTGAAGGACTTTCTTTAAAACAGACTAAACAAACTGCTGGTTAACCCTATTTACATGCTGGTTGTTATACCTATTCCACTGTGTCTTTAGAGGTGCTGACCACTGAGTGTTAAAAGTCAGCCAGCTTTAATGCATTAGCCAGTGTTTTGAATTATTGGGGAGCCAAAACAAACCTGAGTTCACCCAGAGGCAACAACATTTGGATTTTGGGGGGTCTTGAAAAACTGATAAATATTAATTAGCATTTGTAATGCTGCAATAAGTGATATAAGAAATACATCAAAGTTTACTTTTCTCTGCTGATCCACATATCAGCATGCAGTTAAGACTTCAGATAAGGATTTTCATTTCAACATTGACGGTTTTACTAAAGGATAAAAGTTTAAAGATTTTAGAATCATTTTTCGTTATTCTCATTACATCCCGATAACAATCTACCTGCGTGCACTCTGCCCGTGCACTCATTGCACATCACCTGAGTCTTCCACAGCTGCTAGCATGCCAGCTGTGAGTACTAACAACAGCCATGTTCACCATTCATGTTCATTATGATATGTTTCTGTTCATAATGATAATAGTTGGGGAGTGTCTCTGGATGGAGGCCTGAAGCGACGGACTGTCAGTATTGCTGACTTGGTGACTTTCTCTCTAGATTTAGGGACTTTTGGAGCTTGTGCTGCGAGCTACTTTCATTGGAAAAGAGTTGGCAACACTGGTCTTTTTAAAAATCCAGTGTACTCTTGCTAGTGTCTCGAGATGGCCCACCCTGCCTTTAAGTCTGTGGAAGTGGAATCAGCATCACACAAAAACAAAAGCTACATACCTGAGTGAGCTGATGTGTGGCAAAGCCTCCAAGAGAGACTCGCACAGATTCTGCAAGACGGGAGTTTCCCTTTCCCAGTGGAGGCAGACGTTAACCTTTGTGGTAATCTTCTGCATGATGTTTACTGCTCTTTCAAACAGCTGTTTTTTACCCTCAACTGGGAGGTGCAACTGATTTCCATCAAGGCCAAGTAAGCTCATGTGGTCCATCTGCCCTTCACTGAGGAGCAAGATCTTGGACAGCTGCTGTGGCAGAGGGTCACACCTATAATGTGAAGAATAACCAGAGATCATTTCCTCATTATAGAAGTAATAGAGTAGAAGATAGTAAAGTATAAAAAGTGTTAAGGCAAAGAAGCTACTGCAAAAGTACTACTTCTATTCTCTGATTCTATTCCTATTCTAATTTGTCATCCTAATTACATCTTGGATTTATTAACAGAAATTAGTGGTTACACATTAAATTCTACTTAATTAGATGTGTTGTAGCCTTAGCTGTAATTTGACACTTAAAACACGTTTTCACTCATACCATTGGACGTTTTCAAGACATCCAAATAGTCGTCTCATTCCTTGTTCTGATACCGTGACGTCCTCAAGGTCCAGGCTTATCTTCCTCTCCTTCGACTGACTGACCACATAGGCCACAGCACAGCAAGGGTATGAATGGAGAGTCTCTTCACTGAGATCAAGATGGTAGTCCAGCTTGTCCAGAAGGTAGGTGCATGCTTCAGGACACTGGGACTCATACATGCACTGGCATAAGAACAGTACACTGAACAGCTCACTGTTGAGAAATGTGGAAATCATTTCCCCAAAGAACCAGCTGGATATATTCTTGAGCTCCTCAGCTGGTATCAGACACTTCATCAAACTGGGGCTCTTGTCAGTCAACAATCTACACATGAAAGGGATCAGATGCTTCATGTGTTTCTTCTCCTCAGTGAGGCATTGCTGAAAAACATCCTTGATTTGATCTGGATTCTTCAAGAGCCACAGTGCTGCAAAAACTCCTGCATTGTGTAATGGAGAAATGCATGTGTGGTTATTGTCTTAGTAGGGGCGACTCTGATAACAAGCTGTTTCAGGAAGGAGAGGACACAGCTGTCTTCACAGGGACTTTCAGTCAAGTTCACAGTCTTTTCTTCAGTTGCATGAAAAGCAACTTCAGCCAAAGACAGTATTTCATTTCTCTTGTTGCTGATGAAGGAATTTAGATCTTTGATTTTTGTTTTGCTGTTTATTTGAAGGCAATGACGAACAATATTGATGTAGATTTCAGTTATACTGCATGGCTGTGGAGAGTCTTCTGGTGTCTCAAATGAAGAGCAGGCAGCCACCATCAGTGCATACATTGGGACATGGCAAAGAGTCAACAGCTCCACGTTGCTCAAAACCTTCTTCTGTTTGTCGCCTAGCATTGCAGATAAGTATGTTTTTATGGTCTGCTCACTAAAGCCTTTGACTTCCATTCTGAGAAAGTCGGCAGGAAGAAACTCTTCTTCGTCATCAGGTCTGCAAGTCACGATGACCTTGGCATCAGGTAGGATCTCCTTCTCTAGAAGTCCCTTCAGATCGGTGACTCCATCAAAAATGAGTGTAACACTGTCAGAGTTCTTTATGTCCTGTAAGACCTCTTCTTTGCCTTCATCTGGCTCATTGAAATCACCGAAGAGAACATCCTCCAAGTTCAGGGCCTTCATGATGTGGGATGTTTTTCTCATGTCAAAGTAAAACATGTAATCAAGGTCCTTGTTGTCTCTTTCTGCCCAGAGTTTCAACATTTCGTGAGTGAGTGCTGTCTTTCCAATCCCAGGCTTACCAACCAAGAGTATGTTTTTTTTTTTTTTCAGCAGGTCACTGGGGGACGTTTCTGCTTTGTCCTCAGGGATGTATGTTCTTAGCTTTTTAGGGCGACTCTTCTTGATTTTCTTGCTCTTAAATTTCGTTACTTCAGAGGGACAACTTTTTTCTGTGTCTAATACAAGTGACATGTACGACAGATTCTTCTTCTTGTTTTCATCAAACAGATTTTTGTTTGCCATCCAAAACTGATTTGATTTTTTTTTTGCTTTTGACTTCAACTTTGCCTGATATCGGCAGCACGGGCTTGTTCCTAAAATAGAAATAACAATGAGTAAATAAATACACCATGAATTAAGTGCTGTGACCTTTCACTAAATAATAGATCAATATTTGCACAGACACAATAAATGCATTATATAAAATCAGCACATCAAAGATGCTGATCACAATATCAATCAATATACCTTGTAAGTAGTTTGTATCCATTTGTGTGTCTTCCTTGAAAGAAAAGCAGCTGATCCAGTTGTGCAGGTCAAACTCCTTGGTCTCAGTAGAAGCTACAGTCTTTCTCTCAGGGAGAGATGTCCTCCCTAAGCTCTTCTTCCTCGTCATGTAAATAATCCTGAGGAACTCGTAGCAGGCATCTTCACCCTTTCTTATGACAGAGTCCAGTATTTTTCTGTTTTTATCGTAGTCATCTTTCTCTGCCTCTATTTTGCTGACCTCCTCATTACCCAAAACTCTTCGCTGATTCAAGTTCTCCAGAATCAATGAGTGATTTTTTAATCCATTCACAAGGTGAATTCTGGCCTCCTTGACGTAATTTAAGGCAGACTGTGTTGAACAAGCCATGTGTCCGTACTTCTGTATGTTCTGCACACAGACCCAACTTCAATGATCTGGGGAATCAAATAAAAGGTTAAATAAAATGTTAAAAACAACAATTATTCTGCCTGTGATGTATTAACTATTACGTACATCTTTCAGAGCAACAGGAATGTTTTTGCAGAATTGTCTAAACATCATGCAGCTGATGCAACATTTAACAGTTTAACATTGATTCTAATGGTGTTTATCAATTTCAACATGGATACCTGTGTCCTTCTGAAGAATGTGAGACCCAAAATGAGACGGTAGGGAATCCAAACAGTCATGTCTCATATTTCCAGATCTATCTCTACACTACATTCATACTGTCTGCAGAACAGGAAAAAGGCCTGGCTGAACCCAGACGTGTTCTCAATGCTGAGCCTTTAACTGAAACACGCTTAAAGAAATGTGTGCCAGACTGATATGTAAAATAGATCAAATATATTCAGGGCAGACAACAGGAGTGGAGGAAGAGTTGGCATCAATGTCAAATCATGCTGCATGTGTAATTTATTGAATAGCATTTCTCGACCAAGCAATAATGACTTTCCTAGACCACATCGTACACAGACACATGCAGACTGTATATCACACTTACACAGAGGCCTCAAAGTCTCCACTGATGATAGACTCCATCAGCTGTTCAGTACCTTTGGTGGTGATTTACCTGATGACAGAAAAACAAAAGATACCATAGAGTCACTCTACAGAGACTCTACTGGAGGCTGGAAAAGTACTTTCACCTATTATGCATGTTCTTCAGGTGAAGAAAACAACCTAAAACGTTGTTTAAAGTTATTATTCTCTTAAAAGGACACTAGTATTGAACATCAACCAACAATAAGACAGTACAGGACAATGCTCTCTTTAATAAAGCTGCAAATATACAACATTATTTATTCCATGGGTCTCTGTCAATGCAACTAAACATTTTAGGTGTGATTAGGACATTAATACTATACATTTACACAGCATTGTATTTTTATACATCCATATTTATGGAAGGCACTATAATAAGTTTCATTTTGTCCTTATGTATGTATTTATTTATTTGGTGGAAGAACCTCTAACTTCACTGCTTACTCCTGAAAACGAACAAGCTACGTTGCTAAGATAGTTTAAGATGCTATAACAGTTAGTCACAAGCTCCCCATAACCGTTACTAGTACAAACTAGGATCATATTTACTTTAATTACCCCTAAAAATGGAATATTTCATTGTTTTGTTCCTCAAAACGTATTTAAACCAACATCGGAGCTGGACATAAAGAAATGATATATATATCCGTGTTGTATATATCCATCTGTCTTTCATCTCCGTACATACAACACAGTTCAACATTGTATAAAGCTAAAATGCTGTGTGTACTATATTTACACTGTATCCCAAAAAACATGCATCATTCTGTGACATTTGATGTTTTTGCACAAATTGATGATGTCACTATCATCTCCTCTCTCTGTAATCCTCCAGAGGTGTAACCCCCCATCCATTTCTAACACCTGAGCTCATTGGTATGCATTGCTCCCGGGTCTGACCCAGGTTGTATCTGAATTGTCCTGACCAGGGTTCAACCCGGGTTGACTGGCTTGGTTTGAATTGACAAAAGGAGGGTTGGACCAGGGTAGGTTAACCCTGGTCACACCTTGGTCATTGGTGTGAAAAGGGTATTAGTCACATCCGACTGTTCCTTTCAAAATAAAACCCAGCCACACTTACAGGAAGTAACAAAATTAAAAGCCATCAAACAAAATTCACCTAATGCCATTTTTTTTTTTTTTTTACATATCCTTCACAAAACTAACGACATGGGTGATTTTACAGTTTTGATCGTGGATTAACGCTCTGCCATGCTGTCTGAACAGACATGAATACTTCTTTCATATAGTGAGAAGCACTTTGGGAAGAGCTGGGATGTTAGTTAACTGAAAAAGTCCTAAATCTTAAATAGGTGAGCTACTAAAGTAATGAAATAAGATACTGGAGGCCTATTTATAACCATATCATCCACAGGTATATTTCCTTTAAAGTCTTTGTACAATGATAAGTGGAAACAAAGGGTTAGGCCTGCATGGTCTCTTCCTCTTAATCTACCTTAAAGCACTGTTTTGTTCTTCTCTTCTTCCTTGTTCTTACCTGTATGGCACAGTGACAGCTTCTTATCCTTCAGTGAAGTTTAGTGGGTTTCTCTCTGTGTTGGGAGGTTGATGTTTTCATAAATCCAACAGTCCAGCCTCACGCACAATGTCTCAGCGTTTCCTGGTCTGTCTTACTTTCACTTTAGCTGCAGAAGCACACATCCTGTATGAAGAAGAGCTCTCACATCCACAAGATGCCACTATTGGACCAGAAGACACAAACCGAGAGATGAAATCCAGACTCACAACAGGACTACAATCTAAAACAGAAGTTATCCTTTAGTTAATATTGTGTGTTTTAAATGACTAAATTAATTTAAAGTTCAATAAATGCTGTTTCTTATGTAAGAAATCAACCACTTCCTGTTGGTTTATTCAAGTGTGCTACTAGTATACTTCTTTAAACCTAAAATAAGAGAGTATACTTTCAGTTGACTTTTTATGTATTCATCAGATATACTTAACAAAAGTATACTTAAGTATACTTGGCTCATGCTGACAAGAATACAGAAAAGTCTAAGTATATTTGGCTTATAGGCCAACTTGTATTTAATCTTCTGATCGAGATATACTTACAGTAAGTATAATTCAGTATTCTTGAGTCATAGACTTGAGTCCCTGTCTGTGATAAAAAGTGGGCTAAAAGTGTACTTGCAGTATAAAAACTATGAAACTAGTAGTTTACTGAGAGTATACTTTACAGTGCACTTTCATAAGCTGTAAAGTGGGCTACAAGTATAAAACTAGTAAACTATCAGTATACTTATAGTATAGTTGCAGTACAAAATAAAACGTAGGTGTAAACTAGTTGTGTACTCAAAGTTTACTATTCATACACTTAAAGTACACTTAAAAGTATACTTTTATAAACTAAAAAGTGGCCAATTTAGTCCCAAGAAGTATTCAACAAGAAGTAATCAACATGTGTATGTCCAACAAGCCACTCTTTACTGTTATAAATGACATAAATGTTTCTTCTGTACTTTTACTATGGAGTCAAACTTTTCCCCCCAACAGACAATACTGTGAATTAAAGTATCAGTGATCTTCTAGATTGTTTTTAGTGACATAAATTCCTATTCTAACTATTTTTGTGCATCATGAAACTTACAGATATTTGCACGTCCACACAGAGGAGGTGTCCCTTTAGACAAGTGGGCGGTCCTGCTGTGTTAGTGTGTTCAGAGGTTAAAGCTTCCTCTCACACATGTCAGCACCAGAAGCAGAGGAAACACATTCCTGTTGGAAGACAGAGGCAGACAAATTAAAGATCCTTTCACTCAGGTCAGAAGAGATGGCTGAGAAGAAAGCCATCTTGTTCAACTTCTGGGGAGTTGCTGTCTCTTCCAGACCTCATGACGTTTTCCACAAGTTGGAGGAGTTGCATAACCTGCCAGGGTAAGGAGAGAGACGGCTGTTACGCAACATCTGTGCACTGTTAAAAAAACCTTACCAAAAAGTAGTACACTTCAAGTTTATTTATTAAGTATACTTAAGTAAACTTCAAGTATATATTTACCAAGTATACTTTATGTAATAAGTATACTAGTATACCTTTAAATATACTACTTTAATACTTCTTTGGACTAAATTGACCCACTTTTTAATTTATAAAAGTATACTTTTATGTGTACTTTAAGTGAAAACTAAACTATAAAGTAAATTAATAGTTTACTGAGAGTATATTTTACAGTGTACTCATAAGCTAAAAAGTGGGCTACAAGTATAAAACTAGTAAACTATCATTATACTTATAGTATAGTTGCAGTACAAAGTAAAACTTAGTTGTAAACTAGTTGTGTACTCAAAGTTTACTATTCATACACTTAAAGTACACTTAAAAGTACACTTAAAAGTACACTTAAAAAGTATACTTTTATAAACTAAAAAGTGGCCAATTTAGTTCCAAGAAGTATTAACTACTACATAAAGTATACCTGGGAAATATATACTTGAACTTTACTTAAGTATACTTCATAAAATAAACTTGAAGTATACTAGTTTTTCATGAGGGCAACTATATGCAACCCATGTCCCACATTGTCCCACATTGTCCCACATTGTCCCACATTTGGTTTGTCTGGATCCGGTCAGCCTAGTGACACCCTATGAGACTAGGGTTTGTTTGTTTATGTTTAACTTCCCTTTAATGTCACCATGTAGACTCGTATTACAGACGTATTCATGTTTAAATGTCTTTAATCATGTCTCTCTGTGCTTTTCAGTGGTTTTCTGTCCGGCGTGGCGTCCCAGAAGGACGGTGCCATGAGCCGGGCAGAGAGAGGTCAGATGACCCTTTCTCAGGTGTGTCATGTCATGAACTATAAAATAATCTACTTTTGATTTACTGCTTCACTTCACTTGTTTCTGTCACTGATGGTGGCTGAATATGAAACCTTTCCTGGGCCCCTTTACTGCCTCCTTCATCCTTGAATCTGTGTTTATCTGTGTGTGTGTGTGTGTGTGTGTGTGTGCGTGCGTGCGTGCGTGCGTGCGTGCGTGTGTGTGTGTGTGTGTGTGTGTGTGTGTGTGTGTGTGTGTGTGTGTGTGTGTGTGTGTGTGTGCGTGCGTGCGTGCGTGCGTGCGCGCGTGTGTGTGTGTGTGTGTGTGTGTAGATGATCCCAGCCTTCGGGGCAGAGTGTGTGAAGGAGGCCGAGGTCAAGGGTGTGACCCTGCCGTCTGATTGGTCAGTGAGAGGCCTGCTGGAGGAGCTCAGAGCGGTGATGATGGACGTCCAACCAGCCGTGCTGAAGACCGCTGCCAGCCTGCGTCACAGTGGTACACACGTGCAATCACTGAATCTGTACCCAAAACACATAGAGCAGTGAAAGCGGCCCGTGGGCCTCTAACTAAATCTTTTAGCAGACTTACGAAAGCTGAAGTTTTCCTTTTAATTGTTTGCATCAAAACCTTTTACATGATTCTTCATAAATCTGTAGATAATGTAAATACAAGGCTTTTTCCTCCCGTCCCATCAGGGCTACTGACAGCTGTTCTGGCCAATCACTGGCTAGATGACGGCGTGGCTGGAGACGGTCCAGCCCGCCTCCTCTCTCTGCTGGGCGGCCACTTTGACCTGGTCCTCCAGTCCTGCCGCTCAGGTCACATGGTCCCAGAGCCCGCCATGTTCAGCTCCGCTCTGCAGCACCTGGGAGTGACATCACAACAGGTAGACTGTATATCGTACTGTCCCCACAGTGTTGCATGATGGGAGAATACTGTTGAACTTGGATGTTGAATTAGACTAGAGGTAAACTCCAATCAGAACAGTATGTCCAGCATGTCCGTCTCCTTTCAGGCTCTGTGGTTGGATGCAGATGAGGAAGGTGTGAAGGCAGCAGAGGGAGCGGGAATGAAGGCCATCTTGGTGGAAAATCTGGATGACGCTCTGAACAAACTGGCCAACTTTACTGGAGTTCAGGTGTGGACCAGAACAGTTTTATCTTTTACTTCTGGACGTTGGATACAAACAAAAACAAATAAAAAACATTGCATCCAAAATGATGAATAAATGCAGCCTTGAATGTAATTTATAAAATATAAAAATAAAGCTAACATAGTGGTGATGCAGGAAAAGAATATGAACTAAACATCAGCTGGTGCTGGAGGAAAGGTCATGTTGTTACCTAAATCCTCAGACAGCTGTTGGGCTAACATTAGCAAGGTAACATCCAAACGTGAATATGTGTTTCAGGCTGTTGGAGCAGAGAGTCCTCCAGCATCCTGCAGACCTGATGAAGTGTCTCATGGATACGTCACCATCAGGGTAATAATCTGCATCAGTGTCAACACCTGATATCTCTTTAGGAAATCATGGAAGTAACACACAGTTTAAATGGGATTTTCTTGAGACATTAGTAATAATAATTCCTCTTTGTGTGTGTGTGTGTGTGTGTGCGTGTGTGTGTGTGTGTGTGTGTGTGTCAGCCTGGTGTGAGGACTCATTATGTTGAAATGGGCTCAGGTCCACCAGTTGTGCTGTGTCACGGCTTCCCTGAGAGCTGGTACTCCTGGAGGTACCAGGTAACATCCCAACACTGCTAAAGACAAATACTACATTCATGCTCACAGTTATTTTTAAGATGAACGTCCTCCTCTCTGTCTCTGGAAGATCCCAGCCGTGGCAGCAGCAGGATTCAGGGTGTTGGCTCTGGACATGAAGGGATACGGAGAGTCCACAGCACCCCCAGGTGAGCTACCAAACAAAGAGCACCGTAATAATTATTTAGAAATAATCAAGAGATAAACTACATTGGGTACATACTCAAAGGAATACGGAAGAGTATTATAGGGCCAGGCATAAACGAGAGGAGGAGGATTTTATTTATTTATTTAGCATTTCGAGAGTTAAGTTGAAATGTCAAGAATAAAGTCAAAATACCATTTCAAGATTAAGTCAAAGTGTTGAGAATAAACTGGGATTATAATAATAATACTACTTTTACTGTAAGTAAGGTTTTGAATGCAAGACTTTAACTTGTGTGGTATCAGTACTTTTACTGAAGTAAAGGATCTGAATACTTCTTCCCCTGCTGCATTTTAACACATGTTTTTCATGGAAGAATGAAACAGTAAATTCATACTTTAACGGTTGTGTTTCCACTCACAGACATAGAGGAATATTCTCAGGAGCAGCTTTGCAAGGTAAAAACTACTCAAATATTTAAAGAAACAGACATTAGGTGTTGAGGATGATTGTGCTCCCTACACTTTACATCCTCATCAAGGATAACAAACCATCTCCCAAAGGCATACCATCATGAAGACAGTTTGAATTATATTTAAGCTGACTTGCTACCAATGTTTGTTATTGTTACAGTCATGCAACTTAATTTGCAGTAAGACATGTACTATTTAATTATGTTTACATAGAATAATATTAAATGCCATAAAACATGTTTTTCTCCAGGATTTAATCACATTTATGGACAAAATGGTGAGTAAATAACATACAACACACAGTAATTCATGTTAGATTAAATGATGAAACATTGGCATTATTTAATAATGTAATATATAATAATGTATGTACGTTTCTATGTAGTTCATTGCAATTTGACAACAAACTTCAGATTGCAGATGCAGATGGTTTTCTCACTTTATTTGTTGTCCATGTTGCAGTCGATGCCACAGGTCACCCTGGTGGGTCACGACTGGGGCGGTGCTCTGGTGTGGACCATGGCTCAGTATTACCCTGAGAGAGTCAGGTGAACACACACACACACACACACACACACACACAGAGAGATATTCAGTGGTACTCAGATACTTTATAGTGTAGTACAACGGGTTTGTTGTTGTGTGTGAAGGGCTGTGGCGTCTCTGAACACTCCTCTGTTCCGTGCGGATCCTTCTGTAAGTCCAGCAGAGAAACTGAAGGCTGTTCCCATATTTGATTACCAGCTCTACTTCCAAAAACCTGTAAGTCTGCCTGCAGCATGCTTACACGCTAACATGCTTATACAGGTGAGCTTTCAGGTGCAGCTTCATACTCATTTACTCTCATACTCCACTACATCTCAGAGTTAAGTACTGAACTGTTTACTGCAGTACATTTTTACAGATTACAGTTTTATATACTCTTCCTGTCCAGCGAAAAACATGTATCTCCAGATGTGTTGATTTTCACTGTAGTAAGGTTCTGGATGCAGTACTTTTACTTGTAGTGGAGTATCCTCACAGTGTGGGATTAGTACTTTTACTTGAGGTTTTGAATGCAGTACTTTTAGTGAAGTATCCTCACAGTGTGGGATTAGTACTTTTACTTGTGTGCTTTAAATAAACACATCAGTGAACCACTCCTTCAAGTATTTCTTGTTTCTCTGTGCACGTGACAATAAAGCATAATACAAACTGTAAACGTGTGTGTGTGTGTGTGTGTGTGTGTGTGTGTGTGTGTTGCAGGGCGTAGCAGAGGCCGAGCTGGAGAAAGACTTGGAGAGGACGTTCAAGATTTTCTTTTTCAGCAGTGCTGAAGCGGTGAGGACACACACACACACACACACACATGATATCCAGCGTGTAGCGGTAGAAAACAGACTAATAAATCCATGTTTTTCTCTCAGGAGAGGCGTCCTGCTCTCAGCACTGCAGGAGTCTGTGCTCGAGGTGAATATCACGTCTTAAAGGCACTTTTGAGAGTAAAGTGACCACTGACCTGTGCTGTCTGTGTGGTGTCACAGGTGGTCTTTTTGTGGGTCTGCCGGAGCAGATTCCCCGCAGCTGCATGCTGACGGAGGCCGACCTGCAGTACTACGTCAGCCAGTACAAAGAGCGAGGCTTCAGGTCGCACACCTAACACACTATTTCATTCACACCAAAACTCAACCCTCTCACTAACATTTTAAGCTTCCAGGTGTGAAAATGTTTAAGTTGGTCTAAAACCTTAGCTCTGAATTCATGCATTGGTTTTCTTATTGATTACCAAGATAGATTCACCGTGATGGATAACAGATACTGACTGTTTGTGCAATACTGTCATTATTGCCTTTAAACTGTACTTTTCACAAAATATTATTATTTAATTCTTATTTTACCATTTTGGCATTTAACATTTAATAGATCCCACTTCTCAGCATTCTTTATTTACTTATTTGCACTCTGGTTATTTATGTATTTTGCAAGTTTTCATGCAAATATTTGTACATATTTCTTAATATTCTCATTTTCTTATTTTTATTTTAGTACTTACTTATATTTCTTTAAATATATTGTGTTTATATTGTAGCATTATATATATATATATATATATAATTTACATGCTACATACTCCTTTATTTCTATTTTCTTACAAGAGCAACTGTATTTCTGATTCTGATCAGGGGATCTATCTATTGTATAATCACCTGAAAATACCAATCGTGTGTTTTCGTTACCTTAGAATGAGCCGTTTATATTTATATAGTATACAGAGCCGATCATCTTCACGGGTGGCCAAATCCAACGTACAGCTTCTGTTAATATTATATCTAAATTATGTAACTTATCTTATGTCACCTTCTATTTCCACCAAAATAATCAAAAAAAGACAATAATCATTAGGTGCAGCCGGATTTTGACCGATGTAGTCAACATTTTGGGTGTTTTTGTGCAAAAAACGACAAGGAATTGTATCATTATGAGAATGAGAATTACTCTCCAGTGAGTCAATAATCATCTTTGGTTCGTTTCACAGGAGGCCGTTGAATTGGTATCGAAACGGGGATTTGAACTGGAGGTGGATGTGCTCTCGTCCCACCGGAAAGGTTCGTTACAGAGCACAAAAAGCTACATGTACACTAAAACCTGGTTTATACACATCCTGGGAAAATATTCAGTAAAAACCTTCAGAATATAGACAGGAATGAAACTGGAAAGTTTGGTGGATGTAAGTTTAAGATTTCTGGCTCAAAGTATGAGAGAAAAACTCACTTTGAGAAAACGGCCTTTAAAGATATAGATTGTATAGACACTACAGGTGAATAAGATAAAACATTTAACTAATAGATATCACCATGAAACTTCCCCAGTTGATTACTGACATTATGTATTACAAGTTTTCTCAAATGTTATGTTTAAATATGTAAATGAGGCGTTATCTAATACTAACTTTTGGTGAATTTAGCAGAAATCTATTTAGCAGACTATTTTCAGCGGCGGATTAATCCACATAAATGATGTAAGCTTTTAAGGTTGACTTTGTGTGTGTGTGTGTGTGTGTGTGTGTGTGTGTTAGCTGCTGATGCCTGCTCTGATGGTGACGACAGGTAAAGACCAGGTGCTGCTGCCGGCCTTCTCCAAGGGGATGGAGGACCTGGTGAGAAAAACAAAAACAGCAGCATGATTATCAATCAGTCCTTCCTGAAGACAGTAGTGATGGTAGATGTACTGGAAATGAATCTGACGTCTCTGTTTATGGACTGCAGATCCCGAACCTGAGCAGAGGACACATTGAGGAGTGTGGACACTGGACTCAGATGGAAAGGCCAGCCGAGACAAACGGCATCCTGATATCGTGGCTCAAAGAAACACTGACGAAGGCCGGAGGCGTTGCCGTGGCACCCAAACTGTGAAGGCGGGAGGATGAAGTCAGAAGAAAAAATGATAAATTAAAGAGCTTTTGTGTCTGATTTGAGCAAAATTAAAAACTTTTGTCAAAAACTGAAACAATGAATGAATTATTATATTAGTCAATTAATAGAGAGCTACAGGAATGAGGCATTTCCTGTTCCCACGTCTCAAAGTCGATGGGTTCATTGAATGGGTTTTTAGTTAGATGCCTGAAATAAGTTCTGTGGTTAACACAAGCTGAAGAGATTTAAACATTTTGTTCTACGATATAAAATACCCCACTTGTGAGTTTTGAAGCCTTTACGTGTCTTTAAAAAGGCGGTTACTAACAAGTGTCTAAATGAGACTACTAACGCCAACTCGTCCTCCTTTACAGCCTCGTTGTGTTTACTCACGCTCATGTGACCGTGGTGTAGTTGGTTTATTGCCTAACGATAGCTTTTAACTTCTGGTGACTGCATTCACACTTCAAGAATCATAAAAGTGGTGTCCATTTGTGGAGATTATCTTAATGAACAAAACGTGTAAGTATCATAAACGTGTGTTTGCCACAGAGCTCATTTTCTGCAATAATCCAAAATCCATTGATAAAAATCCCATTGGCTTTTTGTGGAGGGAACCAGGGAGATGCTAACCTCCTGTTGGCCTCAAAACAGCCAAAACCCAAGATGGAGACGGTCTGTTGGTCAGACAAAATAACACATTTGAAGATTTCCTCTTTGAATTATGATGAACATTTTCACTATTTTCTAACATTTATTTTAAAGAAAACAATAATCAATAAATCAGGTATCTAATTGCAGCGAAGGAGCTCGTTGTTGTTTCTGGATTTTTAACAATGTAGACATTTTTTTTTTCAGAAAACCCAAACAGAAGACAATGTAAGACAAAAGATTGTACGACCGCTCCCAATAACTTTATTTGTAAAGTAAAGATTGACAATAAAAAGTTGTTAAAACTTCTTTTTTTTTTATAATAATGAAATAATAAGAAAAGGAACAGTGAGATGATAAAATGATAATTAAAACTGAAATAAATGAAACCAAGAAGTTGTTTAATTATGAACTATAGCTTCTTTAGTTCAAAGTTTAGCAGGCAGCATTTATCTTTGGCTGAAAACAATTTGATTAAATATGCAGCAATTACAAATACATGCAAAAATTACAGAGGAACATATAAAATAAAATCCTAAAAAGGACAAAGATGTGGATATTTAGGATTTCTACAATACAGTCTAAATATTTTGAGAAAAAAGTCACAATATATACAGAGATTATCTTGTTAAATCATGACTTTATCCTTTTCTTGTCAAATTAATTTATGTAAAATATTACGACTTTTTCTTGTAATATGACCTTTTCTCAGAATCATTACTTTTACATTTTTTCTCAACAGTAGCACTAATACCCAGTTGAATTATTCTGGAAATAAAGTTTAACATTAGCAACTAATCCACCCAATCCAAACATTTATTTTCCTATATATACGCAAACTTTTTCTTGAATTATTATTAAAAAAATATGTCTTTTTCTCTTAATCACGTAACCTTCTTCTTGAAATCAGGAGAACGATGTCGCCCTCCTGTGGTCGAGATGGGAACTGAACATAAAGCAGTTTTCACAGTTTTTTCTCCTCAAACAGCTTCTTCCAGGCCGGCATGATGTGTTCATAAATCCTCTCTATCTGGAACACACAGACACACATTTAAACAGACGTATACACAGCGACCAAAGACTGATCTCCAGTTTTTATTTGAACAGTTTTTAGAATCCCACAGAAGTAAAAGTCTAATTTAGTTCTTTAAAAAACTAAAGATTTGATCAAGTTTTTCTTCTTCTTTTCCAACTTGTTCCTGAACTGGTTCTCCACAGACACACAGATGTTTTCACAGCTCACTGAGCCTCTGAGCATTCTGGTTGTTTAGGCATTTATGGGTGAATTTAATCCTGTCAAATTTAACCCTCTGAGACCCACAGTAGAGCCGTTTTAGTCTTTCTTAAGGAGGTACAGGGTCTATAGGGGGAGATAGCAGGTCAGCAGTAGATGTCACATAGTAGTGGTGTACATCATCTGAAAGCTGGGAACCTGAAGATTAATTTAAGATGCAGCTCAGCACTGTGTGTCAAGATGTTCTGGTGTATAAGGGCTAAGAACATAATAATAGAAGTATACGATGTCCATCCCCATGCTCTATTATGTCTCATACGTTGTTGCAGCAATTTGTGGGTTGATACCATCTGATCACAGTCAATCACACAGATTTGGTGCTAAATTTAACAATTCTTTACCACTGGAGAATTGATAAAAAATTATCAATAATCCCTCCAAAATACCACATTAAGACACCTAGAGCTTGAGGAACACCATAGAAAAAGCCATGCTGTGTTTTGGGATCAAAAACTTTTGACATTTGGAGATTTCTGCAAGAATTGCATTTTTTTCGGCGATTGGATGGCGAGCACTTCTGTTGTGTAAACTGCTCATAAACCTCCTTATTGTCAATCTTGCTAGGAAAGCCATCCATCCTCTGAATGTTCTAGGTCTCTAATTTGATCCATCCATCCTCTGAATGCTCTAGGTCTCTAGTCTGATCCATTCATCCTCTGAATGCTCTAGGTCTCTAGTTTGATCCATCCATCCTCTGAATGCTCTAGGTCTCTAGTCTGATCCATTCATCCTCTGAATGCTCTAGGTCTCTAGTTTGATCCATCCATCCTCTGAATGCTCTAGGTCTCTAGTTTGATCCATCCATCCTCTGAATGCTCTAGGTCTCTAGTTTGATCCATTCATCCTCTGAATGCTCTAGGTCTCTAGTTTGATCCATCCATCCTCTGAATGCTCTAGGTCTCTAGTCTGATCCATTCATCCTCTGAATGCTCTAGGTCTCTAGTTTGATCCATCCATCCTCTGAATGCTCTAGGTCTCTAGTTTGTGGCTGTAAAGTTTCATGAGGCTGTGAAATCCTAGAGGTCACCACAGGTCATTTTATACAGTGAGGTCAAGTTTCAAAAAATGGTCTCACTACAATGAAATGGCTCCTATGGGGACTAACATCATCACACATGATACATATATATACAGTTGGGCTCATTGGATCCACAAGAGTCTCAGTTTTACAGTGATACCCAATTTATGTATTTCAAGACTGTTTATGGACCCCATTATGCAGAAATATTCAAACACATCATTTTAGAATAGGAGAAAATAACACATTTATACTGCATGTGATTTTCATAAAGTGGGCTTGTCTGTGTGATATTCATTACCCTTTAAATGTAACTTCTGACTAGTTTTCTTCTGTTAAATGATAGATATAAGTTCTCCTGCCATGCTGCTGTAGACTGAAAGTACTGCGACGACTGGGTGAAAACTTTAGAAATACTGTATATCTTTAATCTGCATATTGTATTTGTTGATGAAAAGTGTTCTATAAAAGAAAAGATTATTACCAAAACCTGCTCTTCTTGTGAGTGTTTCATAAATAAACTGAAGAGAAGTGGACCCAGGAAAGATCAAACTTTTTTGGGCTCTAATTAGATTTTTTTTTCTTTTCTGTTGCTCATGTTTTTCTCTGTAATTTTTCAACGGCTCTTTGCTTGCTGATTGGTTAGCAACAACAGCAAACAGCACCAATTAAAAACATGCAAAACATTTGGAAAGAAAGGTAAATTTAGGTGACTGCACACCTGGTGAAAACATTTATAATATGTGAAAACTGAAGTAGAAAAAGATGCTGATGTTATTTCAGCATAAATAAAGACAGAGAGTAAAAACAATCCAATAACATCCTCGTCCCCTGACCTGTTCAGACTTCTTGACTCCGTATCTAAGGAGCGTCGCCTGGTGCTCGCTGTTATGAAACAGGATATCGAACGTCACCTCGCGCCCCATCAAGTCGTCGATGGCCGGCTTCACCACGCCGTGGAAGTCTCTGGCCGAGAACGAGTCGTCCAACATGTTGCTGACCTGCGACGTCCACAAAGACTCTGTCATCATCGTCATTTATTTGATTAAATCATTACATGTTTTGCTCGTGAGTTACCTTGTATTTTTTCCCCAGCAGCTCCAGTGGATCCAGTTTGACCTCTGACCTCAGAGCTCGGCCAAAGAGCGGCAGCTTGGAGTCTGAATCTGACAAACAAACACAATGGAAGTGTTTTAAAATCTGGTGTATAAATAAAAAAGTCTGATAAAGAGTCTTAACATTTGTCTGTGAAATTCCCCAACCCGCCCTCTGAGTATGAGGTGAATAAAACAGATCATCAACTTGTTTCAAGTATTTTCTAGAAATAAGTATCTTGACATAAAAGAATAGAGCCGGTTGCTGCACTACGATGAAGAAAATTAAACTTGATTTTACAAGATATTAACAATAACAGTAAATATTTTTACTCTAATGGCAGATTGACATTTTTAGAAAGGAAATAAAACATCTTTTGCTATGAAAATGATCAATAATACCACAAATCATAAACCACGATAATAACCTCCTTCCTGTCACATTACACAGAATAAAACCTGCTTTCTTTACAAGTTTCATTCACACTGGAATATCTTTATTTTACACCTCGAAACACTTTCCGACAAAACTTTAATACCTCAAATCTCATTATCAAGTAAATATTGTCCAATGTTGAGTCTTATTGTCTTATGAAACAAGTGAAGAAATCAACCACCGCATTATTTAATTTGTTTCAAATATACAGAATTTTCTGCAAATAAGTTTCATCGTGTTGATTATAGTGCAGCAACCTGCCTTATTGAATACTTGTACTCGTTTTAAAGGAAATAAGACAAAGTAAGCAGAGCAGAAAACACCAACCTCGACATGTCAGGTGAGCAACGTAGGGAACGCCGTCCCGCTCTCCGTAGTACACAGCGAAATGAGAGAAGTACTTGTTCCTGGGATACTCCACGATGTCCCCCGGGAACAACTTGGGGTTGGAATGTTTCTGCAGAGACAAACAGACAAAAAGATAAAATAGCTTCCCTGTTGTATCGTGGCAGGGTTGTTGAGTCAAATACACCACACATTGATGTAAATTCCTCATCCTTCATGACAGTTTATACCAGAGCTGTACCCAGAATTCTACATATTCTGAGGTCATGACTGAAAATATCAAGGTCATGACCTCAGTGTCGACTCTGCTTTTAACTTCAATATTTGATTGTTTTTATTTTATGTAACCACAACAAAAACTCACCTGAGCGGGAGGACACAAAATGAGAAGCCTGTTCATAAATAATATTTTCGACATACTATACTATGGCTTTTTTACGACTTTTTTTTTTCATGAAATATATATTATATTAAAAACTAAATATTAATCAATGCATTTTGGTATAAATGCTTTACATCTGTTTTTTTTCTTCAGAAGGTAAGGTACGTGTTTGAACGCTGCATTTAGTGCTCTTTCTGATGAATTGAAGAGCTAAAAAGACAAAACAAGTGTTTTCTTTCTTACTAATGGCTTATATATACAAAGCATTCATAAACAAGTTATTAACCATTAATACAGCAATTAAAAGGGGGACCAAAACATAAACATTTTAAATTTAAAGAAAGATTTCTGCATTAAAACAAATCCAATAATAGATGAAATAATCTACTCACCAGGCCCATGGGTTTAGGTATTTACCGTAGCTGTCACTTCTGAAACTAAATCCACACAACACAGGAACTCCATCTGCTTTACATACAGGCTGTACTGATGTGATACTGAAGATCATCAGTGTGTCACAGTCACAGTAGACTGACCTTGCTCCCATCACCCTCTACCACACCTACACATTATCAAGACTCATTGGTTTTGGGTACATGGTGACATTTCTGCATTTTTTTGTGCACCATGAGTCCCTCAGCGTCCTCGTCCCTCCACCTCTGGGCGTGTGGAGCAGGTGTTTCCTAAACAGAGAGCATGAAAAGAGGAAGTAGCTTCAGTCAAGAGTTGTTTTATTATTGGTATGAAGGCACTGTGAACAACAAACCTGGCAACCTCACTGTGAACACAATGCACATTTTGATTTCTGTTTGGTGTGCCGGTCGAACAAACAAAAATAATTTAAAAAAAAAGTGCTTTAGAGGTGTTTGGTCGTCTTTTGGACAGTCGGGCAAGCTGTTTCCCCCTGCTTCAAGTCTTTATGCTAAGCTAGGCTAATCCTGAATTAAGACCTTCTCCTCTAGTTTAAGGAAAGAAAGGAAATTATTGAACTGTTCCTGTCAAACAGTCTTACGGCTTTAGCTTTCATATTTCCGGCAGAAATTCAGCTTTTGAACGTTGACATATTTTCCAGCCAGCTTTGTTTGTTCCAATATTATATTCGCAGCCTAATAAATTCACAGTTTTGACATTTAGATTTGATTTAAAATGAGCCTGGATTTGAATGAAAGCTTCTTGATCTGATAGCTTATTTAACCCACGAGTAATAATGCCTGAAGAAAGTGTGTTTGAGAGTTTGAGCCTGAAAGTTTTCTGTCTGAAATAAAGACCAGGATTTTAATGTTTGATTTAATAAAATTAAGAGTTCTTTCATGACTACATTCTTTCTATTGTTCCCTGAATTGTTGATGTCTGAGAGGTAAATCGGCTGAAACAAGCTATAATATCCTCTGAATTCCTAAGAAAAATGATCACAAGCTTAGCAGTCTCCTTGTCTGGAATAAAGGTCTCCAAATTCCAGGATATTTCAGGCTCCACATCAAATAATCTGGGGCAAAGTTGTGATTTTAAGTGAGAAAAGTCCATGATGTCATGAAAATAAAGTCATAATTCTAAGATAAAAAGTTCATAATATAATGACTTTATTCTCAATATAACAGACTCAGGGTTATATTGTTTTGTCATAAATAATCAGTAGTGAGTGTGCGGTTGCAGTCACAGTTGTTTGGAGCAGTTTGTCATGTCTGAAGAAATGTGTTGATTTAAGAGTTGTTATTTTCTTTCTTGTCACCATTTTTCAGTCACAATCTTTCATTAATATAGTTAGCGACGTAGTAAAATGGCGTCCCTGTTAATCTGGCCTAGAACGATCTGATTGGGGAAACAATCACAATGATTCAGTGGTCTGGAATCAAGCTAAAGCTGCACACTGACAAACGGAATGAGTCCAATCTTTCCTTGATTTAACAAAAACAAAACACCCAGATTTACTCAAATTAACTTAAAGCTTGTGAGACAACGATGCACCCACATTTACAAAATATAGATCATCTGTCGAGGAAAAAAAATAAACATTTCAATTCAGCAGATTCAGACTGGCTTCATGTCACACAGTTAGAGAAAGTCACACTGTGACAGATCAGAAGTCTGGACTGCATTTACTGAAGAAAAGAGTGACGCACTGTCACTGATTCAAAGTGTGTGTATGATGTGAGTTTGTATATGCAGCACACACACACACACACACACACATATATTAATGCCCCTATATAAAGTCAGTGCAGTATTACAGTCTTTCAGCCTGTCAAAGGCACCTGAGTTTAACTCCAACCTGAGCTGGAGGTTCACCAGTGTATACAACACACATTAACACACACTCTCTCGCTCAGACACACACACACACACACGCGCACACACACACACACGCGCACACACACACACACACACACACACACACACACACACACACACACACACACACACACACACACACACACACACACACACACACACACACACACACACACACACACAGTATCTAACTGTGTTCCTGTCCCTGACTCTGGCTCTCCTGAGTGTCTCTGCCCCAGCTGAGGCCATTGATGGGTGCGTGTTTGTCCCAGCTGTCCGTGTTGTGTCCGTGTTTCCTCTGGTGGCGTTTGTAGTTGTCCCAGTGGCCCGTGGTGTAGACGCACTCGGCGCAGGCGTACGGCTTCTCGCCCGTGTGCCGCAGCATGTGCCTCTTCAGGTTCATGCTCTGGTTGCAGGAGTAGCCGCACACGCCGCAGTGGAACGGCTTGGCGCCTGAGTGGATGCGCTCGTGTCGCCGCAGGTTGGCGAGGTTTCCGCAGGCGTAGCTGCACGACGGGCACTGGTAGGGCTTCTCGCCCGTGTGCACGCGCATGTGGCGTTTGAGGTTGTCGAGGTGCGAGGACGTGTAGAGGCAGTGCAGGCAGCGGTGGGGTTTCTCCTCAGAGTGGGTGTGGGCGTGGCGGGCCAGGTGGTTGGGGTAGTGGGACAGGAAGGGGCAGTGAGGGCAGCGGTACAGATTGGTGCCACGTTGACCACGCCGGGATCCCCGAGACACGGCCGGGCTGCACGGAGACCCGGATCCATCTTTGGAGAGCAGATCCAACGAGCAACGACGACACACCTGAAAATGAATACAGAGCGCTGTCAAAGGTGAGGACATGAGGGGACATGAAATCTGTCGCTGTCTCGCCACTTTTAGAGCAGAAGACTTGATCTGCCTCATTTCTTACTGGGCTTCCAGAGAAAGACACTCTGAACTTTCAAACAACTAATTGATTGCATTGTGATTATTATCATAAATTGGGAACGTGATGGCTGTGATGTGGAAGTTTGAGGTGTTTCTGTTGGCTCATAGAGATAACTTGTTGCTATGGAAACAAACAAACACTTTGCACTACTTTTTCAGCATAAAATCCACTTGGAGAAATGTTCTACAAGCGATGACAAAAACAGAAACAACTTTAGGAAAACGTACCTGTCCTCCGTCGCCCTCCCCCTCCCCCTCGGCCTTGTCGCCCTCCAGGTCGGCCTCCTCCAGGGTGAGGCCACACATCCGGCAGCACAGGGGGAAGAGGAGGACGGGGAGCGGGGCAGAGGGAGAGCCGAGGCCCCCAAACGTCTGGAGGTAACCTGAGTCCTGGGACACTCGCAGGGTCAGGTCTGATACTACTGTATGAAGAGGAGAGAGAGAATAACATTTATTTACTTAGAAAACGAAAGTCTGGTCTCAAATTCTACTTAGCATATTCTTTCATTTAACCATGAAAACATTAGAAAACCTGCCTAAGAATAGCCCTAAAAGTGTCATACTGCAGTTTTTACAGATAATAAGAAACTTATCTTCCACCTCAAGCTCAAACTTCCTCCTTTTACTTCTTCTTATATACTCATCTCTAAATATAAAAAAATCCCCTCATTTCCTGTGATGGTTTGACTTCCTTAGTGGCACCTTGTACGTGAATCAGTTTAAGTTACCGTTTCTCGCCGTTATTCTGAATAATTATCAGCTCAACTGTAAAAGATTAAATGTAAAATTGGTCTTCTGATGCTGCTGAATTCAGCTGAGGTAAGTTTCAGGTCGATAAGCACTCCTCTTCCTCATTTTTTAATCTCTTTCAGTTTCGACTTGTTGGTTCCTCTTTTCTGCTTGCAAAATTAAAATGCTCGCCTGTAGGCTAAAAACAAAAAGTGTTGAGTGCAGGGAGATCCAACATTTACATTTGACAAATTGAGCCCAACTGCTTGTTTACACCTTTAAAAAAGCTATAAATTAAGAGCATGGAATAGAAAAGTAAACAGTATGTACGACAAAATAATCTCTAAGATCTGAGTCTTTACATCTTTATAATCTAACCAAACTTAATAACTTAATAAACATATAAATAATTCTTGGAGAGAAGCAAACGTGGCTTCTAACAGAGATGTTTGATTGAATACCGACAACAAAAAGACCTTTCTGCTGTGGTAATTACCTAAATTTGATACCTGATTAATCATTAACGTCATTTATGAAGCAAAAATGCAAAAACTGGTTGCAGCTTCTCCAAACTCTCTGTCTTGTATCGTTGTAAACTTAATATTTCTGGTTTTCGACTGTTGGTTGGACAAAACAAGACATCTGAAGTAGAACTGCATCGACGAGCCGATATTTTTCATGCAAAAATGGCAGAAAAGGCTGTTTTCAGACCCTCAAATACGGAGATTTCTTGCTTTTCTCTGTGTTATTTCATATTATACTTAATATCTTGTGGTTCTGGACAGAAGAAACAAGACATTTAAAGACATCACCTTGGACTTTCAGAAACTGAAATGGACATTTCATAGACCAAACGATTAATCAAGAAAATAATCTGCAGATTAATCGATAATGAAAATAATAGCTAATTGCAGCCCTAATCTGAAGACGTTGCTTTAAGGCCCGAGAATGGACAGAACGATCAATAATGAGGGTAATCATTAGAAGCAACCTTAATTCCTTCACTACTGGTGTTTCAACGATTAACAAATCTTTGTGTGATTGTATGATGCAGGTGTTTTTACCTTCTTCTGTTTCAACATTTGCTCTTTTCCTCCTCCCTCGTCTTTTCTCCTTTTCCCTCCTCTGTGGTCTCTCCTGCGTGTGCATCCGCTGGTGGCGCCGCAGGTTGCCGAGGGAGCTGCAGGCGTAGCTGCACTGGTGGCAGCGGTACGGCTTCTCCCCGGTGTGGGTGCGGGCGTGACGCTGCAGGTTGACGAGCTGGGCCGACGCGTAGTGGCAGACGGGGCAGCGGTATGGCTTATGGCCGTCGTGGGTCCTCATGTGGCGCTTCAGGTGGTTGGAGTAGCGCGAGGTGAAGGCGCACAGCGAGCAGGAGTACAGTTTAGAAGGGATGTCACCTGCTCCGTCTGTCTTACCTACACTTCTCCTCTTCCTGTCGGAGTCAGCACTGAAGGATCGGTCAGCCTCCATCAACCCCTCCACCTGAGAGGGGTCGATGGAGGCCTCATGCTGGAGGCCCTCCTCACAGGTCAGGCAATAAAGCTCCGCCCCCAGGTCCAAGCCCATACCTGGAACAAAATAAATCACATTATATATGAGAATTTTATGTGAGCAGCTCTTTATTGGTACATTATTCAACTTTAAATCTGAGTAGAGATCTCAAAGTTATAACATAATATATAAAGCCAAAAACTATAATTTCTTCTTTTACAAATACTGAGAAGCAAAATAATATACAAGGAAAGCTCTAGAGATTCTTCTTGTGGATAAATGAATGTCTGCTTGTGATCATATCTTTCATACACAGAGTGCTTATTTCTGTCCTGATGAGATGCTTAGATCTTACCTAGATCTAAACCTGGCCCCAGAGGTGTGTCTCCCAGAAGTTGACCACATCCTTTACAGGAGAGGAAAGATGGGAAGGTGGAGTCTGTTGGTGTTGAAGGATCGTCCTCAACGCTCAGAGAGAAGACCGTCATACCTGAAGAAGAACACAAAAAAGACAACGTTCATATATGGAGATTTAACGGTGACAAAACATATTCAACCTTTTTTTCCCCATACCATATGTTGTGCTTAGTTATATTTAGTAAAACTACATAAACAACAACCAAAATACCTTTTTTGTGTGTGTTTTACATGTTATATCTGAATGTATAACTTTTTTACACTTTTTTGTATAACTAAATATTATTTTTAAATCAGTCATCGACCCAATCCCAATGTCCCCCCTAAGGCCTTAAGCCCTAAACCCTCAGAGACTTGACTGACGTCACCTGGTAAACGATTGTGTGCGATGCTCCAAGGGCTTGAAATGGTATTTAGGGCTGACAATCGATTAAAATATTTAATCACGATTAATCACACATTTTTTATCTGTTCAAAATGTACCTTAAAGGGGGGTTTGGCAAGTATTTAATACTCTTATCAACATGGGAGTGGACAAATATGCTGCTTTATGCAAATGTATATATATATATATATTTATTAGGGCTGTCAAAGTTAATGTGGTAACGCAAATTCGTTTTAACGCCACTAATTTCTTTAACGCATTAACGCAAGTTGTGATTTTTAGGTTGCAGCGGGCTCAGTTTTAAAGCTAGAGTGAAGATACTGGCATCATATGAAACTAGAAAACCTAATGAATCCATTGGTACCAACCATGTCATACTAGCTTGTAGAGAAGGAGGTTAAATAACGCTCCAAACCTACGCTAAACGATGGCGAGGAAAAACTGCCATGGCCATTTTCAAAGGGGTCCCTTGACCTCTGACCTCCAGATCAGTGAATGTAAATGGGTTCTATGGGTACCCACGAGTCTCCCCTTTACAGACATGCCCACTTTATGATAATCACATGCAGTTTGGGGCAAGTCATAGTCAAGTCAGCAAACTGACACACTGACAGCTATTGTTGCCTGTTGGGCTGCAGTTTGCCATGTTATGATTGGAGCATATTGTTTTATGTTAAATGCAGTACCTGTGAGGGTTTCTGGACAATATCTGTCATTGTTTTGTGTTGTTAATTGATTTACAATAATAAATATATACATACATTTACATAAAGCAGCATATTTACCCACTCCCATGTTGATAAGAGTATTAAAAACTAGACAAATCTCCCTTTAAGGTACATTTTGAACAGATAAAAAATGCTTTTTCAAAAACTATAATCTTATATTAGGGCCGGTACTACAGATGTAGATATTGGAGACCAACATGGCTGTCACGATGACGGAAGGGATCATTTTCATATTCTTTTAAAGTCAGGTGTTAGTTATAAGTCTTATAACTGTACTGAAAGTATCTTTTAACCATTACACTGAGCTTTTATTTTGATAGATTGACCTGGCAAGCGCTGCCAAAAAGTCTTGTAGAAGTCCAAACTTTCCAGTATTTGTTATCTTCTACCTATCGTACGATCCAATGTGTCACTGACCCGGCTCTCTATCCAGCCCCATGATCTCGGAGTCTCCAAACTCCAGCTCTCCGCTCAGCAGGAAGTCGCTCTCCAGAACCAGGCAGCCTGGATCGCACACCACCGCCCCGCCCTCCAACTCCACTGAACACAAAAACATTTCTCATTATTACTTGTATAAAAAATACTTTCAAAACACTTTACCTACACAGCAAATACAAACATGTGAGAGTGAGACTGAGTGAGATCCTGCCTCCTGTTTTTCATATTGACTAAAACAATAATTATATTTCCATTTGAGAGCTTTAAAAAGGTTTGGGTGTCTGTCTTACTGCTATATAAAGCAAAAAAGCAAAATATATAAAGAGATTTTTAATATTTATTGGCCTACTTTTGTGACCAAGTAAAGCAAGAGTTGTATTTTGGCACATAAACCTGGAATCGTGACTAACATTTGGCTGCAGAAGCTGGTTTGAGTCTGTAACAGAAAAACTGGTCAGAAGAAAATAGACAAAGGAGGTGGAGAGGAAGCGAGAGAGTAAAGTGAAGAGAAGAGGAGACAGCGAAGGAAATCAGTGAGGATGAGATAAGTGCAGAGGAGGAAGAGTTGGTGGGAGAGGAATGAGGCGGAGATAGTCAGGAAAAGGAAGAGGAGTTAAAAGAAGGGATGATCATGAGAAGCAGAGACATGACGCTTTCATGCACTTCTGACATTGACTTCTGTCAATCGATTAAAACAGTTAATCGCGATTAATCACACATTTTTAGTTAAGTGCATATAAACACACACAGGTGACACCATGAGATGAAACCTTGAGCACAGACAATGGAGACAAAATGAGATAACAAGATTGTCCCAGAGTAGATAAAGGTGATGTACATGTAGAAGAGGAAGGGAATGATAGAGAGAAGTCAAACAGGAAGCGATGAAACTACGGGAAGGAGAGGAGGGAGAAGAGGGAGGTCAGGTACAGGCCTGCGAAGAGGAAGTGGAGACAGGAAGTAGAGAGGAGGAAGAGAGGAGTCCAACTGAGCCAAAACATTCAGGATGAGATAACGCACACAAACACATCTACTTAAAGGACAACATGTCTCCAACAGTCTTCCTCTCTGCTAGACAATGAGGAAGCCTGCAATGTCAATATGTTCAACCAGTTAGGCAACGTTTCACATGGCTCTTTCCTCCTCTCTCCTGGGCTAAACTTAAATCGAATATATATATTAAAGTGGCTTTTACACGGAAAAGAACAACTGGTGTCACAAGGAAGCAGCTGTTTGTTGTTCTTCTCTGTGACTGTTTCTTAAAGAGAAAGGCAGCTCATTAGACACCAGATGGCTGGAAGACATCAGTTAAAACATCAGATACAGACTCAAACAGCTGGAAGAGAGCAGGTAAAACACCAGATACAGACTCAAACAGCTGGAAGACATCAGTTAAAACATCAGATACAGACTCAAACAGCTGGAAGACAGCAGTTAAAACACCAGATACAGACTCAAACATCTGGAAGACAGCAGGTAAAACTCACATTTCACTGGCTGGGGGTTGGATTGTTTTCTCCGCGGCATCTTCACCTCTTGTCGTCCCGGATCCTGCTCTGGTTGTGGGACGACACAGTGGGCTCAAGTCTGTCCGTCGGTCCGCCAGCCAGCCAGCCAGCCAGCTAACTGCATGTCATCATCATCATCACCTCCTTCCTCTTCCTCTTCCTCCAACGGACAGCAGCAGCAGCAGCGGTGTCATCCCTACCGACTGCTGCCTGAAACGCAGCGTGTACACCAAATTAACACCGCTTCTTACATCCAATACATGTCTAACTACATGTATTCCCTGTTGCAATGTATTGTTAAGTAACATTAAACACACGCCTGCCACTTTAAAGTGAGTCAGAGGATGCATTCCAAATCGCATCCTTTTTCTTTTACTTCTAGTACGTACTGCAGCTGCACTTACAAAGTACGTACTGTTTCACGCAGTATGCATACTACGTCATCATAACATTGCACCTTGAACTTTGACCCTCTTGCTCATGTATCCCCTGCACAGAGGATTGTGGGTCAGAATAGCCAGAAACTAGTGCTGTCTTCCAGCTGTTTGAGTCTGTATCTGGTGTTTTAACTGCTCTCTTCCAGCTGTTTGAGTCTGTATCTGGTGTTTTAACTGCACTCTTCCAGTTGTTTGAGTCTGTATCTGGTGTTTTAACTGCTCTCTTCCAGCTGTTTGAGTCTGTATCTGGTGTTAACTGTTGTCTTCCAGCAGTTTGAGTCTGTATCTGGTGTTAACTGCTGTCTTCCAGCTGTTTGAGTCTGTATCTGGTGTTAACTGTTGTCTTCCAGCAGTTTGAGTCTGTATCTGGTGTTAACTGCTGTCTTCCAGCTGTTTGAGTCTGTATCTAGTGTGTTAACTGCTCTCTTCCAGCTGTTTGAGTCTGTATTTGGTGTTTTAACTGCTCTCTTCCATTACATACCGCAAAATGTGACTGGGTGTAGTAGGACATCCTGGTATTTTTGGCATACTGCATTTGACATACTATGTATTGGGACATACTAAATCTTTTTCTGGCATACTAAATAGTAGGGTAGTATGGGTATTGGAACGCGCAGTACGTACTAAAGGTGCAATGTTATGCATACTGCATGCAACACTACACAGCTGCAGTATGTACTAAAAGTAAAAAGAAAAAGTATGCGATTTGGAACGCATTGAAGCTCCTTTCCTTTGGTAAAGGATGCTCCAGTGTGTCCTCTGCTAAAGGAGATAATAAAGGAAGCATTGAAGCTCCTTTCCTTTGGTAAAGGATGCTCCAGTGTGTCCTCTGCTAAAGGAGATAATAAAGGAAGCATTGAAGCTCCTCTTCTTTAGCATAGGACACACTGGAGCATCCTTTATCAAAGGAAAGGAGCTTCAATGCTTCCTTTATTATCTCCTTTAGCAGAGGATACACTGGAGCATCCTTTACCAAAGGACACACTAGAGCATCCTTTACAGAAGGAAAGGAGCTTCAATGCTTCCTTTATTATCTCCTTTAGCAGAGGATAAGCTTCTCTTTGAAGCTCCTTTCCTTTGGTAAAGGATGCTCCAGTGTGTCCTCTGCTAAAGGAGGTAAGAAAGGAAGCATTGAAGCTCCTTTCCTCAGCATTTAGAGGATTCAAACAGCTCTTATCGTGGCTGCTTCTGGGGTACATCCGGGTCATTTCACTTCCTCAGAGTGTTTGTTATTGTTCCGCCGCCATCTTGTTAGCCACCTAGCTAGCTTTGATCAACTTCCAACATTCAACATTAAACCCGTTTAAACTACAAACTTCGGATGAAAAACTACATTTGTACACATCGCTTCGCTGATAAACATACCTGTGATAACGTCCCCGGAAACACTGCCGTCGACAAAACGTCGCTGACTCTTTAAAAACGAGTCTTTTTGTTGGTTGTTGGTGAAACGGACACTGATGCTCTGCTAACAGAGGCACCGGGTCCGGGCTCCGCGTGACGTCAGTGACAGCAGCAGGGGATTGTGGGATATGTAGTCGTTGTATTGGGTCTCTTCCTCTTATCAATAACAATACATGTTCTGTACACATTTAATTAACCTGCTTCATGCCATTTGCAGTTTTAAAAATGTTATTATCTTCATGTCTTCATTTATTTCATGTAAAAAAAATAATATTGCATACAAGTGGTTTACATTTTAAAGGGACTGTTTGTAAGAATCAGAAATGTCTTGTTAACAGCGACACCTGTGGCCGTTAAGTCAACGAAAGTCAGCATCCTGTTGCTCGCGCTTGTGCTCGCGCTACATAGACATGAAGGAGCATCGCTCAAAACAGTGAGGTGACACACGTCAGCTAAAAGCACAATATCACTCTATATTTCACCTGCTTGGCATTCTTACAAACAGTCCCTTTAACTTTTTAGACTTTAAAAAGTTTAAACAGTTTACATTTACCCAAGATTTTGAGGAACTTTTATTTTACTTGAGTATTTTCATTGTATTACTTTATACTTCTACTCCACTACATCTCAAAAATAAATATTGCACGATTTACTTTATTATTTAATATTATTAATATAAAATATAATCAACTAATAAATGCTGATGTATTATTATAGATTAAATTATCCAGCACTATATAAAGTAATTAAAATGAGCTCCACCTTTACCAGCAGCAACATTAACATGATGAACACATGAATTCATCAATAATTATAATACAATAATATAATATATATATTATTCTGCATAATGAGTACTTTTACTTCAGGTACTTTAAGTATATTTTGATACTAAAACTATTATACTGTATAATGTATATATATTATATAATAATATTATAATAATTACTTGGTCCCCTTTTTTCCTGTGTGACATATTTTCCAATAAAGTTTGGAAAAAAAAATTTAAAAAGTAGTTTTGTAGTCCACGAGATGCTAACGAGAAAGCAATGTTTTTGTTTGTTTAGTTGTTATGAAATACAGCTCCACATTATTCATTACGACATTGAATATGCTAGCATAAAATAATACTATAAAATAAAATAGAATAATACAAAATAATAAATCAATAATATAAGAATAATATTTAAATGTGAAATATTTGAATGATATAAAAGAAAAAATTTAAAAAATACAATCATATACATCTAGAAATGACCACATATAAATACATATCTTTATATGTACCTACCTCTGAGAAATAACATACACAAAACAAAAATCTGTATCATGCTTTGTAAACTTATTTAATACAATTAAATTCAATAATAAATATAATACAATAGTGATTATCAGACTGTGGACTAGTAAACATACCAGTCAGCTACACATTTATCACTTTCCTCCAAAAATTATGATGCCAAGAGTATCACTGTTTATTTTCTAGAAGTTATAATGATATTTTAAATGATATTGTTCTTCCATGCATCATCAGATGGGTCTGGTAGATGTCTGTTAATGAAAATACCACCAGTGAAATAATAAAGTATTGCATTTTAAAAGTATTGATCGGTGAGATCAGCTTTAAATTTCAATGGGGCAACAAGTAACATTTTATTGTAGCCTGTCACAGCCTCGAATGTTGTGTCTGGTAGGCTTAACTTAGTGTAAAAATGCCTCTTGAACTTTCTTTAGGCTCTGGAAAATAGTGTGCCCAAAATGTGGCGTGAACAGCTCCAAAAACAGAAGTGGTTTCCAGCTGCTGTTGGTGCTATATAAACATTTCAATATGGCGTACCACAAGGCTCTACCCTGGGTCCACTACTTTTCTCTGTGTTACCACTAGAGGTCATCATCCTCAACCACAAGATCACAAAAAGCCAATATAATCAAACGCTCTGACAATATTTAGAGTTTGATCAAAAGTCCATCATGGCCTCAAACTCATCAATCCTCTGTCGGGTGTTTCCTCTCCGGATCCTCTTGAAGGACACGGTTTTGTACTTTGATGATTGGTGGCTGCTGTTCTTCTTGTCGTCCGCTGCGTCCACCTCGACCGCCTCGCCCGCCTCGCCGTTCATGTTGTGAGAGTTTTGACCTCCTTCCTCTTTGTCCTCCTTCACTTCCATCACGGACGAGTTTGGGGTCAGACTGAGCTCTTTGCTTCCTCCTTCGGCCCTTAACGACGACTCAGCAGCTGCATCCATCGACGACACCTCCTCCTCCAACCTGCAGCCTGATAGTGGAAAATATTATCTGTGTGGCTCTTTGTTGAATTAAAATGCTTTTTAAAGGTTAAAGCACCATATGAGGTGGTTTAATTGGCTCTGTGGAGGTTTTTTCCATTATCATTTGCTTTAGGCAACAGAGTGAGAGTCATCTTTGTGGAATTTTAATTAGATTTTAATGAATGAATCTACTCTCTGGCCTGAATCTCCACTGTGAGTAATTGTGTTTCCAGCCAATTATAGCTGCAGTTATGTAAGATCCTCTCTAAACTGCAAACTCTAAAACAAAGTGGACAACTTCATGCTAGATCTTTAAACACTTACAGCAACAAACAACCTAAAGTTTAGGAGCTAAACCAAATGAAAGCAGTGGGGGAAATAAATAGTGTTAAATGACTTTGGTTGGCTAATAGGCACTATTGTATTTTTCTTGTAATTTTCAACCAAAGAAAACTGTTTTACAAATGATCTTTTTCACATCACATTCATTTATAATCATAAATTAAAGTTTTGTGACGTGAATTTGTGAAAGGATGAACATTAAAATGAATCCTAAATTGCATTTGGCTGAGCTTAATTCCTTAAATTTGTCAAACTTCTATTTTACATTAGATCTAATGAACATATTAAGCAAACTATTCAGTACAAGTACAGCTCATTTTTGAGGCATCCATGTTGAAACAACTTAAAGGTAAAACCTGTAAGATTTTTAAAACATCAAACCCCATTTCTAAATATAATTATTAGTCTGCATTTTTCAGCAACAGCCTTTTAATCTATTTACATTCTGTATTTTCCTCTTTAAATGGTAACTCCCAGTGTTGGTGGCGGAGTCCGCCATTCCCGCCAGTCTTGAGGTCATAACAGAGCAGTATACTTTAAGAGGTGGTTACCTGTCTGTAGTTCAGGTGTAATATCCTGGACGTCAGCGGCAGTTTCACCTCGATGTCCTGGTGCAGGAAATGATGTCATCGGCGTTGTTTCAAGTCGCTCCTGTTCCTCCGAACTCTGTATCTCAGCGCCGACAGACTTTGTGTCTGTCGGAGTTTGTGCTGCAGCTCCCTCCGTCTCTTTGTCGCTGCTCGGTGATGTGGGATAAACGTCCCCGCTGTGGTTCTTGGCAGCGCCTGAGCCTCTCTCTTCTTCTGCGAGGAATCGGCGAGCTTCATTTCCTGTTTCTGCAACAGCATGACTCAGCGTTTCAGCACATCCAGAGGCTCCTGGAGGTGATGGAGGTGATGGAGGTGAATCTGATTGGTCGAGCTGGTTTGCTGGTTCGTCGTTTGGTTCCTCTTTCCAATCTTCTTCTTCTGCACTTCCTTCTCTGTCTACCAAGGCCGCCATGTCTTCTTCTTCTTCTGCTTCTTCTTCATCCTCTTTTTCTCCTGTATCCTCCATCTCTTCTTCTTCTCCATCAACCTTTTGTTCTTGTTTCATCACCTCCTTTTCTCCTATACCCTCCATCTGTTCTTCTTCTACCTGCTTTTCTCCTGTATCCTCTATCTCTTCTTCTTCTCCATCAATCTTTTCTTGTTTCTTCACCTTCTTTTCTTCTGTATCTTCCATCTCTTTTTCTTCTTCTCCATCAACCTTTTCTTCTTCTTTCTCTTCATCCTTAACTCCCGTATCCTCCATCTCTTCTTCTTCTTCCTCCTTTTCTCCTGTATCCTCTATCTCTTCTTCTCCATCAACCTTTTGTTGTTTCTTCACCTCCTTTTCTCCTGTATCCTCCATCTCTTCTTCTTCTTCTTCTTCTTCTCCATCAACCTTTCCTTCTTCTTCTTCTTTATCTTCCTCATTTTCTCCTGTATCCTCTATCTCTTCTTCTCCATCAACCTTTTGTTGTTTCTTCACCTCCTTTTCTCCTGTATCCTCCATCTCTTCTTCTTCTTCTTCTTCTTCTCCATCAACCTTTCCTTCTTCTTCTTCTTCTTCTTTCTCTTCCTCATTTTTTCCTGTATCCTCTATCTCTTCTTCTCCATCAATCTTTTGTTGTTTCTTCACCTCCTTTTCTCCTGTATCCTCCATCTCTTCTTCTTCTTCTTCTTCTCCATCAACCTTTCCTTCTTCTTCTTCTTCTTCTTTCTCTTCCTCATTTTTTCCTGTATCCTCTATCTCTTCTTCTCCATCAACCTTTTGTTGTTTCTTCACCTCCTTTTCTCCTATATCCTCTATCTCTTCTTCTTCTTCTTCTTCTTCTCCATCAACCTTTCCTTCTTCTTCTTCTTCTAATTCTTCTTTTTCTTTCTCTTCCTCATTTTCTCCTGTATCTTCCATCTCCCCTTCTTCTCCATCAACCTGTTTTTCTTCTTTCTTCACCTCCTTTTCTCCTATATCCTCCATCTCTTCTTCTTCTTCTTCCTCCTTTTCTCCTGTATCCTCCATCTCTTCTTCTTCTTTCTCTTCATCCTTTTCCCCTGTATCATCCATCTCTTCTTCTTCTCCATCAACCTTTTGCTCTTGTTCTTTTCTTTCGTCTACATATTCTTCCTCCTTTTCTTTCTCTGCTTGGTCATCCTCTCTTTCCTCCTTTCTTTCTTCTTTTTCCTCCATCTCTTCAACCTCATCTTCATCATGGCTCTTCTTCTCTTTTTCTGCCTTTCCATCCCTCATAACCTCCTCCTCTTCTTCTTCTTGAGTCTTTAACTCTATCGCTCCATCTTTTGCTCCCCCCTCATACTCCACCACTACCTGCTTTTCTTCTTCTACCTCATCTTCCTCTTCTTCCTCTGTCTCCCTGTCTTGTTCTGTTCTTTCTTTATCTACCTCTTCTTCCTCCCTTCTTTCTTCTCCTACCTCGTCCTCCTGAGTTACCTTATTGTTCTCCACCTCTTCTTCATCCTGTCTTTCTATCTCTTCCTCTTCTACCTTGACTGTCTGAAGTTTGTTTGTAACCACCTCCTCCTCCTCATCCTCTTCGTCCGCCTCCTTGTCCCTTTCTTCTTCCTCTTGCTCTCTTTGAGTCTCTGCTTCATCCTTTTCTTCTTCTATCCGTGCCTCTCCTTGCTCTTCTTCTACCTCATTTTCATTTTGCTTCTCTACCTGTTCCCCCCCTTTCTCGTCCTCCACCTCCTTTCCTTTCGCCATCATTTCTGCCTTTTCGTCTTCTTTTTCTTCTCCTTCAGCTTCGTTTTTTCCTTTCCCCTCTTCTTCTTCAATTTTCTCTTCTTTTGTCCCGTCTTCTGTCACATCTATCAGCTTTTCTTTCCCTATTTCAACATTGCCATTCTCTTCCTCCTCTTCCTCTTTCCAGTCTTGGACCTGTTGCTCTCCTCCTTCCTTTCCCACCTCCTCTCCGTCCTCTTCCTCCATCGTCACTTCACCTCTTGGCATTTCTTCATCGTCTACCTTTTTGTCACCTGCAGTCCCTTCGGTGTTGTCCTCTCTTTGGACTTCAGAGGACATTGTGTCCTCCAGTGACAGAATATCTCCAAACAGGCCGACCGCCTGAATAACCCGAGCCACTATGGAGTTCTCCTCCAGGTCCAGACTGTCCAGCACGTCTGCCGCTGTCCACCAGCTCGCCATGACGCAGGAAGTAAGAGAAAACTATAGCTGCTTGGTCAAACACAGTGAAAGAAATCAGCCTGTACACTCGCTCACTCACTCACAGAGGATTTCATTAATGCTGATTGGCAGAAACGCAGCACACGTCATTTCTCAACAGTCTGGTGACCTGAAGGCCACGTTTTCAGCCTCGGGTTTATAATACTTTAATCTTTCAGGTGTGACCTCTCTCTCTCTGCTTTACTTCTTAAAATGACCACAGTTTGTACTTTTTTTTAATTGAAGAAGTATACTTTTATAAACTAAAAGGTGGTCGATTTAATCCCAAGAAGTATTCATGGAGTACACCTAAAAGTATACTACTAGCACATTGATATTAGTATTCCTACTACATAAAGTATACATTGGGGAAATATACTTGAACTTTACGTAAGTATACTTCATAAAATAAACTTTAAGTACTTTTTCGTAAGGGGTAGTACAATTTTGAGGTACTTTACTTGAGTATATATCTCACTACATTTTGGAAGTACTTTTTACTGCACCACATTACTACTTTTACTTCAGTAAAATATCAGAGTATTTCTGCTTAAACAGTAAAAGTACACATAATGCCCTCAAAGTATAGCTGGAAGTACTCGATTAAGTACTATCTACTTTGATTAAGTGACAGTGGTGGAACTGACCTGGTTTTGACAAGTTTTATTAAAATGATGTTATAATACATTTTAAAGTGTTTTCCTTCCTTTTTCAATGAATATTTATAATATGTTTTACAGCCAGAGTATGCATACATATACTGTAAATAGGAGTTTCTTCTTTCAGCCTGAAGATCAACATTCCCACTGCGGTTTATCCAACTGTGGTATGTAAATCTTCACAGTAAGCTGTAATGAGTGTTACAGTCTCACATGTATTCACATTATGTCACCGTTTCGCTGCAGCTGCATTCTCGTCAAAATGCCAAGGGAAAGGAAAAGATTTACAAAAAATACACTATATTTTAGATTATTTAAATACTCTCTGAATCACACAGATCTTCACGTTTAGTCAGTAATTATCTGTAAATCACAAATCATCCTTATATCTGAAAAGATATTAAAAGCACTACCTCCAATACTCTCATAGATGATGCTATAACTCAGATCTGAGTCATGAGCCACATCCACAAACAAAATAAACTTCTTTCATAACCAAAATTAGCAGAATTAGGAGTCGTTTCTTTTTCCCGGGAAATGCTCCTCTGGGCTTGTTATGCAAGAACAAAATGAGTCAAATTCTCCAAAATGACACAAATAAAAAGCAGAACCTCCATCTGTGGAAATATTGTAGTTTATAGGAGAGATTAAGTGCATCTCTTCCTGTTCATGTAATGCAGAAAACAAGGAAAGATTCATTTAAAACTCTCTTTAAGAAGCGTTTCTAATCTCCCTCCTCATCCTAGAATATATAGATATCATTTAATATAATAGTTTAATAAGAAATAGTTATATAACGCACCTGTAAAGATATTTCACTTTTGGAGCTGTTTGTGCTTCTTCTTCTTCTTCCTTTTTCTTTTTTTCCTTCTTCCATTTTTCATTCTTCTTCCTTTTTTCCTTCTTCTTCTCGATCAGTTTCTGTGATTTTGCGTTTGTTAATGATCTTAATATATTAAATAATAAACCTGCGAGTCCTCATTTGTCAGAATATTTATTGCAATAATAAAATAATGTAACAAACAGGATTGGTTTCGTTTTTCAGGAGTTTCACGCCATCTTTTATGAAAATATGTACTAAATGTGTTTTACGTTCAATGCTGGTGCAACCAAAACCTTAATTAATAATAAAATAAACTAGTTTTATTAATAAATATTCATCCTTGTAAAGTTTTGATGCATGACGGGAAGGTGCTTACTGATATTAACAGGCTTTCTTTTTCATCCACATGCCAGTTATTAGTGTTTCTTAGTGCTTGTTTCACATTTCAGATGTCAGATAATGTTTAATCTTTTAACCTTTTTGTGAAACAAACTCTTCAGATTTAAAGTCCATGATGAGTTCAGATCTTAGCAGCATCAGTAGTTTTATCTAAGAATCACTTCTGCTCTGTGATTTTGCTTCCTGCTGCGCCCTCCACGCAGCGAGCACCTCGTCGTCTGCGGCCTCGGCGGCGGCCCGAGCTCTGGCCCTCTGCCTGGTTTGGGCAATGAAGGTGGCGATGTCGTCCTCCTCCTCGTTGGCTTCCTCCCTCTTCCTCCCGTCCGTCATGCTGCTTTCATATCGCGAATGATGAGCGAACTTCCTCTTTGTGGAGGGGTCCTGGTAGCTCTGCGACCCCTCGTCGCTCTCCTCGTAAGCACCGTGTGACCTCGCCGCCCGGCTGTGGGACTGCGTGAACCCATTGCAAGTGTCTTCACTTGATAGATCCTCATGTAACCTTGACCTGTATCTGGAGGCAACGCCATAAGTTTCCTCGTCTTCCTCATCGACAGCATAGGATGCCCGGCGGCTCGAGAAGTCGAATTCGGAAGCGGAGGCATCGAGATCGTCGTAGGGATCCTCTGATGGGCCAGCTTCTGCTCCCGAGGCCGGTTTCCTCGGAGGAGGACGGACGCTTGTCAGCCAGTCGTCGATGCTGGTGTTCTTGTCTTTCTCCAGCGCAGGGTTGAGATTCAGGCATCCAGAGAGGCCGAAAGTCCTCACAGGTTTCTCTTTTTTCTTCGTTTCCTCCAGAAACTCCTCCTCTTTCTTCTGTCTCTCCTCCTCCTCGTCTTCGTCCTCCTTTGGTTTCTTCTTCTTGTACAGGGTGCTGCGCTTGTTGTCCTCCAGGATCTTTTTCTTTTCGTAGGTCGCCATCTTGCCCCTCATCTCCAACTTGATCTCCTTGTCCATGGCGTCCAGTTTGCCCATGTCGACCTGGTCTTGGAAGAGGCTGTAAAGAGGGACGCTGGTGGTGGTGATCTTGTTTTTCTGGGAGCCGAGGGTGGAGCCAAGGACGGAGCTTCTTCCAGTGAGACCAGAGACGCTGCTCGACCCGCCACCTGAGAGGACTGACGCTGCCCTGCCTCGACCCTGCGACAGTGCGCTGGAATAGGAAGCGCCGCTCAACAAGGACGCTTTGTCATCGTCCACGCCCCGGCCAGAAATCAGACTCGTCGCACCGCCGAAGCTGAGCTGCGATCCAACACGTGACGGAGGAGGAAGGCTCATCTCGGTTTGCTTCTGCTTGATCGTTTCAGAGACGACATTAGCGATCCAGTTTTGGATGCTTGCCAGGTTGACCATGGGTTCACCTCCGGGGCCCTGGACAGTAGGAACTGGGAGGATGGGAGGAACTGGTGTCCTGGGGTTAACAGATCTTGAGCTGCGAGGCTGCGATACGGATGATATGACAGATGACCTGCCGCTGAGCATAGACACGTTGTCATCATTGGCGACGCTCGGCGGGCCCGTGACTCCGGCTCCGGCCCAGAAGGCGGAGAGAGGTATCGTACCTCCGCTGACGCAGCTCTCATCCTCCCAGCCACACATGGACTGACTCTCTTCTAACGTTTTCTTGGAGCGCTCCAGGATCTCCTCGCGTCTTTGCCGCCGTTTGACCGTCGCAGAGTCCTCGCCGCGACTCATCTCCAAAATCTCATCTGTGTTTTCCTCCCCGAGGCGCTTCTGCTGCCTCAGCTTCCACGCCTGATACGCTGTCAGGTTGACATCTTGGAAGGATGGCGTCTTGGGTTCTCCCTCGCCGTCACCTCCGTCTCCGACAGAACTTTTCTCTCCGTCCTCTCGATCTTTCTTGTTCCAGCCAAACTGGATCCTCTTGACGCGCCAGCGCTCCAAAGGCGTCATCTTCTCTTTATTCTTCTGGCAAAAGTTGTACATGGAGCTGGTGTCAGAGAGGAGGCTCTCCACTTCCTCATCAATCTTCTTCTTCTCTCCTTCTCCACCTTCTGTGGCGGTGCTCTCGCTGCCTTCGTCGTCCTCCTTCTTGCGGTAGCGAGCGGCAGCATGTTCCTCGATCTCCCTCAACCGCTGTTTCCAAAGATCAGAATAACTTGAGCAGCTGGAGGTGGACATCGCGTCTGAGGGTGGACGTCTGCTGCGGCGCTTCAACCGCTCCTTCACAGCTCGCACGTCCTCGCTGGTGACGCTCTCCACATCGGCGTCTACACCTTCCATCGTCTTCTTTGGTCGACCCTCGGCAAGAGATTCCACATCCTCGCCGTCGCTGTTCAGCTGCGCCTCCCACCAGTCGTCGTTCTGGTATTTCTCGTTCCTCCTCTGCCACTCTCGGATCATGCTGTCGAGACCGTCCTCATCGTCGCCGTCTTCTCTGCTCTCCTGCTCAGGCAGAACAATCTCTTCTTGGACGCGGGTCGACCCCTGGTTGTCCAGCCCGTTCTGCGCTCCAATCAATCCGCTCCTGAGCGCCGCAGCAGCTGCAGAAGAGGCGACGCTGCTCATCACGCTTCCTCCATCCTCTTCCTCCTCCATCATGATGGAGTGCGCTTTCACCTCGATCATACTCTGCTCTTCCTCTTTATCAGTATCATCATCGTCGTCGTCCCCGCCCTCGCCGAAGATGCGAGTGCGTGTGCGTGCGTCGATAACGGAGCACTGGCTGAGCGTTTCGTCGTCATCGTCGCGCTCCTCCAACAGGTTCTCGTTGAGATTTCGCAGCTGCTTCAGGAAGCCTTCGTTGGGGTTGATGGCGCGCTTCTTCCTCATGGAAGTCAGGGCCTCCATGATGGTCATGTGCTGGAAGATCATCAGGTAGGACGCCACCAGGACAGCAGAGCGGCTGACGCCCATCATGGACACCACGAGAACCTTCCCTGCAAGAAGACAAAACGGGGATTATAGTTGACCACATGACACATCTTTAGTGTGATGACGTTATAGTATAACATGTATTCAGTGGTTAAATACGGCTTATAAATGTTAAATACGGGAGGTGAAAGTGAAGCTGATTTAATGTCCTCATTTTATAATGTTAAATAAACTACGAAAAACTAGTACACTTCAAGTTTATTTTATGAAGTATACTAGTATTTACGAGTATTTTATACAGTACATTAAATAAACAAGTTGGAATGCCATTTCACATATTTAATTTAATAATAACAAGTTATTACTATTAATATTAATTTATTTTTTGCAAATACCTTTCACATCGTGCATTTCTTTCTCTTTTTTATATATTCTTTTAAAAATATATTTTGCTTTTGTAAGACTGCAGAAATAATGAAACGTATACAATGGAAAATATCCTTGTAAAGTATAAAAAAGGTAGTTATTATTGCTTATTAGGAGAAATAATAAAAAATAATTCAGGAATGCATTTATAAAATCTCAGTGATCTCAGTCAAGTTAAACGTTTCTTTTGTCTAATTGTGAAATTAAATGTCTTAGAAATAATTCAAACTCACCTTTCCATCATTAATTGTCTGATTTCTTTAAAAAAAGATGAAACATTTCAACCACTCACCCTTGTGTGTCAGCAGAGCCTCGTCCAGGAACTCGGCAGTGGGCCGGAAGTGCACCGAGATGTCGGAGTCTGGGAAGTCGTCCACCTCGATGCCCAGGTACGTGAGGTTCATGCCGCCGTAGAAAGACTCGCCCGTGTACACCCCCGTGCCATGGGCCGCGTTGAGGATGTGGGTGATGCCCATTCGCTTCAGGCGAGCCTTGTTGACCGCAACAGATCTGAAACAAGAAAAACAATTGTTTTTTTTAACATATATATTTTTTATTTTATTATTTCATTTTATATTTATTTATTTTCTATTATAATATTTTATTACTATTATTATAATTTTTTTTTTCTTCCTTTATTATTATTATTTTTTTTCCTTTTGTGTGACACAGACCAACATGGGTTGGTCCTTTTTCTGTTTTTATTTCATGTCACAGACACTGAGTTATGTTCTACATTTGATAAGATGACCTTTGCCATGTCTGCAAAAAAAACAATAAAAAAGATTTAGATTAAAAACAAACCAAAAAACACTCGTACTGGAGCTTTCAAATCTAAAACATGGTCTTCATCAGCTACTAGAGTTTGCTGAGTTGTCGTGGAACTGTAGACGTCCAAACAAGACGGTTTCATTTGGCTGAAAGCTGCAGAACAATCTAGTAAGTGGACATTTACTTACATTACTTGTCTGTCTGTCTATGGTAACAGTATGTCTATTGTATGTGTACTTTTTCTCAAACTGAGCTGCCTATGGATGCTAAATGAATTTCAGTGCAAACTGACAATAACGTTGTATCGTATTGTACCGTACCGTACCGTACCGTATCGTATCGTATTTAGTGGAAACTGCTGTACGTGTCTGCCTTTGCTCGACTCACTTCTCGGCGATAAAGATGTTGGGCCACACCTCGTCCATGGGGTTGCTGGGAGCCTCCAGGCGGTCCTGCACCATGACCCTCTGGATGTCCAGCACACAGGGGGTGTTGTAGGGGCTGCGGTCGTCGATCATGTCCTTGACCCGGTTGTACAGGTCTTCCACCATCAGTTGCTCGGCGGTTTCCAGCATGGACTCTGGGATGGACTCTTCTCGCACGCTGCGAGGCGGCAGCTCTGAGGAGGAAACACATGAGCATCATTTATGTATTGTTACACTGTCAAATAAAGATGATCATCATCCTGTAACCCTCCACTTGTAGTCTGTAACAGCTAGATAGTCTCGCTTCACTGTAACTGGTCCCAGTGGATTAAATGGTTTAAATGGGCCAGTATGGAGACGGAACCTGACAAAATCATAAATAAATGAATAAATACATAAATGACTCGATAAATAAATAAATATGTCATTAAATGTAGCAAAAATAATATAAAAAATGTAGTCATTAGTTAATTGATAAAATGTGACATAAATTGATATTTGTTTTAATTTTTTTCTTTATCTTTGTATTAATTCCCTTATTTATTTACTCCTCTGTATGATTTTCCCTTGTTTTTATTTATGTACAGCTAGCTAGCTAGCATGTAGTCATGCACCCTGACCCTGTGATGACACACAATGAGTGACAGCTACCTCGTTTGCATAATGAGAAAGAAATGCATGAAGAAATGTAAAAAGAAATGAATACAGATATAAATAAGTTTGGGGGAATAAATAAGGGGGGAAATGCAAAGGTAAAATTGTGCAGAAATAAATACATATATTTAAAAATAAAAATAAAATAAATAAATAAATGAAAAATAAATGCAAAAATAAATGAATAAATAAAAATAAATAAAAAATAAATGCAAAAATAAATAAATGCAAAAATAAATGAGTACATTCAAAATAAATACAAAAATAAATAAATAAAAAATAAATGCAAACATAAATGAATAAATGAGAAATAAATGCATAAATAAAAAAATAAATGCAAAAATAAATGAATAAAAAATAGATACAAAAATAAACAAATAAAAAATAAATAGAAATAAATAAAAGATAAATAAATAAATGAAAAATAAATGAATAAATAAATTAAAGATTAATAAAAAATAAATAAATAAAATAATATAAGGGAAAATGGGAATGCAAGAATTAAATGATAGAACATGCGCCAGCCCTGGTCCACATCTGACCTTCCTCCAAACTGACATCGTACACTTGGTCACAGATATTATTCAAACACTTCTCACACTAAATGATCCATGTGGTACGTCCTCATCCTGCAAGACAAACTGCATAAAGGTACATATAGACTCAATCCAGAGGCGTGCACATTAAAACACATGTCCTGGATCTCTCTGCATGCTGTGAAGCTGCACACTCCTCATGAATGCATCGTCTTCCTCCTGCAGATGAAACATGTATCGTCCATTAATGTAGTTAGATGTCAGAATGTGACGTGTCATATGATCATACGAGCTCATCTCCTCAATCAGTGTGACCCGTGACCCTGCTCCTCCGTCTCCATCCGGTAATGAATGGTGGCGACCAAACGTGGGTTCACTGTAATTGAAGAGTGCTCGACCAAATTAGAGTTGTTGAATGTGGACTGATGTGATCTCTGCTCAAATTTAGCAATTTATTCATCGTTAAAAATCCTTTACAGCTTCTCAAATTTCTTATTTCATACCAGCGTCGATTAATAAGAGGAATTGCATACAAGCGATAACACAAAAATATGACTTTAGATGATTTTATAACTAAAAAATATGACTTTAGATGATTTTTATAGTTACAAATTTTGACTTTACATAATTTTATATTTAAAAAATATGACTTTAAATGATTTTATAAGTAAAAAATATGACTTTAGATAATTTTATAATTTTATAAGTAAAAAATGTGACTTTAGATAATTTTATAAGTAAAAAATATGACTCTAGATGATTTTTATAGGTACAAATTTTGACTTTACATAATTTTATAAGTAAAAAATATGACTTTAGATAATTTTATAATTTTATAAGTAAAAAATATGACTTTACATAGTTTTATAAGTAAAAAATGTGACTTTAGATAATTTTATAAGTAAAAAATATGACTCTAGATGATTTTTATAGGTACAAATTTTGACTTTACATAATTTTATAAGTAAAAATTATGACTTTAGATAATTTTATAGGTAAAAAATATGACTAAAAAATGATATCTATGTAAAATCATCCAGAAAAGGAGTTTTTTCCGCCCTCTTGTGGCCACGGTCGGTAACTGCAACTGTATTAATATCAAGTTAGAGGAATTACATATAAGCCAAACTTCCGGTTACATCCTACAAAATAAAACGTATAAAAGACATGATTGTCGTTTTATTTCAGCCTGAATGCTTCGTCGACAGTATTACGATACGATTGTTGTCTTGCCGTAATATAAGTAATGTACAATTGCTTTAATATCAAGTTAGAGGAATTGTCTTATAACCGGAAGTTTGGCTGACATGCAATAAGCCAAACTTCCGGTTACATCCTACAAAATAAAACTTATAAAAGAAGTGATTGTCGTTTTATTTCAGTTTGAATGCTTCGCTGACAGAGTTACGATAAGATTTACTCTGACTTCACTGTAGTGCAGTTAAACTTTCTTCTCCTACTAACCAAAAGTGAGAGAACATTCATTTAGGAGGAAAGTAGCTTTAGCTTCGTTAGCTTCTGCTCATAATGTAAACTAATTGTGACGTACTACGGCGGCCCTGAAGACTCAACAGACTGAAAACACAAACGCTAATCGATAGAGTCGATGGACTGAGAGAAGATGATCGTCGGGTTTAGCTGAGCCTGCTATCTTCTAATATTAGCTCTGATTATTTACTTTATGTAATATCAGTAATATTAAATGTAAAGGTAAACTAGCTACAGCCTCAGGTAAATCTAAATAATATCATTTAGAAAAGGAGTTTTAACGCCCTCCAGTGGACACGGTCGGTAACTACAACTGCATTAATATCAAGTTAGAGGAATTACATACAGGCCAGACTTCCGGTTACATCCTACAAAATAAAAGGGAAAGAGATGTACTTACGCACTTTGTCCACAGGAGGGCAGTGTGGTTATGATTTTAATTATAATGATTGTGTCTAACTACAGTTGTTTAGCCGAGCCAGCCAAGGGTTATCAATAGATCTGATTATTTTCTTGCTGTAATATAAGTAACATTTAAATGGGGAGTAGTCTGTAAACTACTAGCTAAGTAAGATAAGATCAGATATTCCTTTATTAGTCCCGCAGTGGGGAGATGTGCAGTGTACAGCAGCAAAGGGGATAGTGCAGAAAAACAAGATGCATCAGCTAACACAGTAAAAAAAGAGCTAAACAAAGTGTAACAAAATATGAACCATTTAAATAGAAGGAAGTATAAAAATAGGAGCAGTATATACAGTATTGACAATAAACAGACTATTAACAAATTGCACAAGTGGAAAATGGTATTGCACAGTGAGAATGAATGAATGAATGAAATTCCACCTGAAAATATCAGGTTATTGTCCGTTTTTTGGTGTGTAAGTGGTCTACTTGGAGCAGTGCTGGTTGTGGAATCTGACAGCTGCAGGAAGGAAGAGTAACATTTACTCAAAAAGTTACTTGAGTACATGTAATGGAGTAAATGTATCCACCTCTGTGTTTCAGAGTTCCAGTCTTACAGTTCCATCTAGTCTAATAGTTATCAGATGTCTGGTCACATTCCTAATTCTGCTGATTTAATTAATATTTTTACCAATTTTAGACAGTATTTTATTTGATTAAACTGTTAGGAGGCCTGTATTTAACCCTCTCCTCCACGTTTTCTGCAACTAAAATGCACACAAAGAGCTATAGAGCAACATCTATGCTCATGTTATGTATATTATTACGACATAAAGCTGTATAAGTCAGGACCATAACATAAAGTTATATAAAAACCTTATGTGATATGTTATTAGTGCAAATTATCTATTAAATTAGTAATGGTGGTCTTTTGAGTGTTGATCAGCAGTCTTAAGACATTTTATAGATTTCACGACTGATGCATAACGAAAATAACATTATTAAATAACATAATTAAAAGACTGCCCTCCAGAATTCAGTGCACAGTGTCTGTCACTGTGTGCATTGATTAGATAACTACCTAATATGAAATACAGCTGATTTAATTGAAGCTAGTGGCTCAGAAGCACCACTCTCTCCTCATCGCCTGTCTCACCCTCACTGATGATCTTCTTGGCGGCGATGGCTGACGAGAGGTGGATGGGCTCCATGAAGATGCTCGCGGCGTCAGAGCCTGAGATCATGGAGAACCTGGACTCCGATGCCATCGAGAAACTGACAGAGAGAGGAGGAAAAAAAGAATAAAACAGCTCAGTTCAGAGAAACTAGTCACTCAAAATATCCTGCAAGAATCCATACACATATTTTTGCTTTAAAAGAAAAGAACTTCAAGTACTTAAACAACAATTTAATGACTGAAATTAGGGCTGTCAATCGACTAAAATACTCAATCACAATTAATCACACATTTTCTATTCGTCCAAAATGTACCTTAAAGGGAGATTTGTCAAGTATTTAATCCTCTTATGAACATGGGAGTGGACAAATATGCTGCTTCATGCAAATGTATGTATATATTTATTATTGGAAATCAATTAACAACACAAAACAATGACAGATATTGTACAGAAACCCTCACAGATACTGAATTTAGCATACATTAAATGTAAACATTAATTAATTGATAAAATGTGACATGATTTAATTTGCTTCTTTATTTATTTATCTTTGTATTCATTCCCTTATTTAATTACTCTTCACTTTAATTTTCCCTTTTATTTATATTTGTATTATTTTTGTATTCATTTTTAAATTTATTTATTTATTTTTGCATTTATTTTCTTTTTATTTCTGCATGATTTTAAAATAATATAAAATATAAAAATAAATAATAAAATATAAAAAATAAATGTAATCTAAATAAAAAAATAAATGCAAAAACAAATGAATAAAAACAAAAATATAAAGCAATGGATTCATCAGGTTTTCTAGTTTATATGATACCAGTATCTTCATTCTATCTTTAAAACTGAGCTACAACCTAAAAATCGCAAGTTGCATTAATGCGTTAAAGAAATTTGTGTTGTTGAAATTAATTTTTGTTAATTATCGCGTTAACTTTGACAGCCATACTGAAAATATTTATTTATTTTACTGGGGTTTGCACAAAATGTCAGTTTATTTCACATAGGCCACAAAAAAGGGAAGAATGATACAGAAAATAATAGAAAGAATTAAGAATTTAGTGAATATTAGATTCAATTTGTGCTGACCTACAGATACAGATATTCATGTTATTATTAGAGAGATTATTATTGGAGAAAAAAGTGCAGCTTTAAAACCTAAATGTGCTTTCTGTGCTCGGGTCAATCATTCCAACAGGTCAAGTTGGAAAGATTCTCTTAATTTCTGTGAAATCAAACAGAAGTCTGGTGTGTTGTCTCCTCTCCTACCTGGGTGATGGACAGCGCAGGTAGCGGGACTGGACTCCTCGGACACTCCTCCTCTCCTCCTCCTCCACCTCCTCTTCATCAGGAACCCTCTGATCAAGATGCTCTCCGCTCTCATTGGCTGACGCCATGGCAACCAAGATCCCTCCTTCCATTGATAAAACAAAAACAAACTTTAAGTCATGTTGACTTTGTAGTTATTCAGCAGATTGTTATTTCTCTTATACTTTGGATTTTTGCATCAATAGGATGAAATTTCTGGATAATAATAATAATAATAATAATAATAATAATAATAATAATAATAATAAAAAATACATTTATAAATAATAATAATGAAACAATATAATAATACAAATAATAATAATAATAATGAATTTGATTTATATAATACACTTTAAAATACAGTGAATATAGTACATTAAAATACAGTCTCAAGGTGTTGATCCATCCATCCTCTGAATGCTCTAGGTCTCTAGTCTGATCCATCCATCCTCTGAATGCTCTAGGTCTCTAGTTTGATCCATCCATCCTCTGAATGCTCTAGGTCTCTAGTCTGATCCATCCATCATCTGAATGCTCTAGGTCTCTAGTCTGATCCATCCATCCTCTGAATGCTCTAGGTCTCTAGTTTGATCCATCCATCCTCTGAATGCTCTAGGTCTCTAGTCTGATCCATCCATCATCTGAATGCTCTAGGTCTCTAGTCTGATCCATCCATCCTCTGAATGCTCTAGGTCTCTAGTTTGATCCATCCATCCTCTGAATGCTCTAGGTCTCTAGTCTGATCCATCCATCCTCTGAATGCTCTAGGTCTCTAGTCTGATCCATCCATCATCTGAATGCTCTAGGTCTCTAGTCTGATCCATCCATCCTCTGAATGCTCTAGGTCTCTAGTTTGATCCGTCCATCCTCTGAATGCTCTAGGTCTCTAATTTGATCCATCCATCCTCTGAATGCTCTAGGTCTCTAGTCTGATCCATCCATCCTCTGAATGCTCTAGGTCTCTAGTTTGATCCATCCATCCTCTGAATGCTCTAGGTCTCTAGTCTGATCCATCCATCATCTGAATGCTCTAGGTCTCTAGTCTGATCCATCCATCCTCTGAATGCTCTAGGTCTCTAGTTTGATCCATCCATCCTCTGAATGCTCTAGGTCTCTAGTCTGATCCATCCATCCTCTGAATGCTCTAGGTCTCTAGTTTGATCCATCCATCCTCTGAATGCTCTAGGTCTCTAGTCTGATCCATCCATCATCTGAATGCTCTAGGTCTCTAGTCTGATCCATCCATCCTCTGAATGCTCTAGGTCTCTAGTTTGATCCATCCATCCTCTGAATGCTCTAGGTCTCTAGTCTGATCCATCCATCCTCTGAATGCTCTAGGTCTCTAGTTTGATCCATCCATCCTCTGAATGCTCTAGGTCTGTAGTTTGTGGCTGTAACGTTTCATGAGGCTGTGATTATCCTAGAGGTCACCACAGGTCATTTTATACAGTGAGGTCAATGAAATGTCTCCTATGGGGACTAACATCATCACACATGAATACAGTTGGGCTCATTGGATCCACCAGAGTCTCAGCTTTACAGTGAAACCCAATTTATGTAATTCCCGACTGTTTAGGGACCCCAGTATGCAGAAATATTCAAACACACCATTTCAGAACAGCGTTTTTCAGCCTCTGAAAGAGAGTAAAGTCGGTGGGGATCGCGGGTCTAGACCAGATAACAGATATCACACATGCAGGACATTTAGTCATAAAATACAACCTAAAGAAGACGGCTGAGCTGGTTCACATATGATTCAATACTCAAACAGGCGTGTATGACCTAATGTTGAAATGCTGCTCGATGAATCACACTGTGTGGCCTTCAGGATCTAAAGGTAGGAAATCAACAAGACTGAACATCCTCACAATAAATGGACTATTCTATGAAAGATGAATCAAATCATTGTGGATGTATATCTGAACAGAAATAGTCCGACACAAAACCCCCAGAAAAACGTAGAGTTGTTGTCTTTATACAGAAGTAATAAACGGGATGTTAATCAGTGAGATTTAGAGGTGCTGTGTAGATATACTGTAGATATATATATATTTCTAAAGATGTTTTTCTTTCATTCATTCATTCTTTCAGTCATTATAAACTCTTTACATGTTTAGTGTAAATTAACTAAAGCTGTCAGATAAAAGTAGAAACCAGCATGAAGTAAAAGTACTTCACATTTGTACTTATGTGCAGTATTTGGAGCTACGCCACTACTGTTGAAAACACAGTAAAAAAAGACAGTATGGGACAAAAAGAAGCATAAACCTGTCCCAGATTTCACACTGATGTAGCTGTAAACATGTGTGTGTGTGTGTGTGTGTGTGTGTGTGTGTGTGTGTGGTCTATTTTTACCAGAGGACAGCTGCCTGAGAGCCGACAGGCCGCTGAGCTCTGAAAGGCCTCACAGCTTTAAACAACACCACCGATCAGCAGCGAGAAAACACACCGACACAGAAAATACCTTTATATCAAACACCAGTCTGTGTGTCTCTCTGTGTGTGTCTCTGTGTGTGTCTCTGTGTGTGTGTTCTTACCTCGCTGGGTCACAGTGGCAGTCTGAAGGAGGTCGTCTGAAGCTGATGGCATCCAGACTGACACTAAAGTTAGAGAGAGTCCTCACCACAACCAGCACCACCAGCACCCCCCCCCCCGACCAACCAGACACCCGACACCACAGCAGCAGGTAACTGAGTACAAGTACTCCAGTACTGAGTACTACTACTCTTTACTCCACAGATCCCTTCTTTTGATATCCTTCTGTCCTTCCCTACATCCTTATCCCGCATTATTTCATTCTTTCTATTCTTCTTTGTCTATCCTCATAATAATAATAATAATAATAATAATAATATTAAGAAGAAAAAGAAAAAGAAACAACAACAATAATAAAAACAATAAGAATACACATAATAATATAAATAATAAAAATAGCAACAAAAATAATAACAATAACAATAATAATAGTAATATAATAATAATAATAATAATAAATAGCTCAAAATAATAATAATAATAATAAACAAAAATAATACAAATAATAATAATGATAATAAAACAAAACAAAAATAATAAAAAACAAAAAAATAATCATAATAACAACAACAACAATAATAAAAACAAAAAGAATAACAATAATAATGACAGTAATAATAATAATAATAATAATATAATAATAATAAATAGCTCCAATAAGAGTAAGAATAATTCAATTAATATAGCACACTTTAAAATACAGTGAAATCTCAAGGTGCTTCACATGAAGGGTAAAACAATCATTATGTAACGTTAAAACTAATTACACAAAAGAACCATGTGATTAAAAGTGTCAAATAAAATTATAGACGAAATATTTAGTTAAGTTAAAAAAGTTAAAAAGGAAATAAAATAATAAAATTCTTTCCTTTCTCTTCATTTCCCTCCTTACTTCCTGCTCCTATTTTATCCTACATATCATTCCTTCTGTTTCTCTTTGTCTATCCTTATAATAATAATAATAATAATAATAATACATTATATTTATATATAATACAACGTTAAAACTATTTACACCAAAGAGCTATGCGATTAAAAGTGTTAAATAAAATTATAGACAAAATATTGCAGAACTCAAGTTAAGAAGTAAATCAAATTAGAGACTTAATATCTTATCCTACATGATGTCATTCCTTCATAAGTAAAGTCTCAGTTACTCTGCAGGCTTTGGGACGTTTGAGACATTCAGGACACGTCTGGGTTATAAAATGTCAGGAAATAGAATATTAGAAATATTCACATTTGAGAAGCTGGAACCATTTTAATTTTTTTTAGAAATGACTTCAATGATTAATACATTATACATTATTGACTGAAGGATTAATGGATTTATGGTTTCATTCAAAAGGCTCAAATTTTTTTTTAATTTTGTTTTATTATGTATGTATTGCAGCTTTTATCTTGTCGTCTGTCTTTATATGTATTATTATTATTATAATTATTATGAATAATAGTAATAGTAAATAATCCATAGACCTTGTGATGTTCTTGATTTAAGGGAATTATTTAATTTACTTTAATGTACAAAATCAAATAAACCTCTTGAGCTCAATGAGGCTGAAACGTCCATGCACGATCTAAAGATTGTATTTATTTACAGATAAATAAGTTCACTTTCATTTTTACGTGTCCGTCCTTTGCAGAGCAGATTTTCTCGGTGTATCAGAGGAACAAACTTCATCTTGTGAGTTTGAACACTGCTCCTGTTTATCTAAAGTCCGATGACTATCGGCTCTATTTATAACCTGAGAATGCAGCTAATTCAAGTCACACGGCTTCACACACACACACACACACACACACAGTATGAGGTCACTATTGTTTACTTGTCAGACTTCAGACTGTAGTGAGGTTTGACTGATGAACGTCTATAGATATATTTTTAATATTTATATTAATTACCTGATTCATTCCATAAATAAGTAATTAACTACATGTTTAATTTTAAGGTTTATTTTAAGGTTGTAACTCCTTACAGCAGCCGATTAGAAGAGTTCTCTAGGAACAAATTCATGAGTAGTCTTTATTTACTATACAACAAAACTTCTGAATCAAACGTAGAAAAACAAATATCCACTTGAAAGTTATTGTACATTATTTGTCCAAATACGAGTGCAATAATGCTGTTTTTCCCTTTATGAGCAGCAAACAGAGTTAAGATTCTTCTGTAGAGTTCAATTAAAATTTGTGTGAAACACTAACCATGATTTTTTTGGTGCAATATACAGCACATTTGACGTGTATGTCTTTAAATCCTACTGCAACATGTGGCTAACCACAAGCTGGCTTAGTCCAGATTTTAGAGATGCTATCAACGCTAACACTTGAAAACATGAACATAGAAAAAGATAAAATTACAGCAACACGTGTCAATTTCCGCTCCACTCCTCTCAAATAAAACTACGTAGTTAGGTTTAGGAAGAGATGGTGATTTGGGTTAAAATAACTCCGGAAGTGCCGTAACTTAAGTACGGAAGTTACGTGACAAATAAGTCAACTTTGACTTGTGGTCTCCTGGCGAAAATCCTGTGTTTTTTGACCCACCCATCCATCCCGACCTCCTCCCTACGCGGCGTTCGCTGCTCTCTATACTTCCTGGTTCAATAACGTGGATTACATACATATTTGTGCTGACCATCACAAAAAAAAATTTAAATTCGTGTTAATGTATGCGAATCAATACATTACATTTCTTGACTATTTCACAAACTGCTGTCCAACTGAGCTGAAATATTTTATACATTAATATTGAACAATGTAGAAAATAAACAAATACCCACAAAAAGTTTGAAAAATGACAGTACATTATTTGTCCAAATACGAGTGTAATAATGCTAATGTTTCCCTTTTTCTGCAGCAAAAGGAGTTCAAAGCTTTACATTCTTACCTTCACTGTTAACAAGTATATATTTATGATCTATACTATTAACTGGCATTGTATATATCGTGAATATTGTTATTTTAGATTTCTTTTTATTAGGATAAATAAAGTTCCAGCTCCTCTTACCTGCAAACAACATCTGCGTTTTTTCAGTGGGTTCATCTGATGTTCAGCTACCAAAACCTGTTGATCAAAGTGAAAGAAAGCTGGTTAATAAACATTTCTTTACGTTCCACTCACATCATTTCCACTGTGTTTATATGTGCGTGTTATAAATGATGAACACACCTTTAAGCTGCCTTTTCACTTTTTATTGCTTTTAATCCAAAGTGCTTTTGTCCGACATGAAGAAAGTTCAGTGGTTTTATCACAATAAAAGGTGAAAACATATAATACATGCAGCACACATGTGCATATATATACTGTATACTGTATATATATAAAGAGTCATTAACCATTTTCCTCACATGACAGCATTTCCAGGCGTGTAGGAGTGGAAACACAAATACTGCTCCGTGGAAAAAAAAGGCACATAATAGAAAACAGCACGACAAATCTATCGCCAACATCAGTGAGACAAATACAGAACACTTTATAATAACCAACATTTATAAATGGTAAATTAATAGTTAATGAAACTTAGTTAATAGTTATTTTACTGTTAAACAATGAAATGATCATTAGTAATGTTTACTAATTATTAGTAATGCTATCATTTCTGTCATTTTAACCGTTCATTGTTGCACACATAACATTTTATAGGCTATTCTATATTAAATATTTGTTAATGATTATGAAATGATTTGTAAACCAATTTTGCAAAGCATCTATAAACATTACATACATAGATATTTGTAACACTGAATGGTTAATAATTGTTTTTTAAACCAGCTCTAAACATTATGTGGCTATTATAAAGCTGATGATTATAAAACCATATCAAATGTTATAATGTTAACTAGGTTTAATTAACGATCAATTTACCATTTATAAATGATGGTTATTATAGTGTTAAGTGTCACCGACAAATACAGTGTTTTATACTCATAGTGTTTTATTGCTTCTTTCGAGGGGTCAATAATGCTTCTGATTGATCCCCGATTAGCATCTTAATCCACCTCAGAGCAATGATATTTTAAGAACACACTGAAGGTACATCAACACCTGTTTACAGTTCAAAAATAGTGTCCAAAATCATCGTGAGGTGGACTTTTAAGCTGGAGATGTTAAGGTTTCCCACCAGGAAGTCTGGATTATTCTTAAAAGTCACTCTTATCCTCCTCCTTTTCTTCATTAATGAAACGTGAGGAGAAAACTTACCACAAAAAGCTGTTTTAGAAAGTTTGTTGACCGAATGAACTTCCATTTGTAGAAAACACCAGCTGAGGTTGGTCATTCAGCATCTCTATAATATGCAAAATACTTTCTGTAATAGTGTTAAATTTGTTAAAATGACCCATTATAATAAAAATACATGATGGCCTGCTTCTTCCAAACCAGTGACCGATATATGAAATACATTAAAACAGTGGTTTGTTGAAGTGTGATGAACAGAAATCCGTCTTAGCTTCACAGCTTACGTCTTCCTGAGGGTGTGCAACTTATCGTAAAACTTCAATTAAAAGCCGAGCCCAAATCGGACGGCGAGTCCCTCTTACTCGCCGACACGTTTTAACAAATAAACGCGGGATAACTTTTTTCTCAATATGGACCCGTTACACGTCGTTAGATCGGTTAGATTCTCCACAATTCAATCGTCCAGTTCATTTCACGGAAACCGTGAGCACCAAAGTAGAATTCATTCAGATTTATGGTGCTGTCGATTGCTGCCTCCTTTTGTGTTGTTTTGAAAGGCTAAACTCCAACAAATATGGATTGAAGCTGAGCGTTTAGATCGGTTTAAATAATCAATTTGATAGTATCACCCATTTTTGATGAGCAAGAGTTTTGTGCGAAAGGATTTAAAGGCCCGTCCCATATAGACGCCGGTTGAGTTCAGTGATTGAAGCAAATAAAAGCCCGGGCTATTCATTGCAGTTTTACGGTACTTTGTCTTTGTTCGTGACCTCTTTGAACAGAATAAATCACCTCCCTGTACTAAACACTGCAGGATGACGCCAGAAAGAGATAATGAGACCTTCACATGCATATCAATATTCCTTCCATGTTCAGGATAATCAAATATCCCCTTAATGAGTTGGCACATGTAAGCAGCGTCCTGTGTATATTAATGGAATAAGCCTGTCCTGAATATGGAGATGGTGTGGAAGCTAGCTGGGATATGATGTCTGAGGGAAATGTGCAAAGAAGCTTATTGTCTCGTATAAAACAACGTGTCCCAGCTATAGGATGACGAGGTAAGGTTGATCTCTGGAATATTAAAGCATGTAAACACTAAACAGAAAGAGGGGGTGAATGCTGAATAAAATATAATCTCTCTTCCAGACCTCGAAGAGAATTTTTTCCTGAGAAAAACATCCTGAATGTGACGGTTTGGGAGAAGCAGCATGTGTTAATACTGTATTTATATTTTTCGGTCTTCTTATTTACAGCTGCACGAGGCAACTTCGTACTCTCTTCAAGTTTGACGGACTTCATTACCCATAAGTCGTGTTAAACTCATCGCCAAGTCCAGCTTCTTTTGGACAGAGCGCTCGTTTGCGGCAAATTATTTTTGAATTTTGCTCTTGAGGTTTGATTCACCTGAAATGAGCTTCCAACTGCAGCTTTTTGGTGAGCAGAGTTACAAAAACAGAAAGAAGATGAGGTCCAGAGGAACTTTAACAAAGACAAACACAACGCTGTTTACTGCATCAGAAACAGTCTTTCATTGAGTCTGCATTGGTTCTCTTCTCTGTTTGTTGAATGTTTTCAATACAAAGTCGGTACTTTAGCGAGATAAAAACAGGCTGGTGTCCTGCAGGGACACTTCCTGTTTAAAGTCAACCAGGCGTCCTGCTCACGCTGAATATATTTAACAGTTTTCACAGTATTTGTGTCTGTGTGGCTCAGCCCTTGTTATCAACAGCGACAGGCAGCAGAGGCACCGCCGCCTCGCTCCTCTCAGCTTCGCCGCCATCTTTTGTCCTGGCTTGGCAGTCAGCCAGCTTCTTCTTCTTCTCCTCCTTCTCCTTTGCATCTAAATCGACCCTCGGGGGAGGCGGGAACTCCCGGCAGTACACCGGCGGCAGGCACGGCACCAGGTGCACCTCGCCGCTCTCATTCATGAGCTGGACGCAGGTGTAGAAATCCTGAGGTGAGCGGTTGGTGGCAACAGGAGCGGGAGCGGCGTCGGGAAGGCCCGGATGTCCCATCACGCTGTACTCCGTCCCCGGCAGAGACACGATCTCCGGCCTCGACCACAAGGAAGGCACGTCGGGAGGCGAGGAGCAGTAGGGCGACAGGCTCTGCACGTACGATGCCAGGTGTTGGGTTGTGAGCTGATGATGGGCGGCCACGGGCGTCGGGTCACATGGAACCATCAAGGCGTCTTTCTCTCGGTCCGTCGGGTCGGCCGGGGCGCCGCAGTCCTTCGGCGTGGTGAGATGGACGTCGTTGGCGCTGACCTGGTCCCAAACCTCCTCAGTGTAGCTCGGAGGTCTGTAGCTGTGGAAGTTACTGAAGTGACGGTTGATTTCGTCCAAGTTCCCCTTCTGAGGGAGGAAGTGAGGGAGAGGAAGAAGAGAGGGAAAGAAATGAAGGGAGAGAGCGTAAACACAAAGATAAATGAAAAGGAGGACAGAGCAATATGACAAAGGAAGGGAGGAGAAAGGATTGTAGAGAGAATAGAGAGAAAAAGAAAGGAGGGAAGAAAAAAGGAAGTGAAAAACATGGAGGAAAGAAGGGAGGAAAGTGTAAGCAAATGGAGAGAAAAGAGGGATGAGACAGCATAAAGGTATGAAGACAAGATGAGAAAATAAAGCAACAGGGGGGACAAAGAGAGGACAAAAAGAGCATAATATACAAGAAAAGATGGAGATGGAGAGAGTAAGGAAAGGAAATGAGCGAAGGTGGGAAAAGAGAAAGGAGGGAGGGAAGGAAATAAAGAAACTAAAAACACTACATCTGTGAGTGCGTGTTACCTTCAGGAGCAGCGGGTCGATGCCGATGATCCGCGGCTTCGGAATGGGCGGCAGGAAGTAGTCTTTTATTCTGAAAGTGAAAACATCAAGTCTGTAAGAGCACACACAACATATCCATCCACCTGCTGACTAAATAAACATACAGTTTTACAGTACTAATTAGAGCTGCAACGATTAATCGATTTGTTGTTTGGTAAATAAACATTAACATTATTAATAATCAAATTGTGTTTTTATTTGTAACTGTAAATAGAAACGGAGACATTTCTTAGTAAAATGTTCTCTGTGTGAGCGGCTGCAGAACAAGAGTTCCTTATTATTCCTATTTCTACAGCTACAGCACAAATGACGGCCCCGCTGTAGAATTAAATATGAAATGCACGTCAACACTCGTCCTCACCTCTTGCCCTGTGGAATGATACCGAAGGCGATAACCAGCAGAGCCACGACACCGACTCCCGTCACCAGAATCAGCACCAGGAGTTTACCTGCACAGGTTCAACCAAAGACACTCAGTTAGAGTCACACCCCTCTGTTTTAATACTTATTACAGATGGAAAGAATATAAATATAGTATAATATACTCCCTAAAGTCTGCTGATTGCTTCAACATGCACTTTACAGTACAAAAGCCTACTACTGCCATCACTAGAATAAAAACTACAACAACTCTGCTGCCAATCCTAATGAATCGTGTTAATCGTCATTATCGTGCCATCGCTGTTGTCATGGAAACCCTCCCAGCCGGCGTACCTGCAGGCGGCCTGGCGGGGACGCTCATAAACAGCGTGGAGCTCCATTTGCTCCACAGGCCGTAGTTGTGCGAACGGCAGCGAACTCGGACCACGTAGTCGCCGACGGGGAGGCCGAGCAGCTCCACGTGAGGCTCCCGCAGAGGGTGCTTCACCTGCACACACATTATATCAGATATATTGATTAAACTGGTCTCTCACCAGTCTGACCAGTAGTGGAAATTGTCATTACATTAGCAATTATTTACTATAAAATAAAAAAAAATAAAGAAAATCACATGTTTAATGTAAAGCACCATTGATAGTGGTTGCCGTGTTGTTCTGTATTTCGGTGTGTACCTTCCAGTTGTCGGGATCAGTCACCCGTCTGTACTGCAGCTCGTACACCAGCGTGATCCAGCCGTACTGCAGGTCGGAGGGCACCGGGTACGCCCAGGACAGCAGCGCGCTGTGGCCCATTTCATCCCCGCCGGCGTCCCTCAGCACGTAGGTCAGATTCACCGGAGCTTCGGTCTGAACTGTGGACGACACACATACACAGAGGCATGTTGTGAAATGTTAAAAGGATGTCAGACGAACATGTTCTAATGTTTCTGTAGAGTTAGAAAGTCCTGTGGAACTAATCAGCAGTCAGATGCTCGCAGTAAATCATCTCCGGTGGAGGCACAAAGATGATTTATGTACTTCGTCATGTTTTACTAATTCATACATGTAGTTAATCAAATGTTGTTGTAAGGACGCAGGTTGTTATAATAAGATGACATCCTCCATTATTCATGCAGTTATTAAACTTTTATAGCCATTTATTATTCATTTTATGCATGTTTATATCTATATTTTTAAGCTTTAAACACAACTGATGCATGCTCATGCTATCATGTAAAGCTAATACTCTGGGGTTCCTTTTGGTTTGTTGTTCTTCTTGTTCAGACACAGTAAGTCAGTAAAAATACGGGCGATCGAGCTGAAATTCACATCATGTCTCCTTCAACATTTCTTTAACCTGTGGTCCAAATTTTAGATTGATAGACTGAAGTGATTTATGATTTCAGCACCAAGCATCTCCAAATGTTACCATTGAAAATAAGCCTGCATGTTCTAATTATATAGATTTATGTATAAGTATCATCATATCCAACTACCCTCACTAAATATGATATATATAATAAACATCATTTAATTTTCCTTTTTAGTTCTTCTACTTTTATATATATTTCTATTTTATTGTTTAATTCTATAATAATGAAATAATGTAATTATCATCGTGGCATCAAACACACATCGAAAGTGAGTACTGGGCTGCAATTAGTGGTCAAACAATCAGTAAAGTAATCCATCTTTGGAAAACTGATCTACAACTAATGATTATCTATTAATCATTTAAGTCATTTATCATGAAAAAAAAATCTTTATTTCCATCTTCTCCAGTGGGATTATCTGCTGCTTTTCTCTGTTTTACAGGATTACAATTTAAACATCTTCTTGTTTTTGACAAAACAAGACATTTGAAGACGTCGGCGTGACCTTTGAGTCACTATTTTCTAACATTTTATAGAATTAAGAATTGACTGAAGATGAAAAACCACCATTAGTTGCAGTTATTCTATATTAACATGTGAGAAATGACCTTTCAGTTGCACAGAAGCCGGTGTAATGGCGAGGCTGCCGCCCTGCTGTGTCTGCAGACGTTGAATTCCCTGCGGGGCCGTGATAAGAGCGACGTCCCTGACCTCTTCTGAACAAAAGATCACTAGAGGCTGCTTTACAAGTCATGTATATATATATACATAAATATATATATATATATATATATATATATATATATATATATATACTGTATATGTATATATATATATATATATGACACACAGCAGACCTCCAACTGTGCTGCATCTCAAACCAGCTCAGGAAGTGGACTGATGGAGTCTCAATCTGCAGCGTCTGGATAATAACACGCACTCACTCCCCAATAAATGAGATTAAGTGCTGGCAGACGATTCGGGCTGTTTTCATACAGAATCTCCTCTGAAGCGAGAGCAGTGTCTACGTGCTTTTCGATGCATGCATTCATCTATTAAATGTCGACCCTGTAAATGTTGAATCATTAATCATCATCGTTAATCATTTGAATTGTATGTTTTTGTGCAAATAATCACTATAGATGACATTAGGATAACATTTAGAGTTTTTGGTGCAAAACCTGTGTGCTACACAAATGAAATAAACCTGAACTGATTTAGATAAAGTGGAGGCACGTAAGAATGAATTATAGGCTAACATTGATCCAACATAAATGCATTTGTATTACTGTTACGTACATGTATGTGTATATGTGTAGTAGCAGTAGTAGACACCAAAAGAAAGAAAGAAAGAAAGAAAGAAAGAAAGAAAAAGAATGGGAAGTTGTACAGTGTTTTTACTGATTTAAAACTCTGCTGAAGATATATTCAAAAAGTAGGATTTACTGTCCTGCAGCGGGTTAAGTCGGCTGCTTCCGCTCTATCTGGCGGCATCGTGGTGTTCAGTGGAATTGGTAATTACATTTTTTAATTAATTTTAAATTAGTTTTTCAAAAATGCTTAATTTTATAATGATCTAGCTTGACTTGAATTAGTCATAAATTGCATTACGCTGTATATCTGATCTGTGTCCCGTGTTGAATTAGCGCCGGTGAGCTAACGGAAACACGTGTAATTTTGCACCAAACTCCATTGGTGACCTGGTATCATATGAGACTAGAAAACCTGATGAATCCATCAGTACCAACCATGTCATACCAGCTTGTCATGAAGGAGGTTAAATAACACTCCAAACCTACACTAAATTTTGTCGAGGAAAAACTGTCATGGTCATTTTCAAAGGGGTCCCTTGACCTCTGACCTCCAGATCAGTGAATGTAAATGGGTTCTATGGGTACCCACGAGTCTCCCCTTTACAGACATGCCCACCAGTCCTTACCTATCTCTGCCACGTCCAGGCAGCGCTCCTGGGAAGTGTAGTTCCCGTGGGCGGTGACGGCGGTCACGTTCAGACAGTAGATCTTCCATATGGACGTGTGGCTGCTGTCGAAGTGGCAGCTGTCGGGGCCGGCGGTCACGTAGTCCGGACACTCTTGTTTGGGCCCCTTACTGTGAACATTAGATAATAGATGATGTTAGGATATAAAATCTTTATCCCCCAATTTCAGATCCTTCTTTTGATCAAAACCACTGTTTATCGCTATTATTGCATTTTATTCCTGGTTGTTTTTTGGCCTTTTATTATCACATAATCCCAGATTTACATTCGTGGTTGCAGGAGAGCGATGGGACAATCGATGGAGCTGTGTGAGCGATGCCACGTCAGGTCAAAGGCTTAATCAAATTTGTCCTGATTACTGAGAGCAGTTTCTTTGCTGTGTGTGCCATGTGTGCTGGCTGGCATCGGGCTGAGGCCACGTGAGGCTGCGTTCAGGAGTTCAGAGTGGCTCTGAAATATCGACGTGTTAAAAGCTTCTCACCGAGGTGGAGCACGACAAATCAAACTGGATTTAAACGGCAGAATTTATATGACCCAGAAAGTCAAAGTCTACTTTTGATCTCAGCCAGTTTATTTCCTGGTTTGAGCTCCTTAACTCTTAATGCTGCTGCAAACAATTATATTTTACACGTAATAAACTTTGTGTCAACAGTTTGTGTTTGTTCCTTTCAACATAGAAACAACATAGAAAATATTCTCAGATACTCTGATTCAAGGACTTTAAAGGCCTGACAGAGACTTTATAATGAAAGTACAGGAATGAAAAGCTGCAACGATTTAATTGATAAGTCACGATCATTTTTCAAGCAAAAAAAATAAAAATGTGATGTTTCCAGGTCCTCAGATTTGAGGATTTTTTAGTCTTTCTTAGTCTTGAAAACAGACATATCAATAAATGTCACATTTTTATCAATTAATTAATGGCTACATTTATTTCCAATATTATTTTTGCTACTTTTAATGACATATTTATGTATTTATTGAGTTATTTATATATTCATTTATTTTGGCAGGTTCCGTCCTCCATATTAGTCGGACAACACAAGACATTAGATGACGTCACCATTGATTAAATGGAGAAAATAATCTGCGGATTAACCATAAAAGAATAAAAACAATAATTAGTTGCAGCCCTACAGGAATGCGTATGCATATCACTACAGTTTGTCATACTGTACTGTATCTGTGCTGTTTGTGTCGCTTGTGTGGACTGTTTTTATACTCTTGCTGCTGCCTCTTGGCCAGGTCATCATTGTAAATGAGAATTGGTTCTCAATTGATTTTACCTGGTTAAATAAAGGTCAAATAAATAAAATAAAAATCAGCATTAGAACCTAAGATTGTAACCTAAAATTATAAATCATATTTTTTTGGTGAAAAAAATCCGGGACAGTAAAGATCCCTTACTAAGTAAAAGTAGAAATACCACTGTGTGAAATTACTGAATTACAGTGAAAGTCCTGTAATCAAAATGAAATTAAGTCAAAGTAAAGAAGTTTTAAATGTTCTCGATAAAAGTTATTAAAAGTACTCAAAAATACACCCTCTGAAATGTAAATAATAAAGTTAAAAATACTCGAATAAAGTACTTCAAATCTATACTGAAGTACAGTGTGTGTGTGTTGCGTACGTACTCTTTAGAGTAGGTGAGGACGTAGGTGACCTGCTCTCCGTCCGTCAGGTTGTCGAGCGGATGCCACCAGCAGCTGAAGTCCTCCATGTTGGGCGAGCGGCAGTAATAGATGTGAGGCCTCGTCGTCATGGCAACCTCATCTGTGAAGAACAACAAAGCGCAGGTTGGTCTCATACACCGTCCAGAGCTATACCTACGAAAAGTAATTCACTCGTATATATCTCAAAAAATCTATTTGTGTTTATTTCACGTAATCGTGAACCAGGAAGTATAAAGAGCGACAAAAACGCTGTGTAGGGAGGAGGTCGGGGTGGATGGGTGGGTCTAAAAACACCAGACTTTCACCAGGAGACCAGCGTTCGTGTTCCCGTATGAAACCAGAAGTCAACGTTGATTTATTTCTCACGTAACTTCCGTACTTAAGTAACGCCACTTCTGTAGTTATTTTAATCCAACCCAAACTCCTTTCCTCAACCTAACCAAGTACTTTTGTTGTCTAAACCTAAGGGAGTTGTTTCCCGTGAAGATGGAAGCTCTTGTGATGAACTTGAGTTAACTGCATGCTGGCTAACGCAGCTTCAGTGTCGACGTTGGTGATTAGTTGGAGGGAAAATAAAAAACGACTAATGAAAAAAACAGGAAACAGGAAAAAAAAAAAGAATCAATTATCCAACTGTCATCTCTCGTCTCACTCAATTCCAGAAAATCCATCTCCTAACTTCATCTGTTTCTGCCTCAAACAGACACACACATTCATCTCGTCCACGTCTGTCCATCAGCTGTTGGTCCCATGACAGTGATTTAGACCAGCAGTGGAAAATTGATCGGCGTCTGAAAACAGCAGGAAGTCAGAAGAGTCCTGCCTGCTGCAGACTAACATGCTCATCAAGTGGAAGTGAGACTCATCTCTCAACATTTACAGACTAAATAGAGACATTTAAAAAAAACTATTACTATTTATTAAAGCGTTAATGCAAAATCATTTTAACGCCACTAGTTTCTTTAACGCATTATTGCAATTTGAGTTTTTTTAGGTTGTAGTGGGCTCAGTTTTAAAGCTAGAGTGAAGATACTGGTATCATATGAGACTAGAAAACCTGATGAATCCATCGGTACCAACCATGTCATACCAGCTTGTCATGAAGGAGGTTAAATAACGCTCCAAACCTACACTAAATTTTGTCGAGGAAAAACTGTCATGGCCATTTTCAAAGGGGTCCCTTGACCTCTGACCTCCAGATGTGTGAATGTAAATGGGTTCTATGGTTACCCACGAGTCTCCCCTTTACAGACATGCCCACTTTATGATAATCACATGCAGTTTGGGGCAAGTCATAGTCAAGTCAGCACACTGACACACTGACAGCTGTTGTTGCCTGTTGGGCTGCAGTTTGCCATGTTATGATTGGAGCATATTGTTTTATTCTAAATGCAGTACCTGTGAGGGTTTCTGGACAATATCTGTTATTGATTTGTGTTGTTAACTGATTTACAATAATAAATATATACATACATTTGCATAAAGCAGCATATTTGTCCACTCCCATGTACTTGACAGATCTCCCTTTAAGGTTCATTTTGAACAGATTCAAAATGTCTTCACTCTGACGGAGTAAACTACAGGTGAGAGGTCCAGAACAAGCTGGACTCAACACTTCCTCTACTCTATGAGGTGCATAGACGCCACTACAAAGACTTTCTGTCCTGGCCATGATGTTAAAGAGAAAAACCTTGAGCGTACATGAAAGCAGCGAGACTTTGTGTGCCCTTCACAGATCATAGCAGCGGGAGGCGAGCAGTAATCCATGAGAGAATGCATGGATCTACAGTCTGAGGGCAGCGGGGAAACAAAGGCCCGTTGTGTTTGCTGTAAGGAGCTCAGTGAGCCGCGCTGCAGGCACTTTCTAATCAACAACCTCCACTTCTCAGAAATAAAGAAAGAAAGGACGCACGCTGGGCGCCAACAAAGCTGAACAAATTCATACCTGCAGCAAATCTGGCGTGCCCGAGTGTAACAGATTTACTGCTGGTGCTGCATCAGGTTTCTTTCTAACAGTGACTTAAGTCGGGGTTTAATAGCACCAAGGCTCCATGAGGGAGAGCAATTCCTATATTAATCATTTAAGATGAATACATGATACTGAATGATATCAATAAACCAACATTTTAACTTTCTTCTCTTCTGTTTCATTTCATGAAAATCAACTTGTAAAGACTTTAAACTCACTTTAGACAGATAATCCACCATGAATAATTAGTCGTATTTATTTCTGTGTTCAAGGTTACTTCAAGGCGCCAATGTGGATAGTTTTAAAATGGTACCCTTCATGTATTTATTACTGTACAGGCCTACTGGGCACAGGGGTCCAAGGGTTCAGGGGGACACAAAGAGACGCAAAACGAACACAAAGAGATGCAAATTGACCACAAATTACACAAAAAGACCACAAAGAAATGCAAAAAAAATGCACAAACCTACTCAAAACGACTACAGAGAGGTGCAAAACAACCACAAAAGAGACAAATGATTTGGACAGAGCCAGGCTAGCGGTCTTTATGCTGAGCTAAGCTAACTGGCCGCTGGCTCTAGCTTCATATTTACTGTACAGATATGAGAGTGGTATCAATCTTCTCACTTCTAACTCTCAGGAAACAAGTGAATTTCCCAAACTGTTGAACTTGTGGCACAGAACAACTGCAGAAAACAATGACATGGAAGTAGCGTTGTGGATCTGGAGGGGATCTCTTGCTTGCATTGTGGCTGGATATCAACCAGATGAGAGCGTGTAAACGCCACCTGCATCATCTGACCACAGTCTTTAGAAAGAAGAAGGCCACAAGCTCCTCTCTACCAACTTTACATACTGAGATCCCAACACAATGTGGGCAGAATCAAGATGATGTGGAATTATTAACAGCAGCTGTAAAGGCCTGTGATCCACATAACATATCCTCCTCCACCTGCTCCAACATCAACAACACACGTTTTATTGGAAAATTAGCAGCAATTATTTGTCTGAGTGGTGATTAGCAGAGGAAAAGTGGGGCTGACATCATCTTCATCCTCCAGATTCACATCTGGAAATGTTTGTGAATAAAATGGCTACTGCAGATTTCATTTCCTGTGAGCTTCAACAGGCCATATGGTCAGAATCCAGTTTTCACTTTCAAAACTTTTGGTTCTGAAACATTTTTTTTGACAAAAATAATGAGATTAAAAATGTATTATTATGGGATATGAGATGGTTTCTCCTTTTGAGAAAAGAGGTCACAACAAAGATAAGAGATAAGTCATGTGATACTTTCCCCGAGGCTCCTCTTCTCTCTCTCTCTCTCTCTCTGAACAAAAGTCCAGTCACACTGACTAAATGGAGCCGATTAGCTGAGGGAATCGAACAGATGAGTCATTCCTTGTGACATCTGTCAAAATAGTTTTCATTGTCAAAAGCATGAATGACTTTTCATGAAGATGAAACATGAAGTGTGACAGATATAATGTGTGCTGACAGTGAGTCTGCTCATTTACAGCTGCAACAACTGATGTTGGGTTCAGACTCAACAATATCTTCAGTCTGTTTGTATTTATTCCTCAGATTATTTATCTCACAATATCTTATTTATTTATTTAATTTAATCACTTTAGACAGACAATCCATCATGAATAATTAGTCCTCTATATTCCTTTATGGATTTATTACGGGCCTGAACGGGCCTACCAGGAAACAGGGGTCCAAGGGCTCAGGGGGCGACAAAAGAGACGCAAAACAACCACAAAGAGGTGCAAAACAACCACAAAGAGTTGCAAAGCAACCACAAAGAGACCCAAAACAACCACAGAGAGACCCAAAACAACCACAAGGAGGTGCAAAACAACCACAAAGAGTTGCAAAGCAACCACAAAGAGACCCAAAACAACCACAGAGAGACCCAAAACAACCACAAAGAGGTGCAAAACAACCACAGAGAGACCCAAAACAACCACAGAGAGACCCAAAACAATGACAAAGAGACCCAAAACAACCACAGAGAGACCCAAAACAACCACAGAGAGGTGCAAAACAACCACAGAGAGACCCAAAACAACCACAGAGAGACCCAAAACAATGACAAAGAGACCCAAAACAACCACAAAGAGGTGCAAAACAACCACAGAGAGACCCAAAACAACCACAAAGAGGTGCAAAACAACCACAAAGAGACCCAAAACAACCACAGAGAGACCCAAAACAACCACAAAGAGACCCAAAACAACCACAGAGAGACCCAAAACAACCACAAAGAGACCCAAAACAACCACAGAGAGACCCAAAACAACCACAGAGAGACCCAAAACAACCACAAAGAGACCCAAAACAACCACAAAGAGACCCAAAACAACCACAAAGAGGTGCAAAACAACCACAGAGAGACCCAAAACAACCACAAAGAGACCCAAAACAACGACAAAGAGACCCAAAACAACCACAAAGAGGTGCAAAACAACCACAGAGAGACCCAAAACAACCACAGAGAGACCCAAAACAACCACAAAGAGGTGCAAAACAACCACAGAGAGACCCAAAACAACCACAAAGAGGTGCAAAACAACCACAGAGAGACCCAAAACAACCACAAAGAGACCCAAAACAACCACAAAGAGACCCAAAACAACCACAAAGAGACCCAAAACAACCACAAAGAGGTGCAAAACAACCACAGAGAGACCCAAAACAACCACAAAGAGACCCAAAACAACGACAAAGAGACCCAAAACAACCACAAAGAGGTGCAAAACAACCACAGAGAGACCCAAAACAACCACAGAGAGACCCAAAACAACCACAAAGAGGTGCAAAACAACCACAGAGAGACCCAAAACAACCACAAAGAGGTGCAAAACAACCACAGAGAGACCCAAAACAACCACAAAGAGACCCAAAACAACCACAAAGAGACCCAAAACAACCACAGAGAGACCCAAAACAACCACAGAGAGACCCAAAACAACCACAAAGAGACCCAAAACAACCACAAAGAGGTGCAAAACAACCACAGAGAGACCCAAAACAACCACAAAGAGACCCAAAACAACCACAAAGAGACCCAAAACAACCACAAAGAGGTGCAAAACAACCACAGAGAGACCCAAAACAACCACAAAGAGACCCAAAACAACCACAAAGAGACCCAAAACAACCACAAAGAAGTGCAAAACAATTACACATTATTGAAGATACAGAGAAAACTGTGCAAGAGCAGATAACGCCAAGCATGATGGAGGATCAGAGCCGGTTTGGAGCTCAGCAGCAACATCTGGAGTTTGGTTTTGATTTAAGGCATCATGGAGACATAATTAGCACACGCAGTGACGATCAAGTGACATTTAATCAATTCCTAATTAACAAACTTCTAAGATGAAGAAGAAGCTGGAAAAACCTCTACATAAGTCTCCTAAATTTGATTTTGCACACATTCAACAAGGTTTTTTTTTTTTACAGAATTTTGCCCATAAAGTCTGGTTTCACTAGAATAAAAATAATAACACTGACGTCCTCGACTCACCGTGGCTGTGTCTTTCTTTATGAGTGACGTCCTGGGCGACAATCCTGCTGCCGGTCACCAGAGGAAGCAGACAGAGCAGCAGCCACAGCATCCTGCAGCCTTCTGTCGACCTGTCAACACCGACAAAACAACGTCAACACACCAAGATCCCACGGTGCTTTACTCACTGGTTTCCATGTTAAACTAGCAGGAACATGTGACCTAAAGACAACTGGACATTTATTTTACAAACACTGAGCAGGAGCAACACTGAAGCATAAAAAGGCTCCTCTAAAGAGTGCATGCATTCCTAAAAATGACACCGTCCATTTTCTTTGAAACCACGTAGAGAATAGAAAGACTAAATTAAGTTTAGCACCAGACAGCAGCAGTGAAAACAGTCCTAAAATCTGCAACACCACAATAGAAATATGGTCCATTGGTACGGAAGTTTATGGCTGCCAATATCAAAATTTAAACATCTGATTTTCAATTTGTGTGCACATGATGCATGATCACATAAAAACAGGCAGATTGAATGCTTATTTTTTGGGGGTTTGAGTTTATCAGATTATCCACTTTAAATTAATTTTTCCAGATTGAATTAAAATGGATGAAACACAGACGGAGCTGCCATACGGATAATGAAACTGACTTTTCATTTTCAAATCGTTAGACAACGTGCAACCTAAACTTGGGAATTAAATTGCAAGCTTGACTTTTGAATTTGAATTCAAAGATTTTAGTTTGTTTCTGATAAAATCAAATGGACATTTGACTTTTTCCCAAAAGAGGCATGAGAAAATAAATTTTATGAAAACTTTAAAAATGAAAGTAAGAAAGAAACACAAATGATATGCAGCTAATATATTATAATTAAAGCTGAATGTGAATTCTTAATCTGTTAAGTAACTCATAAAACAGTAACAAGTGGAAAACAAATGTGTTTGGTTTAAGGCTGTCAATCGGTTAAAATAGCAAATCGCGATTAATCGCAAATGAATTGCACATTTTTTATCAGTTCAAAATGTACCTTAAAGAGAGATCTGTCAAGTATTGAATACTCTTATCAACATGGGAGTGGACAAATATGCTGCTTTATGCAAATGTATGTATATATTTATTATTGTAAATCAATGAACAACACAAAACAATGACAGATATTGATCCAGAAACCCTCACAGGTACTGCATTTAGCATCAAACTATATGCTCCAATCATAACATGGCAAACTGCAGCCCAACAGGCAACAACAGCTGTCAGTGTGTCAGTGTGCTGACTTGACTATGACTTGCCCCAAACTGCATGTGATTATCATAAAGTGGGCATGTCTGTAAAAGGACGCTCGATATATCTGGAGGTCAGAGGTCAAGGGACCCCTTTGAAAATGGCCATGACAGTTTTAATTTAGCACAAGTTTGTTGCGTTATTTAACCTCCTTAGTGACCAACCAGTATGTCATTGTTGGTACCAATGGATTCATCAGGCTTTCTAGTTTCATGTGATGTCAGTATCTTCACTTTAAAAAACAACCTAAAAATCTCAAGTTGCATTAATGTGTGAGAAAAATGAGGTGACGTTAAAACGAATGTGTGTTAATGCGTCATTATTGCGTTAACTTTGACAGCATTTTAAGCAGTCACATCACATCCATCTCATTTAAATGAGAGTTATTGGTGAGTGTGTAGAAAACATACATTTTATTCAGTCCGATATTGTTTGCGTGACTTCTTGTATAGCTGTATTGATTCCTTAACTACAGAAATAGTACACCATGACACAGAGATCTTTGCGCTCTTCAGGTTCTGCTGAAAGCTCATTACTCTAATCAGCTTAGTCCAGTGAACCGCTCGGTCAGACACTACTGAGAATGAGTGGCGTGTGAGGTCATGGAAACGCCATGAATACACCTGAGTTTTCCGAGTAAGTTATTTTAACGTTTCTCTATCTGGTTTGATTGATTTCCTCATTAAGAACAAACAATTTGAATGAGTCTTCAGCTTCCTAGTGTCGATCACCTGACATCCAGAGGGAAAAAAAAAAAGAAAGTAACCCCCCCAAAACACTGTCACCTGACAAACTTTACTGTCACATCCACGTCGTTCTATTAAAGGGGTCTTTGGTAGCCAAAACAAAAGTTTAGTCTGAAATCAATCAAACAAGCTAAATGTTGACTGGAGGAAACATTAATTATCATTAAACTGTTTCAGGACTACCTGCCATGAACACATTTAATCAGCCACAAGAGCTACATGTGCACCTTTTCCACCACTGGAGCCTTCCTTTTAACCTCCTTTTAACTGGGAGAAAGAACTAGTGTCTAAATTTACAACCCGCCTCCCAAAACGCCTCTCAGGGACAGCTCATCTGCCAGAAAGTTACCTGCCAGGAGTCTGCTAAAGCTACTATAAATAGATCTTTTCCACCAGTCACTATCAGGAACTCATCCTGAGTTTGAACCAGACGAGGTCTACATTTAGTTCCTCAGCTGTGAAATTACTTTTAATTGAATATTTTTGCAGTTTTTTCTAGGGGTGGGAAAAGAAATTGTTTCACCAGAAGTATAAAACATTACATTTCCCTTATAAATTAAAAAGAAAATACCACTAATTTGTGAGGGAAATGTCTTTATTCTTTGATTTTTGAGTTGCTGGAAAAAATGTAATCAATAATTCCTGACAATGACTGATATATTTGACTTCAGGACATCTCTGACTACATACATGCTGAAAATCAAACATTTTTACTGGAATCATTTAGATATTTCCCAAAATAAAAGTCCTTAGAAGTGTATGATTCAACTTTTTCCCATAGTCTAGTGTTAAAAAAGTTAATAAAAATCACAATAAATCGCAACACATATCGAACCGGCAGCCAAGTATCGTGATAGTATCGGATCGGGAGATAAGGTATCGTCCCAGCCCTAGTATTTACTCGAGTAAAGGATTAGAGGACTGTCTGCTGGTATCATCCAGCTGTTGACAGCTGGTTGAGTGTCAACCAAGGTCAGGAACACAAAACAATAAATATCCTCCTTATATAAACCACCAACATTAAGATTGTATGAAGCGGCGAAAGTAATGAAATCACATGGGAGCTTAGAGGTTTTAAAGTCTGCTCTTACGAGGGGAAGCACAGCAGAAGTGACATGCAAACCTTACCAGCCGATCCTCGAGCGCTAACACAACAATCACAGTGAATAATCCCTGCCTTGATCTTGCAGGAGGGGCGGATTAAAAACGAGGTCTCGTTGGGTTTTATCCGGAGGCCTCAGCTGACGCTGCACATGCCACGATGAGACAAGATGACCTCCATGAAATGTGCAAAAAAACTCCACGTTTCTAATCCTTCAGCGTCTGTTGTCCGTCCCAAACCAACACCTCTCTCCTACAGAAGCCGAGCACTTCTCAGAACCTACCAAAATGCATGCATGCTATTCAAGGATTAAACAGCCATATGTGGCTGAAATAAACTCATTTAGCTCTGTAGGTTTGCAGAGCTGAGGCTGAGTTCATTATCACTCCAGAAAATTCACACTGACAAAAACTCTGGCTCTGTTTTATAGTTATTATAAAACTGGCTGCATGTGCACACACCTCATTCCCACTTTCACAGATGGCCATAAATAGATGCCCTTCATCACCTCTCATATCAATACTTCTATCTGTTGCACAACTCCTGAGACATGTCAGTGACGAGCGGCAAAGAAGTAGCACAACTGTCCTACGACACCGGAGCAGCCGCCACTATGCACGGCTATGGATGTTAATGGCACTGTATAGTCATAAATTCATCACACATATCTTTATTTGTAAAAAAAAAAATGTATAAAGAAAAGAATGCAGAAATAAATTGGTTCGGGGGAAATAAATAAGGGGTGAAATGCAAAGGGAAATGCGTAAATGCATAAATAAACAAATGAAAAAACAAATAAATATATAAAATAAATGCAAAAATAAACAAATAAATGCAAAAATAAATAAATATATTTAAAAATTAATAGAAATAAAAACATAAATAAATAAAAGGGAAAATCAAACAGAAGAGTAAATAAATAAGGGAATTAATACAAAGATAAATAAATAAAGAAGCAGATTAAAACAGAAATATCAATTTATGTCACATTTTATCAATTAATTTATTTGTAATATTATTTTTCTTCATTTATTTATTTATTTTTGATACATTTTGCAGGTATATCTTTAAACCATCCATATCTCCCTTATGTCAGCTGCCTGCGAGCTCATCAAACAGTCATTTAGGAAACGAGGGGGATGGTTTGAATCCCCTTCAGGCTTCCTCGCTTCACCTCTGGGTTAAGTCCTGGTCAATTAGCCGATTCACAACTTCCTGTCTCACAAAAATGATCGGGTAAAGCCCCGAGCCATCCCAGCCTCATGCACGTGACTCCTCTGTTTTACAAGTTTACTTTAATGTGCCAATGAAGCTAATTACCTGCAGCGTAGTGTTTAAACTTGTGATAGTTTTATTGGTGTGTGAATCCACAGTGCATGTGGTCAAACTACTCCAACACCTGATGGCGTTCAAAGGTACGTAGAGAGCTCATTTATTTCAGGTTAAAGTCATCGAAGCAGCTGTTTTATTACATCTCAAAGTCCTCGCGCTGCAATAATATCAACGATTAGTCACAGAGCACGATGTGATAAAGAGTTAAAGACTGAATTATAACGGCTGGTTTCTTCGAACCCCTTGAGTCTCATATTTCTGATCATGTGGACGAGGTTGAGTCTTGGAATATGATTATATGTTGTCGGTGTTCTCAGAAAAGCAGTACTCAAGATCCTCAAGATCTGTAGTACTACCTGCATTAGTATTCTATATATATTACTTTACTGATTTCAGAGGCTGTAGCAGGGTCAGTTTTAGAGCTGGAGTGAAGCTACAGATATCAGATGGAACTAGAAAAGCTGATGAATCCATTGGTATCAACCATGTAGGAGGTTAAATAACGCTCCAAAGTTAGGCTAAATTTTAGAAAGGAAAAACTGTCATGGCCATTTTCAAAGGGGTCCCTTGACCTCTGACCTCCAGATATGTGAATCAAAATGGGTTCTATGGGTACCCACGAGTCTCCCCTTTACAGACATGCAGTTTTTTGAATGCAGTATAAATGTGCTATTTTCTCACATTCTAAAATGATGTGTTTGAATATTTCTGCATACTCGGGTCCATAAACAGTCGTGAATTACATAAATTGGGTTTCACTGTAAAGCTGAGACTCTGGTGGATCCAATGAGCCCAACTGTGTTCATGTGTGATGATGTTTGACCTCACTGTATAAAATGACCTGTGGTGACCTCGAGGATAATCACAGCCTCATGAAACTTTACAGCCACAAACTAGAGACCTAGAGCATTCAGAGGATGGATGGGTCAAACTAGAGACCTAGAGCATTCAGAGGATGGATGGATCAGACTAGAGACCTAGAGCATTCAGAGGATGGATGGATTAAACTAGAGACCTAGAGCATTCAGAGGATGGATGGATCAAACTAGAGACCTAGAGCATTCAGAGGATGGATGGATCAGACTAGAGACCTAGAGCATTCAGAGGATGGATGGATTAAACTAGAGACCTAGAGCATTCAGAGGATGGATGGATCAAACTAGAGACCTAGAGCATTCAGAGGATGGATGGATCAGACTAGAGACCTAGAGCATTCAGAGGATTGATGGCTTTCCTAGCTAGATGACAATAAGGGGGTTTCTGAGCAGTTTGCACAACAGAAGTGCTCCCCATCCAATCGCAGAAAAATGCAATTCTTGCAGAAATCTCAAAAAGTTTTTGATCCCAAATCACAGCATGTCTTCCTCTATGGTGTTCCTCAAGGTCTTGGTGTCTTAATGTGTTGTTGCAACAACTTATGAGACATAATAGAGCATGGGGATGACCATCATATGCTTCTGTTGTAATGATTAGTGACTAGAAGAACTTGACACACAGTGCTGAGCTGCATCTCAGATTAAGCTTCAGGTTCTCAGCTTTCAGATGATGTACACCACTTCTATGTGACGTCTACTGTTGACCTGCTATCTCCCCTAAAGACCCCCTGCACCCCCTTAAGAAAGACTAAAACAGCTCTACTGTGGGTCTCAGAGGGTTAATGACATTTCTTTACAGCTGCTACTTTACATTCAAGATATTAAAGAAAATAATTCTTGCATATTTTCTAACTAAATGAAACGAACATCGTTGAAGGATTCAGTCTGTTACTTTATTACTGAGAAGAAGTATTTTCATTCTGAATGTTTTGATTTAATGAACTCATCATGCGTCATGACTTGATCCAATTATTGTTTATGGATGTAAAAGGTGATCATGCAGCTGTGCAGGGTTGGACTGGATGATACTGGATTCCATTAACTGGGACTGGGAGATGTGGTGAAAGGCCTTTACGTGATTCCATGAGGGGGGGAAGTCATCCTTAAGTTGTTACTATGAGGTCTTACAAAGGTCTTAAAAAGGTTTAATAGATTTAAGGGACATTCCGGTATAAATGTATAGATGAAATTTGAGGTGTAATGGTGTATTTGACGAGTCTGTCCTCAGCTCAACATTTGCTTTAATTTTCTAGTTTTTTCCCCTCATTGATAAAACTGCTCTAACTTTCCATTCTAGTAAACATTAAAGAGGTTATTTTAAGTTCTTTTATCCAAATTCATGAAGCTAATCGATTAGTTTAAGTGCCCCTGATCAAGAGCATGGGATCTAAATTGCTCTAAGGGGAACTCTTGTGTATGATTTCAGCTTTGCACATCATAAAATCAAACTGGTGAAGAAAATGTACCTCTGCAATCACAAAATATTAAAAAAGGCACTAAATATAGGACAATTAGGAATCTCCTTCCATTTAAACCCAACTAAATATTCCCTAAGTTGAGTTAAGTTAAGTTATGTTGCGTTATATGCTTCACTGTGCACAATTTTGCACATTCAGCTGCTGTGCACCGACTCAAAGACACTGTCGCTGCAAAATAACAAGTGGAATTTATCAATTGAAAAACTGTCACTAATTAGTACTAAATTACATAAAAACTCCCTTGAATTTATGAGGAAATTACTAGGGCTGTGAATCGATTCAAATATCTAATCGCGATTTATCGCATGATTGTCCATAGTTAATCAATTGTAGATTAATCACACATTATTTAGCTCAAAATGTACCTTAAAGGGAGATTTGTCAAGTATTTAATACTCAACATGTGAGCAGGCAAATATGCTGCTTTATGCAAATGTATGTAACACAAAACAATGACAGATATTGTCCAGAAACCCTCACAGGTACTGCATTTAGCATAAAATATATGCTCAAATCATAACATGGCAAACTGCAGCCCAACAGGCAACAACAGCTGTCAGTGTGTCAGTGTGCTGACTTGACTATGACTTGCCCCAAACTGCATGTGATTATCATAAAGTGAGCATGTCTGTAAAGGGGAGACTCGTGGGTACCCATAGAACCCATTTACATTCACTGATCTGGAGGTCAGAGGTCAAGGGACCCCTTTGAAAATGGCCATGACAGTTTGTCCTCGCCAACATTTAGCGCAAGTTTGGAGCGATATTTAACCTCCTTTGTGACAAGCTAGTATGACATGGTTGGTATCGCTGGATTCATCAGGTTTTATAGTTTCATGTGATACCAGTATCTTCACTCTAACTTTAAAACTGAGCCGCTACAACCTCTAAAAGACAGTAAAGTCGGGCAATCCCGTGGGTCTCAGGGGGTTAACTAAATGTTTTTAAAACCCAAGGCCTTATTATCATTGTAGCATTATTATTTTAAATCTTTATATTAATTTATTCTTTTAATTCTATTTATATATGGATCTCTTTTTTATTAAACTGTATCGTCTTAACTTTGTTTTGTGTTGTTTTAACATCTCCTTGAACCTACCTCTGTATATGAAACATGTTTTAGAAATAAATCTGCCTTAGAGCGCTGACCATATCAACTGTAGCTGCAGCTGCTTTGACTCCTCTGCAGGGTCTGAAATATGCGCACATGAACTTGTGTTACAGAAAATGAAAACCCTTCTATAGCATGCTGAAGCTACAGGTGCAACGAATAAGACACCAGCTTGTTGATAATAACTATAAGAAGTTAACAGAAACAGAAATGCCATCACAAACACTCTGTCTCAAAGGTTCATCTGATACACAAATGCAGCATTCCTCACTATCTGATCCACACAGCCAATCACAACACAGCGATTTACCCGTTGCCGTAACAACCGCCTCCCCTGCCGTTTTTTTCTGACAGGTAAATCTATACGACGGAAGCGTTGCTGCAGTCCGACACTCTGGCTCACAACAGGATGTCCGCACAAATCAAACCTTCAAATATCATAATTAATCACTAGGCTGTTTTATCATCATCATTCTACTAATCTGGAGCGGACATGCTGAAACATGATTAAAGATAATTCCTTCTCGCTTTGACTTGTAAAACGTCGGACCAGACTTATGCAGAAAACCTTGCATTCACCATGTTTTTGTGCAAGGTATTATAAATCCTTGTATAGTCATATGTAAATGAACATGGACTTTTATTTTGAAGGGCACATGGTACTATTTCTGGTGTTATATTCCGTATTTTTCCGAGGCTTCTCAAAGTGTTGCTAATATGTTTTTATGGGGGTAAGTGCGTTGTAATAAAATATGCAAAGGGTAGAGATTTTGGTAACACTTTATAATAACCATCATGTATAAATGGTAAATTGATAGTAAATTCAACTTAGTTATTTTACTGGTAACAAACAACAAAACGATAATTAATAATGTTTACTAATTATTAGTAATGATATTTATTGTTGTTTATTGTTGCACACATTATAACATTGTATATACTATACATTTAAGTATCTGTTAATGATTAATATATTATTTGTAAAGTTTAAAGAAATTGTTTGTTAAACATCTATAAACATTACATAGACAGATATTTGTAACACTTTGATGGTTATTATAAAGTGTTATTATAAATTTTAACAGAACATGTTCAGAAAAAACTAATTTAAAATGTAGTTTTACATGTTTTTGAATACCACACAGTGACATCAAAGTATAAACCTAGATGAGAAAGCACAAGTTGTTCCTATGAAACCACGGCTCTGGTTTACTCTAAAACAATCAGATATTTCTACGGAGTTCTGTCTGCTATTTCATGGGATTGTTTGTGTGCATATAAAGTCATCCAGGGCTCCAACAGAGGGACGGAAAAAATGAGATATTCACCCCGAGAGAGCAAACATTTAAAAAGCTATTTAAAATAAGAGATAAGGCTTATTTAACGAGTGGAGCTGTTGTTGCTTCGTCACACTGCTGTCCCCACAGGCGAGGCTCTGACCTTTAACAACAAAGACTCTAATTAAGTCCCGACACACAAACAGGAAGACGAGGCTTAATAGAAACACACTCACTTAAAGAAACACACTCCCTTAAAGAAAAGGGAGAACGAGGTTATGGAATTAGTTACTGCATTCAGCCTGTCACTGTCAGACTGACAGCCACACTTTATAAGAGCTGACGAACATCTCAGACAAGACTAAGATGAACAAGTATCAAAAAATAACTTGGTTGAGTCATACAAGTCCACTAAATACATCGTTATAGTCCAAAATCTCAAAAACACTGTTGTTTAAAAAAATCGTCAAGATTTACCAAGTGAAAGGCACATTTCTTCATTTAGTACATAATACTACCTCTGTCAATCCATTCAAATATTTAATAGAGATTAATCGCAAATTAATGTATGTATATATTTATTATTATGAAATCAATTAACAACAAAAACAATGACAGATATTGATCCAGAAACCCTCACAGGTACTGCATTTAGCATAAAACAATATGCTCCAATCATAACATGGCAAACTGCAGCCCAACAGGCAACAACAGCTGTCAGTGTGTCAGTGTGCTGACTTGACTATGACTTGCCCCAAACTGCATGTGATGATCATAAAGTGGGCATGTCTGTAAAGGGGAGACTCGTGGGTACCCATAGAACCCATTTACATTCACTGATCTGGAGGTCAGAGGTCAAGGGACCCCTTTGAAAATGGACATGACAGTTTTTCCTGACAGGATTTATCAGGTTTTATAGTTTCATGTGATACCAGTATCTTCACTGTAGCTTTAAAACTGAGCCTGTGTCTCTCTGCGTTAGCGAAATTAGTGGCGTTAAATTTGCAATAACTTTGACAGCCCTACTTAATACAAAACTTTCTGTTTTTCGATCCTCTCTTCTGTTTGCTGATGAAATCGGCGACTATTTGATAATCGATTTATAATTTGAGCCACTTCTCTAAATGTTCTAAATGTGCACAGTCTGCTGCTTTTATATCATTGCAAACTGAATATCTACAATTACTAAATCAATCGAGAAAATAATCAGATTAATTGATAATGAAATATGCTTTTTGCAGCACTACTTCATTTTTTAAATGATTATTTATATGTTTTTTTTTTGCTGTAATTTCACAACTCAAACACGTTTCAAGAGTCAGTCCAACGAGTCCTCCAAACTAAACAACAACACAGGTACCGTACCTGTGCACCGGTTGTGATCAATGATGAAACCAACACTGACTGTCGGGAGGAAATGTGAAACAAAGAGTTGTCTCATGTCAAAGTCAGATTTATTAATGCATCCATCCACCCTAAAACAACGTCCCACTACGTCCACCTTCGCCCCACTTTTAATTTACATTTAGCTTGTTTATCTGCATTTAAATTAATCACCAATTCTGTTGTTTTCGAGTGATGAACATTCTCCAAGAGTAGTGAATGGAAACCAACACACACGAAATCTGCATTGGAAAGGTTGTCTACTAAATCTTGCTTAAACATGGTGGTCCTATGATGAGCTAAATAAGTAAGTCTAAATTAAAAGTTACTGATTAGAGTTATGCTTCATGAATGTCACACAGTTGTCAGACACACTGTTGGACTCTGTGGCCACGACTTCAACCGTTATGTGCAGATCCAGCAGCGATAAATCTAATCTGCAGGATGTGTGCTGCTCTACAGCTCCATACCAGTCGCCGGTCGCCGGAGCATCCACCCATCTCCGCCTCGGGCAACGCACACACATACACACAGGAAACACAGATCTGAACAGACAGTCGATCCACAGGGAGTCACATGCACCCAATCACACGCTGCCGTCAGCCAAGGTTTGTGTTTGGCGTCAACACTGCAGCGTTATATAATCCTGCATGTTACTAATTAACGGACAGACAGCTATCATATCAGGAACATGCTGACACACAGAAATATAATGAACACATTTAACAATCATCACCGAGATTACTACGACGTCATATTAGGGCCATTGTAGGTTGATAAAATATAATAACGGAGCAGGGGGCAGCGGGTAATATTCAGAGAAAAATTTAATTTACGAGATTTCAAGTTGTAAATTTACGAGAAAAAAATGTAATATTCTCCTAGATTAAAACTGTAAATTCACAAGAAAAATACTTAGATATTCTCTGAGATTATTAAATTATAAAGTTGCAAGAAAACAGTCAAATTCTCTGAGATTAAAGTCACGAATTTACAAAAAAAAACATAGGAAAGTTTTTCTCTTGCATATTTACGACTTTAATCTCAGAGAATATCCAAGCGGCCGAAATGGGTTTTCTCAGGAGGGTGGCTGGCGTCTCCCTTAGAGATAGGGTGAGAAGCTCAGTCATCCGTGAGGGACTTGGAGTAGAGCCGCTGCTCCTTTGTGTTGAAAGGAGCCAACTGAGGTGGTTCGGGCATCTGGTAAGGACGCCCCCCTGGGCGCCTCCCTAGGGAGGTGTTCCAGGCACGACCAGCTGGGAGGAGACCACGGGGAAGACCCAGGACTAGGTGGAGAGATCATATCTCAACAATGGCCTGGGAACGCCTCAGGATCCCCCAGTCAGAGCTGGTTAATGTGACCTGGGAAAGGGAAGTTTGGGGTCCCCTGCTGGAGCTGTTGCCCCCCCGACCCGACCCTGGATAAGCGGTTGAAGATGGATGGATGAAATTTTTTTTCCCGTATATTTACAACTTCAATCTCAGAGAATATCCACGTTTTTTTTGTATATTTACAAACCTCAATCTCAGAGAATATCCAAGTTTTTGTTCGTATATTTACGACTTTAATCTCAGAGAATATCCACGTTTTTTTTGTATATTTACAACCTCAATCTCAGAGAATATCCAAGTTTTTTCAGAAGCAGAGAACGGTTATATGTGCAGTTACCAAGAGAAAAGCTCTAGTATTCCCAGTCTTGTGTTTGCCCTTTAACACCTAGTTAACTGAATTATCTTTGCCTGTACTGAGAAAAACAAGACGTCTGAGGCTCTCTGTGAGCTGCTCAGATAATGAACATATGATGTTGAAGGTCATATGACACATGATGAGCCATGCAGCTCTAAATGTATATGTTTAAACAGATTTTCCGCTCCAGCGTCCAGCAGACAGGAAGTACTGTAGGATGCTAATAGTGTTAAACAATACAGTACAGTACTGCACAGGGAAATTCCCTGCAGCTTCTCCCATCCATTAAATTGATTTCATACTTTCATAAATAGGATTCACAAGTGATGAAAGTGGCGTAAACCAGTTTCGAACAGAGACAACAAAGTCAGAATTAAATCCTGTCCTGCAGCTCTGTTACGTCTTTATTCGACATGTTGAATTACTACTGCTCTAGTTGCACATTAAAAGCAAAGAGGGAACATACAGTATATTTGGGGTATAATCGGTTGAAATACAATCCATCTGAGCTTTCAGGCTGCTTAAATCACTACTAGTGTCATTTTTAATGCTACTTCGCTTGGTCATTTTGGTCATAGGCTTTCAAAGAGAAAATTACTATTTTAGTGCAGAAAGGTAGTTGTGTGCATTTCCTGTCATATATTTAGACCAGACAGACAGATTGAAAGATTAAAGGGAAAAAAATGGAGAGTATGGAGTAAATAACGCATCAAAAACGTTTGCCAGAACGTGAAACTTCATATGCCTTTAGTGATGTTTTGGTAGCTTTAATCCAGTACGTTGATATTCAACTTCAAAAAGCATAATTTCTCTTCCTAAAAACAGCATGTGCACATGTAACTAGCAACACATTGGTACTAATTAGTAAGACTTGAGTTCACCTCAGTGACTTAAATTTGACCTTCCATGAGATAAAGTCCCTGTTTAGCACGCTGTTAATGATCTGTAGTAATGAGATCTGCAACACAAGCTCAGGTCAGACTTTTTGTTAGTCAGAATCTGAAGTAAATAACAACAAATGCTTCATTTATGTGTTGTATTTTTCTATGAGTGCTGGAGTTTTAACTGTAAATGCTGAAGGCTCAGAACTGTTTTAATCTGCACGTGTTAGTTTGAAGACGACGGGGAGAAACTGCCCAATGGGATAATGATTTATCTGCAAGGCCTGACTTCAGATGACTGACAACTGCTTTGAAAATCTGAGCGTCAGAGCTGCAACATTGCTCAGACAGGAGAAGAACATCTTCAAAGTCCAGCACGATGGGATTAAACATACACACCTGAATGCAGCACAAAACTCTAAAAAAAAGTCGTGTTCACTTTTACATTTTACAGATATTCCCCACACTGTAAAACAGAGCACAAGAGAGCAGCCACATCTTGTTTGTCCTCTTGCATGCTCTAGGTGTGGTCTGATTTACATGTCTTATCTGTTATAACACATGTGGGAAAAAAACTGTTTTGTCTGTTTACATTTTTGAAATTGTCAAGACCAGCAGATGTGCTTAGAAAACTGAGTAAATGGGCTTATAAATAAGATGTGAAGTGCATGGAATAATGTCAATCTACTAATTGTGGCCATGTAAACTGTCAAGAAGAAGAAGAAGAAGAAGAAGAAGAATAAACAGAGGACAAACAGCTGTTTGTGTTTTTTAAAGTATCCTTAAAACACCCTCTAAAGGTGACCCTGCATGTGCAAACAATGTGAATACTGAATACTACTTTACTTTTTATTTATTTCAGCCATTTATCAGGTAAAAACTCCAGATGTTTAAAGTTCCCAGTCTCCTAAATGTGAGGATTTGCTATCATTGATCAAAATGAGCAGATTAAAGAACATCTGATGCTCATTTCTGATTATTTTTGGACATTTTTAAACCAAAGTATTTACTGATTAATATAAAACAATAACGGTTGACCTATAATTATAACAGGCTATAACAGTTAAAACCCACAAAAACTAAATAAGCCTCCTAAATTGATCATCCATTATGTTCTTAATTACCTGCCATGTTGTTAATTAAGGGGGCATTCTTCTCAACTTTTAATTGAGGAGGCACACCTGTACACGAGCACACCTGTATTAAAGCACAGCTGTACACGAGCACACCTGTACTAGAGCACAGCTGTGCACGAGCACACCTGTACACCTGTGCGCTCCGTCCTGTTAGTTTCAGATCAAAACATGAATTAGTCTTACCTCCCAATAAACCGCTTGGAGATCCGCCTGCAGCTGCTCTGAAGCCTCCTGCAGAGAGATTCCTCGAACATAGACCCGTTACCGGGAGCAGGACCGACCGGTGGCCGGTGGATGGAGCCGGTAGTCCGGGTGAACAGGGAGCAGGAGCTGATGTCTGTTGGTGTGCTGTCAGCAGAGTGTTGCGTTCACTGCCGTCGCTGTATCTTTCTACCACCACTCCTCCTCCTCCTCCTCCTCCTCCACCTGGTCCAGCGTCATCAGCCAAACACCAGCTGGAGCCTCCCCTCTCTGAGCTCCACCAACAGGCTGGAGGAGGGAGCTATGGAAGACCACTACTGGCAGGAAAATGAAAAAAAATACATGAAATCTGAACATTCTACCTTAAAGGTCCCATACTATAAAAAAGTGAGATTTTCATGTTTTTTTTATTATAAAGCAGGCTTAAAGGGACTGTTTGTAACTTTTTACACGTATAAATGTACCGGGTCGGGATCCCATGCGCGCTCGCGTGTGGCCTGAGTCTCTCCTCTGCCTGCCTGCATGCCTTCACTCACTCCACCTCTCACGTGCATGCTGCTCACTCCACACTGCAGAAGAGTTAGTTTAGCTCTGAGAATATCTAGTGAATGATCAGTGGACGTTTGTGCAGAAATAACTGCTGCAGCTCCTCCAGACCAACAGAGGTTTCCCGTGTCTTGTGAAGTGACGGGGCTCCGCAGAGAGAAACGTTATCGTCTCCCTGCGGGCGCAGTCGGGAGGCACCGACCCACTTTTCCTGCTTCAACCCCGGAGGCTGAGGCAGGAAAAGCCAACACTAGGATCAGCATTGATTCATGGAGAGACCTTCGTCTGGTCAGCTAACATTACTGCCAAGCAGCTGAAATATAGAGTGATATTGTGCTTTTAGCTGACGTGTGTCGCCTCACTGTGTTGAGCGATGCTCGTTCATGTCTATGTAGAGCGAGCACAAGCGCGAGCAACAGGACGCTGACTTTAGTTGACTTAACGGCCACAGGTGTCGCTGTTAGCAAGCAATACTGAAAGTCCCTTTAAAGGGACTGTTTGTAAGTTTATGAACCTGAAAAGGAGCATAATATGGGAGCTTTAACACTATGAGACACTGAGTCAAAATATCATTTTTCAACTTCAAATTAAATTATGACTTTTTAAAACTAAAATTACTGATAGTAAGTGAATATTTCAACATTATGAGACCTCAAGGTCTCTTTAAGTCAAAATAACAAGAAAGTGGGAGATATTAAGTCAACATTATGGGAAACTAACTAAAAAAGAAATTGAGCCTCCAGTTCGGCATTTTGTCCGTCGCCATCTTGGTTTTTGTTTTTATATTTTATGTTATCTATATTTTTTCTAGTACTATATTGGTTTTTAATTCTAGTGATTTAGTCTAACAACTATTATTGTATCAGCATTTAACAACTACAGTTCCCAGAAGGCTTTGATACTGCTGACAAATAGTCGCAGATACCCCTTTAACCTAGAATATGGAACTCTAAAATGGCCAATATTAAATAAATAAATACTGTTTTGAGTCAAATATGTAATTCATCCAATAATAAGTCAAGAGGTTATTAAAATCCAACTCATTATAGTGTATTGTTATTTCATCATTCTTGCTGTTGTGGTAAATTAAGTGTTATTGGAATTAATTTTTAATCAAGAATAGCTATTGAGAAATGTGGATTTAGTAGCTGTTCTGGGTCTTTCGATCACATGATCGTCACCAGTTTGCCCAGATGTCATGGAACTGTAGCTGTACTTGAAATTTGGACGTTTTCCGAGCACTTAAAGGTATTTTACGTTGGTTCTTAGCTTCCTGTTATGATCAAAATCACCAGAACATCTACTAAATAGGGTGATTGTGGTGGGACTGTTTTCTCAGCTGCTGTTTCCAAGATCAAGAGTGCACCTCAGATAATAACTATTATTGTTTCAAAATGCCCTTTTTACGTCACACTGTAACATATTTGTTTCAGGATACAGGCTGTGATGGTTTTCAGGAAAACCTGGACCCTGCAGCAGCACTGTCCCGATGTGTGAAAGAGCAGTCACCTCACATCAGTATTAGCTTTGCCCCCAAAGAGACACAAATAATCTGATTATTCTCCAGAGCAGCTTGTTTGTTGGGAGGCCTCGAGTGTGTTTCGTTTACTGCCTCCTCGCTGATGTTTAACCAATGAGAACAGCATGACTGCTCGGAGCTAAGAGGCATGACTCAAATTAGCCAGAGTGCATCGTCCTCTGAATGATTCATCGAACACATCCAGGTCCCGGGATGCAGCCATGGAGGTGACGAGGCAGCTAAATGGGCGGCTGAAACATGAACATGTGAGTTATGGAAGAGCTAGATATTTAAACACTTGTGGTTAAACTATAAACCAAGGCCAGAGATGGATGACAGACTTTAACCAACACGTTTCCACTCACACAGAAACAGAAGCAGATGAATATATGGTACATGAAAGCTATTGAAGAGGGGCCTGATCAGACGGAGCACTTTTTAGCCGCCTCGGGCAGCTTTTTCTTTTTGTTTTCAATGAGAGTGAAGTGTTTGCTCGCTTCTTTTGTGTTGCTGGCCGTCACCATCTTGGTTTTTCGCTGTCTCCATGTTTGTTTTTGGCCATCTCTGTCTTGGTTTTTGTCCGTCGCCATCTTGGTTTTAGGCTGTCGCCACGCCATCTTGGTTTTTTGCAACAAGAAGAGCTAAGTACAACAGAACACTGAATAAGACATTTTCAAGCAACCAAAAGGTTCTAATTAACTTTAATGAAGTGAAAACACACTGTGAAAGGGTTAAAGTTCTAAGGCGAAAACATCGACTGGACCCAGACCGGACAACGTCGTGGTAGCGACCTGTTAAAATCACAAGGTAGCCCCGCCCTAAAGCATCCCCTGCTTTACGGTCTATTTGACTCTAAATGGGACCATAATGGCACCAAACAGTCCAGAAACTTCCCCGCCCTGGTAGCGTTTGAGGGGCACAGCGTCCACAGCGGCTCAGACACATAAAGCAGAGACCACAGCACGGCGCAGCACTTTGTGATTATGCATTGTGAAACGGGTCGGAGGTGATGTCACAGTTGCTATGCAACAGATTTAATCTAATCCCCTTCCCCCAGATTAGGAGGGGAAATCACCAGAAGGCCTTTCGTCTAAATTACAGTGAGTGTTGCTTTAACCTTCACCCCCTGCACCGGGTTTCATCATTTACAATATGCTTCAGCCTGTGCTAACCTTTTACATAAGGTGCCTGCTTCACTGCTGACTGCTACAGGGTGGAGGAGACTGACATATTATTGTTACTGCTAAAGATATTTTACATTTTTCCATCAATGCAAGAGCCCTTTACTTGGAAAGGACTATTTAGAGACTCACTAAGTTTCACTTAGATGTCGCTCACTGACACTGATGATTGAACGTGGATGTGAATATGAATCAGGCTGCATAATTTTGGAAATCCACAAAAAATGGACATAATTCCTACTTTATGCAGACTTCCAGAGAGTCTGACTGGGGTGCAGACTTCCAGAGAGTCTGACTGGGATGCAGACCTCCAGAGAGACTGACTGGGGTGCAGACTTCCAGAGAGACTGACTGGGGTGCAGACTTCCAGAGAGTCTGACTGGGGTGCAGACTTCCAGAGAGTCTGACTGGGGTGCAGACTTCCAGAGAGTCTGACTGGGGTGCAGACTTCCAGAGAGTCTGACTGGGATGCAGACCTCCAGAGAGTCTGACTGGGGTGCAGACTTCCAGAGAGTCTGACTGGGGTGCAGACTTCCAGAGAGTCTGACTGGGGTGCAGACTTCCAGAGAGTCTGACTGGGATGCAGACCTCCAGAGAGACTGACTGGGGTGCAGACTTCCAGAGAGTCTGACTGGGATGCAGACCTCCAGAGAGACTGACTGGGGTGCAGACTTCCAGAGAGTCTGACTGGGATGCAGACCTCCAGAGAGACTGACTGGGGTGCAGACTTCCAGAGAATCTGACTGGGGTGCAGACTTCCAGAGAGTCTGACTGGGATGCAGACCTCCAGAGAGTCTGACTGGGGTGCAGACTTCCAGAGAGTCTGACTGGGGTGCAGACTTCCAGAGAGTCTGACTGGGATGCAGACCTCCAGAGAGACTGACTGGGGTGCAGACTTCCAGAGAGTCTGACTGGGGTGCAGACTTCCAGAGAGTCTGACTGGGATGCAGACCTCCAGAGAGACTGACTGGGGTGCAGACTTCCAGAGAGTCTGACTGGGATGCAGACCTCCAGAGAGACTGACTGGGGTGCAGACTTCCAGAGAGTCTGACTGGGATGCAGACCTCCAGAGAGACTGACTGGGGTGCAGACTTCCAGAGAGTCTGACTGGGATGCAGACCTCCAGAGAGACTGACTGGGGTGCAGACTTCCAGAGAATCTGACTGGGGTGCAGACTTCCAGAGAGTCTGACTGGGATGCAGACCTCCAGAGAGTCTGACTGGGGTGCAGACTTCCAGAGAGTCTGACTGGGGTGCAGACTTCCAGAGAGTCTGACTGGGGTGCAGACTTCCAGAGAGTCTGACTGGGGTGCAGACTTCCAGAGAGTCTGACTGGGGTGCAGACTTCCAGAGAATCTGACTGGGGTGCAGACTTCCAGAGAGTCTGACTGGGGTGCAGACTTCCAGAGAGTCTGACTGGGATGCAGACCTCCAGAGAGTCTGACTGGGGTGCAGACTTCCAGAGAGTCTGACTGGGGTGCAGACTTCCAGAGAGTCTGACTGGGGTGCAGACTTCCAGAGAATCTGACTGGGGTGCAGACTTCCAGAGAGTCTGACTGGGGTGCAGACTTCACCAAACTTTACATGGAAATTCATAGCAACATGGGTGTTATGATTTAGCAGTAATAGAATTAATAAAATCAGTCAACTCATGTAAATTATACACCATTTATGGGCTATAGTGTACCATATCAATTTTTGAAGACATCTGGCATCTCAGGTTTGCACACACATATGCATAATATTCTTTTTTTGTTACAATATGCAGAGTTAGAAATGCAACGTGAGGATCCTCAGTTCAGGGTTTAAAGTAACATTAGAAGGCTCAAATAATCAAAGTTAAGCAGCAGAGCCTGCACATATCAATCAATAAAAAAAGACTTTGAGATGTCTTACAGGATCAGGAGCTCTAATTTATTACACAAAGACGTTTTTGAGATCTTGAGTCCTGTCTCAAAGTGCATTTTATTAGTCTGCAGGTCTGGAGACGTGGATTATTGTTGCTACCGCTTAAGAAGATATGGAGGAAATGAAAAGTCTGGATCAGACAGTTTGTTATTGTGACTTCCTTTATCTTGAATGTTATGGATGTTCCTCCTTTGGATTTCAATAGTTAAAGGTTTCTGCATAGCACTTTGGTCTTGTCTATTCTTCTATTCCTGGTTCCCAACCTATTTTCCTTGAAGCCCTCCTTACTTGTATCTAAGAAAAGCTGAGCACTCCCAACGTCATCAAGTCAACATTTATTGAAAAAAGAGAGATGTAATCATTTAAAATTCACAACATTTTTTAACTAACGAAATATTCTGCTTCGATCCATATTTGTTGGCATTTAGCCTTTCAAAAAACAACATATTCACTGTGCTAAAATACCTATTTGATCTCCCATTACATTTATTTAACCACAATAACACAAAATCTATTTTGCTCTAACACTATTATATTAAACAAAACATCATCACTTTATTTATGTTGACGAAACTGACGAGTTATATTCATTAAATAAAGTTGACTCATTCAATACAATGAATCTTTTTTTTTCAAATTGAGGATTTTGTTTAAGGATTTGTAATTTTTTTTTTAGATTGATGACGTCGGGGGTATAAAGGGTGAATAAAAATGAATTGATAAAAATGGAGTTGATGAAAATGCATGTGAAATGAAAAATGGAGTGATAAATTATCAAGTGATTCTCCATTTTTTGTTTCACATCCATGGAAGCATAGTTATCCAGAGATACAGATAATGGGTGAGAAGTGCATGTTTTCATTTATGTTTTTTCAACAGTATCTGTGTGTGGGTGAGTGTGCAGTATTGGACTCATTCTGTCACATCTCGTGTTTGTCACTCTGCAATTAAACTTCAACCCTGTTCAGTCTGAATAATGTATTTTCCCCACTCGCTTCCACTCCACAACCATCTGTCTGCTCGTTCACCACAAACTGCACACACACAGATAAAACACAATATTAATTCATGCAAACACACGTGTTACATTTACGCCCAAAATTAATTTCATTTCTCTTGATCATTAATTGGATTTTTGCAGACATCTATTATGAAAGAATAGCAAATATATACTGATGACAGGCCTTACAAAAGATCTCTTCATATTTTATCCTTCATTTTTATAATAAAGCTCGATAATTAATAACCAGTGATCAAACAGCTAATGCAGCTAAAACAGGACTAAAACACTGCATTGACACATCTGTGTGTTCTCCTGCTAGGTGGCAGTAACACACCAACATTGTTTCTCTCACATTTTCTGGGTTAAGTGATCTGTTGCATTAGCAGACACCAATCTCTTTTAATAAGCTATGTAGTGATTTCTTTTTTAGTAAAGCATGCTGCAGTAAATAAAACAAACCAATAATCACTACCACCTGACAGATATCTAACAAAGTAACGGATGTTTTGCTCAAAGGCAGCCTGGCAGTTCCTTCCAGCAGAAACAAGAGCTTTTCTGGTTCACTAGAGCAGGATTTCAGGTACATAATGCTCAACATTTTAACCTCAATTGGTGTGATGTAATCCGTGGTGTTAAAATCAGCACTGATCTGATTGACAATAATCCAGAGTGAAAGTTGCTTTTATCCAGAAAATGTTATCGTCCCTGAAAGAACAGACAGCTGGTTATAGTTGCACCATAGAAGATGAAAACCATGCCCTCTAGCGCAGGCTCATATTAGGTATTCATTTGGGATTTTTTATTAGTTCAGGGTTGAGGTGTGGAACTGCCCCAGAAACCCTCCAAAGTACCCCTTAGACCCATTAGTCTAAAACCTCTTGAACCTCCCAGTGCATTTACTGAACCCATCAAGGATTGCTGAACACAGGAGGATTGGACCTCAGACACACCAGGTACCCTGTCAAGAGAACCCCCCCTGGAACCCTCTCAGGGGTCCCATTGCCCATCTTAAAACCCCCTGCAGCAGTGGGGCCCTATCAAGGGCCTAAAAAATCAACCAATGACAAATTAATTTCTCTGAATAATCCTGTAAATCTAATTAATGAGGGGTCCCCTGGAACTAAAGCAGCACCATAAATTACATTTATTTAACCACAATAACAAAAAATGAGGGCTGTCAAAGTTAACGCGTTAATATGTGTTAATGCAAATTCCTTTTAACGCAACTAATTTCGTTAACGCATTAATGTGATCGATCTTTTGGAGGTTGTAGTGGGATCAGTTTTAAAGCCAGAGTGAAGATACTGGTATCATACGCAACTAGAAAACCTAAGGCCTAACGCTCCAAACCTACGCTAAATTTCAGCAAGGAAAAACTGTCATGGTCATTTTCAAAGGGGTCCCTTGACCTCTGACCTCCAGATCAGTGAATGTAAATGTGTTCTATGGGTACCCACGAGTCTCCCCTTTACAGACATGCCCACTTTATGATCATCACATGCAGTTTGGGACAAGTCATAGTCAAGTCAGCACACTGACACACTGACAGCTGTTGTTGCCTGTTGGGCTGCAGTTTGCCATGTTATGATTGGAGCATATTGTTTCATGCTAAATGCAGAACCTGTGAGGGTTTCTGGATCAATATCTGTCATTGATTTGTGTTATTAATTGATTTACAATAATAAATATATACATACATTTACATAAAGAAGCATATTTGTCCACTCCCATGTTGATAAGAGGATTAAATACTAGACAGATCAAATATATATATATATATATATATATATATACATATATACATAAGTCTGTATATAAAACCATATAGGTTGTGAACCAATGCTCTAAAGTACTCCTTGAATCACCTTTGGGAGCCCATCAACAATCTCTAGACCTGTTCCAAGACCTCTGAACCCCTATAGAGGGTCTCTGAAACCCTCTCGAGGACCCCTGTCAGGAGGGAAAAGCTTTAGAGAGGCTCATGAGGAAAAAATCGTTTACATCAGGAAATGAGATGCTGAAACTAAAAGAGCTTTTCTATTCTGCTGCTAATTCCTATGTTGTTTCAGTTTAGCTTGAAACAGGAAGCATGTGGCAATTAATCTTCTGTTTTACTTCACGTTTAGAAATCTGCCACTTCCTCTGTCTAAAATTCACCATGTCACCATCGCAGATCAAGTTCCTCCTTAACGGTCACCTGGCTTCGGGTGTTAGCACATCCAGGACTCAACCACCAGGAGGTTGACCAGTCTTACACTTTGTGTTTATTCCTTAAATGCAGACAGACAGATGAGCTCACTCAATCCATCTTTGCTGCAGTTATGTGCTTTTAAATCTGCTTAAGTTTTTCATGATGTTTTGCTTTTTCACATGAGAGATTTGTGTATTTGCTGGTATGAACATTTTACTTGAGTAAAAGTATAAAAGTATTGGCATCAAATATAAGCACCAAAAGTTAAAGTACCCATTTGAATTCCTTTATTTATCATCATCATCTTATTAATCTGAATCTGCAAAGTAACTGAAGTTATCAGATAAATGCAGTGCAGTAGCCAGACAAAAAGAGAAACCATTTGAATTTAAAGCTGAAAGCTTTGATTAAACTTCAACAGAAGTCAGATAATAGAGTCGATAAGGAAGCTTTCAGCTTCATGACTGGAGGAGTTATTGAAGAGAAAACCAGCGACTGGTGGGACGGCAGTGAAAAACGGTGACGGGCCACTTCCTTATTTGCTCCTAACAAAGGTTATAAAATGAGTAATGCTCTCTTTACTCTCCTCCTTCACTGCTTCCTTCTCTATTAGCCCAGTAACACTTTCAGAAGCTATTCTCACCATGGGGAACTTTGCTGCCAACGAGGGACTCTCCATCTTTGTTATTGTAAGTAGATTTGCTCTTTGTTTCCTGTCATTATCTGCATTTATATTCTTGTTAAAAGCATATTTTTTAAAAGTGCATGGACTTGATGTTGACTTTAGGGTAGTTACAGATATTTTGGAGTTAGCATAGTTCACATAGTTTGAAGCATCTTTGTGAACGGGGCTGGATATTGAACCTTTTTGTTACCGTATGAAATGTAAGTGCCAAAATTTGGCTTCCAAAGTTTGATCAGATTCATAGTCTTGTTTACTTATTCTTTGATTAGATCAATCAAAACTTTTATACTGTAATTTATTAAGAAGTTCAATTTTAGGGGTTGCGAATTCTCTTGTGAATTATTGGACCATTTTGATGCAACAATGACGGCGGGCATCAGAACAATACTTTGATTTACACCCACAACCACTACTCATACTCTAAAAGCTCATTTCTACGAGCTAATCTGGTAGGAAACATTTATGTACAGTACATGAAGTAAAAAATCAAGTAAAAGTGTGATCTTCATACTGAAACTAACTGAAACGAATGACCTCTTGAATTAAAAAGGTATTTTATGATAATCCTTCTTATGTTTCATGAATAATGAATTATTTGAAACCTTTTGATTTGACGTGTGTGTGTGTGTTACAGCTGGTATGGCTCGGGATCAATGCCTTCCTTTTTGTCCATTTCTACATGGCCTTCCTGGTGGAAAAATGGTTTTACACCAGAGTCCTGCTCGGGGTGAGCCTGACCTGCACCACACGACATGCCAATATTTAGATGTATTTATGGATTGATTTTATGAATTACTTTGCTTCATTTAGAGTCATTTAGAGTTACTGTTCTGCAAGGAGCATATCATCACAGTCGAGATGTTTTTACATTTTCAAGTTTCAGAGAAGAGAAGTTCTTATAGGGACTAATCAAACAACTCATGAAAGTTGTATAAAAAGATTCATTTAAAAAAACAGGACCCGGCCCTTCTCAGTTCCTCAAACTGCAGCAGGTGCTGTGCTAGAAACGCCCCAGATTAACATCATCAAACTGCTTTAGTAATAACCTTCTTCCTTGTCTTAATCGGCATGAATGAATGAGTGAATGAATCATTTATTTTCATGTCTGGTCATTTACATCAGACACATGTCTCAGAGGGTTAAAGTTTAAAATAAAGTTGCGTGTTTGAATAATCCAGCAGGATTGAAATCCATCTTCGATGTCACAGAAAGACAGATTGACTTCCAGCAGGTGATTCATTTATGAGCTTCCCGTCACAAAGTGCCACAGTATAAAACCCTCCACACACTTCACAATAAACTCAGGCGTCACAGAGCAGCCAAACACATCCACGCCCGCACTAATCATTGCACCTTAGGGAGTGGAGGGAAGCCGGTCTGACGTGTGGCGTAACGTTTGCTCTGTGGTCACAGCTGGCTTCATGAAACACTGAGTCAACGCCGCCGCCACCGGCTGCATGGCTGCATCCCAGTGAGCAGAATTGAAACCAACCAAATATCATCACAAATATAGACACACGAGGAACAATATTCAAAGTTGCGGCTTTATAAGAGAAAGAGAATGTATTCACTTCAAAATGAGCACTTTAAAGTAATCAGATTACATGTTGAAGTAACCCAACCCTCCCTGTAACCCATCAGCATGCTCTGTCCTGGGCCAGAGCTCCTGCTGCCTGCCTCAACTTCAACTGTATGCTCATCCTGTTGCCAGTCTGCCGAAACCTCCTCTCCTTCCTTCGTGGCACCATCCAGGTGAAAACATGAATTCATAATGAAAGGATGCTTATGAGGGATCCCATTTGTAGATTGTTTCTGCAATTATTAGATTTATCTGCTAACACCATTTTGCTGTTGATGTTGGGGTTTATTTTTGGAAGTTTCTGCAGATTATTTTATCATTTCAAAAGTTGGCATCAAATGTTTGATCAACCCACTGCTCGTACTCTAAAAGCTCATTTCTATGAGCTAATCTGGTAGGAAACATTTGTTATGTACAGTATTTATTTATGTTTCTGGGCCTAAACATTGTCAAATTTCAGGATACTATGTCTACAAATTTAATTACATTAAATTCTGAAATGCAAACTTTAGGTCCTGGAAAAATACAAAGGACATGACCTCTTAGTGAGCTTGTGTTTAGACATTAGTTTGATTTCTTTTGTCACATGAAAACATGTTCATATTTCCAAATGAAGTGAAAGTAGTGTGCTCTCAGTACTGAAACTCAGGTATATAACATTATAAATGACCTCTTGAATTAAAAAGGTATTTTATGTTAATCCTTCTTATGCTTCATGAATGATGAATTATTTGAAACCTTTTGATTTAACATGCGTGTGTGTTACAGCTATAATTATTAGATTTATCTGCTAACACCATTTTGCTGTTGATGTTGGGGTTTATTTTTATACGTTTCTGCTCATTATTTTATCTTTACAGTATTTGTCTTTGTTTTCAGTGCTGCAGCCGCACAGCGGCTCGCCAACTAGATCGAAACATCACTTTTCACAAGCTGGTGGCTTACATGATCGCCTTCCATACAGGTACTATCAACCACCAATTCTGGAGAGCACGAAACACAACATGAAATACGTGTTCCAATAAGTGCTCCAGGGATGACGTATTTTTGTAGTCCAACAGGAAGTGATCATCTCCCTGGTTCCCTCCACTAAAAGCCAACGGGATTGTTCCATTGGGTTTTGGATTATTGCAGAAAATAATCTCTGTGGCAAACAAACGTTTATGATACTGACACGTTTTGTTCAGTAAGATAATCTCCACTTATGAACACTACCTTATGATTTTTGAAGTGTGAATGCAATCGCCAGAAGTAAAAAGCTAACGTTAGGCTATAAACGAACTAAACCACGGTCACATGAGCGTGAGTAAACACAACGAGGCTGTAAAGGAGGACGAGTTGGCGTGATGACGTTTAGTCGTCTCATTTAGCCACTTGTTAGCAACCGCCTTTTTTAAGATGCATAAAGGCTTCAGAATTCATGAGTGTGGTATTTACTGATGTATTTTATATCGTAGAATAAAACATTAAAATCTCTTCAGCTTGTGTTAATCACAGACCTTATTTTAGATATCTAACTAAAAACCCACTGACTTCCAGACGAGGGAACAGGAAGTGCTAATGTTTAGGACTCATTCCTGCAGCACTCTTTTAAGAATAAAATAGAAAGTAACTAATAGCACATATACATAAAATGCAAACTATAAAATATCTATAGCTGCAATTTTCTTTTGCGTATCGGCCGTTATATCTGTGAAGAGCCAGTGTTTGTGGTTTATCAGTTTACAGACGTTATGAGTAGCATTCTGCAGCTTCCTAATCTCTCCTTTCTCTTCCTCTCGTAGCTGTGCACATCGTTGCACACTTGTTTAACTTTGAGTATTTCATGGACGCCCAGCTGAATCGCAACAGCAGCCTTCTGACCTTCGTCCTGTCTGAAATCGGCACCGGGGACAACGCGTCCTTCCTGAACCCCATTAGGACCAACGAGACGGTGAGAATACCAGTTCAGCTGGATGCTTCTTGTGTTGCTCAAATCTGTGAAATCCCTTCTGCTTTATTGCCAAATTTTGGGGTCAATGAGAAAAAAAATGGTATTACTTCATCCGACAAACTTCCTCTTTGGAGGTATTTGTCCTTAGATATCTTGTCATTTGAGAAACTTCCTCTTTGCAAATGAAGTATTTAGCCTCATAATGTATTTCTTAACATAGAGAAAGAAGACTTGGATCTTTTGTGTCATCAAAACATAAAATATGCAGCTTCTCGTAGCCTTTTTCTCACGGGAAATCTAATATTCAATGACTCGGTGTGCAACAGGGTGAAGCTGAAATATTCTGAGTCTGAGGCCAGAAACAGGCTAAAATTCTTAAAAAAAAATCTATTTTTTACACATTAAAATCTCCTAAATCTTAAAAATAAAACTACTCCACTATTGACCAAACTTATAATTCAGATCATTCTTCTGCCTCTTTGTTGTTTCTGTAAACTGTAATCGTCCATGTATTTCAAGATTTTAGGATCAGGTAAGGTTGTAAGGTTGTTTCTGATTTCTTGCTTGCAGGTCAACAAACAGTTCCACTGCATTTAGCGATTACACTCCTTCTTCTTCTCTAGCACTTCAAACCCTTTTAGATCTCAGATCTTCACCTATGAACAAACAAAACCCACAAACTTCAGCTCTTTTAAAGGCCCAGACACTCCAAACCGACATCAAAGAACTAGCGGCGATGAAGGCCGACTGCTGCGTCGCCTTTGTCTTGGCCAAAAAGTTGCTCTCGAACACGCCGCAATGACCACAGCCGACGGCCATTTAGCACGTATGTTCTGCGCCTGCGTGAGAGAAAATAACTCCAATCCGAGTGATTTCTCTCACCAACGAGAACCGCCGCTGATTTTTGAAGGTCTCATTTTTACTCGATCTTGTTTCGCTCTCAGACAATTTTATTTCAAGGCCGGCCAAGACCACGACTGCGGGGATATCACTAAATTGGCTGTGCATTGTCTGATTTATTTGTTAACATCATTACTGTGATTGGATGTAAAACATCTTGCTTCAAATGCAACCAATAACTGGACTCACAAAACACGGAAGAGGAGTGTTGAATAAAGACGGTTGAGTTGATTTCAGCTCCTTAGTGTTTCTTTGTATTTGTTTGCTCCAAGAAAACAAAGGAACATTCCCACACATTATAAATTCACCTCTGCAACGCATTTTGGTTATTCTATCAAGACATTTCTCATGTATACTGTACATATACAGTATATATGGCAATGAAATCATCTGTTTTCTGTGGGTGTTTTTATGGGAATGTTCAGGTCATTTTGAGGAGTGCCACTGGTTTGCATGTGTGTCATGCAGTGTGTCTTGATCTTGGTCGTGACTTGGTCTCGGTTTAGGTGGTTTAAAATATATTATATAATATAACTTATGAAGCATACTCCATAAGTGACATTCACTTGAACCTACAGAGTTTGTACCCACATTGAGAGGAACTACAGAACAGACATTAGTTCATGAGGGAAGTTAGTCAACAAACACGACCTGCAGGCGTGTTGTGATTCAACCGTGTTGGAGGCGACCCACGCCGTGACTAACCAGCTGTTGTGTGTCGATGCAGAGCCCTACCATCGTCATGTTCACCACCATCGCCGGGCTGACGGGCGTGGCCATCACGCTGGCCCTCATCCTCATCATCACTTCATCCATGGAGGTCATCCGCAGGTCCTACTTCGAGGTGTTCTGGTACACCCACCACCTCTTCGTCATCTTCTTCATCGGGCTGGTGTTCCACGGCTTCGGGTAAGAAGTACAGACAGTTACCATTTTACATTAAATAGAAACTACATGTTAAATAAAGATAAATAAAGAACACATTTGTGTTTAAGTACCACCAACCCTAACCTCTTTCATCCGACGGACCCGGTACCGGGTTCGGCTGAGCTGTGTTTTAAAACTCTGCCTTTAAAAACTACATAACATAATGTGGTGGTCTTTTTTCCGAATAGTTTCTAAAAGACGAGCCCTTAACGCGACTAAAACAGCACTCCAAGTGGATTTTGTCCAAACAATGTTTGTTTGGCAACGATTTCAATAATTTAGTTATGCACGAGAAATTGTGTTTTTAGTTTATAATATTTTTGACCGTTTTTATATTGAATGTACATATTTGACTTTGGATTCTTTTTTGTTATCTTATTTACATTGTTATTGATCTTATTTGTTATTATATAAGTTTCACTTGATCATATTTCATTATTATAATAAAACTACTCCATTTGGAGTCAAAATTATACAATCTAGTTGTTTTTTATTGATGTTCTACTGTGCACAATGGTAGAATGAGATGATGCACAATGGTAGAATGAGATGATGCACAATGGTAGAATGAGATGATGCACAGGGTAAATGTCATGGCCAAAGACTCCATTGTGTGCACATCGCCTCCTGTAGTGGATATCAGTAGTATTTTAGAGCCAGATTCCCTTTCAAGAGGTAGAAAACCCATTTGGCACACATTCCAGCACCCTAGGGGCTTAACGCTGCGGTGTAAAGACTTCATTTAACTTGCAGCCACTTTGTCACCGCCGCAGCTTTCTAACGATCCCTTTCAGACGGTTTGTAATCCAGCTTGGAACAACAGTGCTTTTTTAAAGGAGTTGTTGTTGTTAGCCGTTAGCTGAAGCCTACAGACGGCAACATTTAGCCTGTGATGCACTGGGTCGGGTCGGTGCTAATTCCCAAGACTTGTTTTTCTCTTGTGTTTATGGTCATGCAACTATTTATACAATCATGTGACATCCCTGCAGCTTACATATTCTGATAGCCCAGTTTGTCCTGAAAAAAAAGATGTAAATGTCATGATTGTGCATTACAGTGTTGAGATTCTACATGAATTATTATGAAAAGAGACCCGGGGTACCAAAAAAAGGAAAAAAATGGCTTCAGAGGGTTAATGCCACAAACTTCCCTTTTAATAATAATATTAATTGTAAGTGCCGTTGCATAAATGTGTTCATGAACTTATGGGATCAATTACTAATTATATATCATGAACACATTTATGCAACGGCACTTACATTAATAATGATAATAATAATAATAATATGATAATAATAATGATAATAATAATAATAATAATAATAATAATAATAATAATAATACTCGTCATTAAATATTCATTGTGTTGTTCACTGACTGCAGGCGGATTGTGCGAGGACAGACGCCCTCTAGCCTGAAGACAAACAACCCCTTGGCTTGTTTCAACCAGTCTGAAAACTGGGGAGACAACAGCTCCAACTGTGCTGTACCAATGTTTGCTGGGAACCCACCGATGGTGAGCTGTTAAAGACTGCAGGGTGCTCATGGGAAATACTTCTGAAAACTTTCTACCAACCAAAATACTTTTAACACCTTGTGAGCTGTTAATATTATTTGTGTGTACATTTTCTAATATTCACCTTTTCTTCTCCAGACGTGGAAGTGGGTGGTGGGTCCCATGATCCTCTATGTGTGCGAGAGGCTCGTCCGCATCTATCGATCCCACCAGAAAGTGGTCATCACCAAGGTGTGTGCACGCTGAAATAAACAGGACGAGCTGCAGTTTACTGAAATGTGCTGGAGCAAGACATTAAACCCATTAAAGGGAGATTCTATGAAGCCTTTTAGCTCTGTTATTATTATTATTATTTATTATTAGCTGCACAGAGAAGGTTTATTTTTAATTATTTACTGTTACTGCTACCACTAGTATTACAACTACTGCTACTTTTACTACTACAATTACTACTACTGTTACTGCTACCACTACTACTACAACAGATGCATTAGAAGCATTATTCTATTCATTTTCTTGCATTCTTTGTTTGAAGACTAATCTCTTCGTATAAATGCACTTCAATAAACTTTCAGCCATTTTTGCACAGTTGCAAGTTTATGTAAAACAGTATATTTTTACCACTCCTCTTACATATTGGTATATAACAAATAACACACCTGGATGACCCTAAAATCAAATGATTCATTGGTTGTGTGACATATCAAATCATTTCTCTGATAATGTCTTGGGTTTGGACACTTGGTCGGACAAAAACAAGACATCTGTAGACGTCTCTTTGGGCTCTGGGAAGTTGCATTTTTCCGCAGAAAAAAATGACAAATCGATAATGAAATTTAAGTTGCAGCCCTTATTTGACAAATAAGCCCTAATAAATAACCCTAATGTAACTGTAATAACCCGTACCTGTCCTCCAGGTGGTGATGCACCCTTCCAAGACTCTGGAGCTGCAAATGAAGAGGAAAGGTTTCCATATGGAGGTGGGTCAGTACGTCTTCATCCAGTGTCCGTCCGTCTCCCGGCTGGAGTGGCACCCCTTCACCTTGACCTCCGCCCCCGAGGAGGACTACTTCAGCGCCCACATCCGCATCGTGGGAGACTGGACCCAGGCGCTGTACGAGGCCTGCGGAGGAGACAAAACTGAGCCTCAGGAGGCCTGGAAACTGCCCAAGTACGTCAACACGGGGAGGGGGCGATAAAAGAGGAAAACTGAGCCTGAAAGTGCTCCTGATTACATTTGATTGCCTCCCTGATCCAGCAGGGGTCACATTTACAGCCATGAGTGGCTCTTTGTGTGTGTCTGCAGAGAAAGCATATAATATTAACAACACTCTCCAACATCCATCACCCATTTTGGTCCTGCTGGGCAAGCTGGAGCGTTTTCCTGTTCTGTGTTCTCAGACCAGACAATGACAGAACGAGGCCTCTGGTGAAATTACCTGCAGGGTGACACTTATGTACTTGTTGAACAACAATCAGGTCTTCAAACATGCTGCAAAAACACAAACTTTCTAGATTGAGACCTCCTACAAAAAAGCAGGTGTCTCTTGTCACGTTTCAGATGTTTATGAACTCCACAAATTATTCAATATTTTACCAAAAAAAAGAGGAAATAAGAGAAAACAGCAACAGTAAAATGCTACTTATGCACATTAAACATCTAATACTGTCATATATAATAATATATTGGTCAGGGGACACATTTTTTCTGCAGAACGAGTACTTTTACTGATGCTTTACATTTTTCTGATAATACTTCTGTATACTAGCTTAATGGTTTTAAGACAAAAATTAGGATTTTTATTTTCATAAATAACTATTTATTATGATATAAATAAACAATTGGTTTATTCATTTATTTTTGCATTTATTATTTATTTAGTTATTTTAGCATTTTTTTTTTTTTTATTTATTCATATATTTATTTTTGCACTTATTTTTTGTTGTAAATTGTATTCAGGAGGTTCTCAAGTGATTTTTGAGAGGTTTAATCTGATTAAGAGAGCACATCCTGATCCACGTTAGACTCACACTGTAATCACATCTGGAGAGAAAAAGATAACGGTGAAAATGAAGCACAGAGACGTGTACGGACATGATCAAACTATTGGATAATATCTATAAAATGGTAGTGCTGGAATCCCACCACCTCCCATCATGACCAGGTGTTTCTATGCTCCTCAGGCTCGCCATAGACGGCCCGTTTGGTACCGCCAGCGAAGACGTGTTTCGCTATGAGGTGGTGATGCTGGTCGGCGCAGGAATCGGCGTGACTCCTTTCGCCTCCATCCTCAAGTCTGTGTGGTACAAACGCATCCAGAACAACCAGGACGTCTTCACCAAGAAGGTGAGGGACACTTGAGAAAACTCAAGATCCACTTAATAGCTTTTCACATGGTCTTCATTCGCTCAGGAGAGAAGATCACCTGGAGCTTTCAACTGTATCACATGGTCTTCTTCAGCAGATGGAGTTTGTACAGTTGTCACAGAGTTGTTTCTGTTGTGATTGCACACTTTTAGGACTCCTCATTAACCAAGTTGTCTGAGCAAACATCTGCAGATTAAGAATGCGTGATACGGTTGAAAGCTCCAGAAAGTGGACCACTGTTAAAATACCGTTTCCAAGTTCAACAATGAGCTTTCACTGCTTAAAAAGAGACCATGTGATACAGTTAAATATGGAGGATGGAACCTGCCAAAATCAAAAATAAAATAAATTAAAAATATAAATGACTTGATAAATAAATAAATATGTCATTAAATGCAGCAAAAATAATATTAAAAATAAACGTAGCCATTCATTAATTGATAAAATGTGACATAAATTGATAAAATGTGACATAAATTGATATTTGTTTTAATTTGCTTCTTTATTTATTTATTTGTATTAATCCCCTTATTTATATACTCTTGTTTTATTTTCCCTTATATTTATTTCTTTATTAATATTAATATTTACATTTATTTATATATTTTTGCATTTAGTATTTATTTATTATACTTATTTTTAAATGTATGTATTTATTTATGTATTTATGCATTCATTAATTAATTTATTTATTTATGCACGATTTTCCCTTTGCATATAACACCTTATTTATTTCCCCAAACTTATATATTTCTATATTATTTTTTTTACACATTTCTTTTTACATTTCTGCCTTATTATGCAAATCAGGGGGCTGTCACTCAACATGTGTCATGGGGTCATCATCAATTTATGTCACATTTTATAATAAATAAGGGGTAAAATGCAAAGGGAAAATCATGCATCAACAAATACATTCATAAATACATAAATAAATACATACATTTAAAAATAAATATAAAATAAATAAATACATTTAAAAATTAATAAAAAATATATACATAAATAAATAAAAGGGAAAATTAAACAGGAGAATATAAATAATGGAATGAATACAAAGATAAATGAATAAATAAGTAAATTAAAACAAATATCAATTTATGTCACATTTTATCAATTAATTAATGACTGCATTTATTTTTAATATTATTTTTGCTACATTTAATGACATATTTATTTTATTTTATTGAGTCATTTATTCATTTATTTTGGCAGGTTCTGTCCTCCACAGTTTAGGGCAAATAAACATGGTCTGCAAAAAGTCACAGTAATATGAGTATATTCTATGTACTGCCGTCCTCCCAGATCTACTTCTACTGGCTGTGCCCGGAAACGCAGGCCTTCGAGTGGTTTGCCGACCTGCTGCAGTCTCTGGAGGGTCAGATGGCGGAGAAGGGCGTGACCGACTTCCTCAGCTACAACATCTACCTGACCCGCTGGAAGGAGACCGAGGTACCGCCTCAACCGCCACCGCCGCCACCACACACACACGTCTTCAGACATCTACACACTAACTAACGCTGTGGTGTGTCTTTGTCCTCTGTCAGGCGGCTCACTTCCGCGTTCACCACGAGGCAGAGAACGATCCAATCACAGGCCTCAAACAGAAAACTCTCTACGGGAAACCTAACTGGGACAACGAGTTCACCAACATCGCCTCAAAGCACCCGGGGTGAGGGCGCCTTATCACACTCCATACACTGTACACACACTGTATACACACTGTTCACACACTGTACATACACTGTACACACACTGTACACACTGTTCATACACTGTTCATACACTGTACATACACTGTTCACACATTGTACACACAGTGTATACACACTGTACATACACTGTTCACACATTGTACACACAGTGTATACACACTGTAAACACACTGTACACACACTGTAAACACACTGTACACTGTTCACACACTGTACACACATATTGTACTTGCTGTACACACACACTTTCACTTCATACAGTTCATGACGTTACTGCTGAAATACTACTGCTGTTACTACTACAACTACTGCTTATTTTACTACTACTACTACTACCACCATTACCAGAACTGCTTGTGATGAGTCTAATGAAGCTGAATGAAGGTGTGTTTTTGTGTACTCAGGACTAAGGTGGGAGTGTTCCTGTGCGGTCCGCCTCAGCTCGGCAAATCTCTGGAGAAACAGAGTCTGTCTCACTCCGAGGCCGACGTCAAGTTCATCTTCAACAAAGAGAACTTCTAACAGACGGAGACAAAGACGAAACGTCCCGAGTACTGATGTTTCCACACGCTCCTTTTATCTGAATATGTGAGGGTTTACGACGCTGGCAGCTCCTCAGCCATCTCCTCTTCTTGCCAAACATGCCGTTGTTGCTCAAAAACTGAGGAAATAACCACATTACCCTCTTCTCCTTTTGAGTTACATCAATCAGTGAAACTCTGCTGCTTTCAAAACCTTTCTTCCTATTTTCATTTCTATTTGCTCACACCAGAGGTGGACAAGGTCATGTATTTCTGACACCAGATGGTTCAAAGTAAATCACCTAAATAAGCTTTGTCTGCTACGGTGGGGCTGTTAAAGCAGCATCATTAACAAACTCCTCAATGCTTTCTACTGATAATAAATACTGCTGATGAATCCTGGATGAGGCTTTTATAGATAATAAGTGCATTTTTTGGTCTAGTTTGGTTGGACTTCTTCTTACTGTGTACTCATGTCTGAAAAAGTGACTAAATGTACATATTTTAGGTAAATTGTACTAAAACAAATGCAAGTGTAGATGTGAAGAAATCATGCAACGTGAGTATCTTTGTGTATTTTTTGGACGGTTTAACTGATACAACATTTAAAGACGTCACCGTGGACTCTGGGAACTTGTGATGTGTATTTCTATCTGCTGTCATCTCTTTGCACCCTGCAGGTCTAATGATTTTACTTTTTTGGATAATAAACTTGAACTTTCAAAGGTTTTGTTGCAATTTTTCATCTTAAATGAAGAAGTACTGTACTTGAGTACAAATTCAAGGTACTTGTACTTTACTTGAATATATTTAGATCTTTCTACTTCTGCTTTACATCTCAGAGGTACTGTACTATAGATACTTTTACATTAACCATCACTGATGAATTAATTTAAAGTCTTAGAGCACAATCAGCAGAAGTGCATCTGAACGGTGGATAAAATAAAACAAAGAAGTGGAAGTGTAGATATAAAATCAGTAGAATAAATAAGCCGTTGTGGTGTTTTCTGCCTTTATTGATTTAAGATAAATGACTGAATACTGCTGTTTGCTCATAAAATCTCTTCATGTTTATTTTCCTGCTCCGAGTACAAAAATCCTCTCTCTTTGTTGACATGATACACATGATAAACATCAGAAAACACAGAAGAAGAAGAAGAAGAAGAAGAAGAAGAAAGCGGTTGATAAATACAGCTAGATGTGACACTACTAAAACACTGCAGTGACAAGAGAAGATAAATACATTAAGATGATGATGTGTGCATGCATCAGAAGGCTGAAAATACAGTTGTGTTCTTTTCCTTTAGAGGTTAAAGGTCAAGCTTCCAGCTGTATGGCACTTGGTGGCCTCCTGCTGTTCACAGGAACACACTGCAGCACTACTCCTCTGGTGGTACTGGTTCTTATGAGTGTGTGTGTCCTATGCGACAGCCACAGCAAACACACTGACCACACAGTACATGGTGCGGTTTTCCCACCTCACGGTGCAGCTTCCTGCACACACATCAACAACAAGTAGGTGAGTGAGAATGCAGTACTTTTACTTGTAGTGGAGTATTTTCACAGTGGGGTATTAGTACTTTTACTGAAGTAAGGCTTGGAATGCAGTACTTTTACTTGTAGTGGAGTATTTCTACAGTGTGGTATTGGTACTTTTACTGAAGTAAGGCTTGGAATGCAGTACTTTTACTTGTAGTGGAGTATTTTTACAGTGTGGTATTAGTACTTTTACTGAAGTAAGGTTTGGAATGCAGTACTTTTACTTGTAGTGGAGTATTTTTACGGTGTGGTATTAGTACTTTTACTGAAGTAAGGTTTGGAATGCAGTACTTTTACTTGTAGTGGAGTATGTTTACAGTGTGGTATTAGTACTTTTACTGAAGTAAGGCTTGGAATGCAGTACTTTTACTTGTAGTGGAGTATTTTTACAGTGTGGTATTAGTACTTTTACTGAAGTAGGGTTTGGAATGCAGTACTTTTACTTGTAGTGGAGTATTTTTTACAGTGTGGTATTAGTAAAATGAGACAAAACATCAGAAGAGAAGAGACAGGAAGAGAACTAAACAAGAGCAGAATACAACAATAGAAAACAGAAGTGACCTGAATGAAACACTGGCAACAGATCAACCTAAAAACAATAGATACACATAGCTCTACTTGATGAGGTTTTTATTATCAGAGTGTCTTACCGTCCATGGCCGTGTCCCAGTAGCAGGAGTTAGCTGTGTGGAGGCCTGCTCCTGTTTTCTGCATCACAGCACATGTCACTGTAAGGAGAAACAGTCCCAGTAAGCACTTTATTACATTTTGGATTCTAATTTGAATATTTTACTTAGATGCAGTCACACCTACAACTTGTTTACTTCCCTCTTAAATAGACACGAGTCTGGGGAAATAGTGGAAGTAAACAAGTCGCCATTATTGTGGTGGCGTCTCACTACAATACATGCATGTTTGAATGCCAGCTGTCCTAAGAGGAGTACAGTTTTCTACGTTTGCCTTTACTTTCTATTAGGGCTGTCAAAGTTAACGCGATAATAGCTCAGTTTTAAAGCTAGATTGAAGATACTGGTATCATATGAGAGCCTAAAAAATTCATTGGTACCAACCATGTCATTCTAACTAGCTAAGTAATGCTCCAAACTTACGCCGCCACATGATGGTTTTACATCGGCACACAGCGGCACACACACGTCGTCGGTATGGAAGTTACAAACATAAAGCTGCAATTTATCACAACTACCAACTATGTCATAATATCTTGTCATGATTCATATCATGAACAAGGTTAAATAACACTTCAAACTTTCTCTAAATTTTGGCGAGGAAAATCTGCCATGTCCATTTTCAAAGGGGTCCCTTGACCTCTGACCTCCAGATCAGTGAATGTAAATGGGTTCTATGGGTACCTACGAGTCTCCCCTTTACAGACAGTTTGGGGGTAAGTCATAGTCAAGTCAGCACACTGACACACTGACAGCTGTTGTTGCCTGTTGGGCTGCAGTTTGCCATGTTATGATTGGAGCATATTGTTTTATGCTAAATGCAGTACCTGTGAGGGTTTCTGGACAATATCTGTCATTGTTTTGTGTTGATAATTGATTTGCATAAAGCATATTTGTCCACTCCCATGTTGATAAGATTAATAAATATTTGACAAATCTCCCTTTAAGGGACATTTTGAACAAATAAAAAAATGTGCGATTAATCTCGATTAACTATGGACAATCATGCAATTAATCGTGATTAAATATTTTAATCGATTGACAGCCCTAATATTATTATTATTATTATTATTATTACTTATTTGAACCAAAACAACGATCTTTGCCTAAACCTAACCAAGTAAACCTAAAAACTAAGTAAACCTACGTTAGGAGTTTATTTTGAAAAGACACTATGCATGTAATGCGTGGAAACTGACACCTAGAGCGTCATATTTTGAAGCGTAAGGCCATTGACCAAGCGGCGGTGTTTGACGAGTTGGGAGTGAGAACGTGTTGACACATCTGAAACCACAGTGGCAACACAGACATACCGATGTACTTGTACGGTTTCCCCTGTTTGACCAGCTGTGTAAGGCAGCGCTCCACGATGCTGGCGGTCCATTTGTTCACCTGACTCTGGCTGTAGTCGTCACCACCCACAACGTTCTCGATACACTGAGATAAAGACACAAACACACACATTCATGAGTGTTTACAGTCATGTGGAAGTCACTGGGTGCTGTTTCACCCTGAGGAGACTGAAATAAAGAGGCAACACTGTTGTGCACTTCACTAAATACCCCCGTTACAAACCCGAGTACAGTTTTAACCAGATTATTGAAGACCTCCTAAATACATGATCCACTATTTGTAAAAATTTAGAAGTGCACCAGTGAAATAGAAGACAAAAATATGACAGAAATCAGTCTTTAAAACAGCTTCACGGGGTTGTTGGCTCATGTCTTCCAAATTTCATCCAATTTCAATTTTGATCTGACATGTTTTACATTATTTCAGAGATGAGTACCTCTAACATTGAAACCGATTCTTTTAATAATCCTGTGCACATCTGAATCAACAGTGAACCTTTACAGCAGCAAAATACAACGAATACTCTGCTACTGTTATAATGTGGCTGGTTAATATTTTAATTCCTAACATTTGGAGGAACTAGAAGTCAATTTACATGTTATACCTCGGCAGTGCAGCATAGATATCATGCGTGAGAAATACAGACAATATGATTAGGGGATTATCTAGGCTGTTTGTTTTTATGTTTTCCGTCTGTGTTTTTCATTTATTGATTTAATGTGATTGCATTCATTTACAAAACATCATTTGGCTCAATTTAGTTGGTAAAAAGAATGACAAATGAAACAATACATTCCCAAAAAATAGATTAAATAGGTCTGAAGTTTCCTTCAAAGACCTTTATCACTAGTTTGTAATTATAGAGTCATAGTTAAGAGATGGAACAAGCTAATGTACGGTCTGATAAAGCGGAATAATAAGAATTTAAAGCTATTCAAAATAGAGGAAACAAAAGGAAACTTGATGTTGAAGGGTTAACATTACCTCTTTGACAATATTATCAGCTTCTTCAGAGTTGAAGGAGCCCTGGAAAATGGGAAGCAACAGACAAATATGAGTCAATGTAAGTTATCATACATACATAGTTTATATACATTCTCATTAAAAAAAAAACAGATTACAGTATTTAGACACAAAACATATTAGGAGTTTATAAAATATGATGTTTTGTTCTCAATTAAACTACCCAACAGGTTATACAAGTCCATAAATCGATTAGTTAATAGATGGACAATTAATTGCTAGCTATCTTTATGTCATTTTCCATGTAAAAACATTTCCTGGTTCCAGATTTGCTGCTTTTCCTTTTAATGTTGTTAATAATATTAATGTATTAGTACTAATATTGAAGCAAATATCGTGAAGGTGTCACTGGATCTTTGTGATGCCATTTCTTACTATTTTTACAAATCAAACAATCAATTGATTAATGGAGAAATTAATCAGCAGATTAATCCATAATGAAAACAATCATTAATCAAAATGAGCTCCAGCTCAGCCATCTACAACAGTAACATCCTGCTTTTACATTAATGCATGAGTAATAGTAATCTAATTATAGAATAGATAACAGTACAACAGTCACATTTTTATATTTTAAATATAAACTGGTAAACTTGTGTTTGGTGGATTATTTCTCTGTTGTTCCAATGTTAATGGTCATTGTATTATACATGGTTGTAAAGCCTGTTTATTGACCTTCACAATGATGTCACACTTGTGAGGATCATGCATTTGTGGGATGAGCAGCACAGCTGATTATGTGGGGAGCGCCCAAGAAAGATTTGCCAAAATGCTCTGCCAATGCCCTAGCTAGCTGCATTAGCTACTAGCTAGCTGCCCTAGCTACTAGCTACTAGCTACTAGCTAATGCAGCTAGCAGCTAGTAGCTAGTAGCTAGGGCAGCTAGCTAGTAGCTATGGCAGATAGCTAGTAGCTAGTAGCTAGGGCAGATAGCTAGTAGCTAGTAGCTAGGGCAGATAGCTAGTAGCTTGTAGCTATGGCAGATAGCTAGTAGCTAGTAGCTAGTAGCTAGGGCAGATAGCTAGTAGCTAGTAGCTAGGGCAGATAGCTAGTAGCTAGTAGCTAGGGCAGATAGCTAGTAGCTAGGGCAGATAGCTAGTAGCTAGTAGCTAGGGCAGATAGCTAGTAGCTTGTAGCTATGGCAGATAGCTAGTAGCTAGTAGCTAGTAGCTAGGGCAGATAGCTAGTAGCTAGTAGCTAGGGCAGATAGCTAGTAGCTAGGGCAGATAGCTAGTAGCTAGTAGCTAGGGCAGATAGCTAGTAGCTAGTAGCTAGGGCAGATAGCTAGTAGCTAGTAGCTAGGGCAGATAGCTAGTAGCTAGGGCAGATAGCTAGTAGCTAGTAGCTAGGGCAGATAGCTAGTAGCTAGTAGCTAGGGCAGATAGCTAGTAGCTAGTAGCTAGGGCAGATAGCTAGTAGCTAGGGCAGATAGCTAGTAGCTAGTAGCTAGGGCAGATAGCTAGTAGCTAGTAGCTATGGCAGATAGCTAGTAGCTAGTAGCTAGGGCAGATAGCTAGTAGCTAGGGCAGATAGCTAGTAGCTAGTAGCTAGGGCAGATAGCTAGTAGCTAGTAGCTAGGGCAGATAGCTAGTAGCTAGTAGCTATGGCAGATAGCTAGTAGCTAGTAGCTAGGGCAGATAGCTAGTAGCTAGTAGCTATGGCAGATAGCCAGTAGCTAACTTGGACGGGACACATCTCAGAATAGGTAGATATAATATATAGAAATAGATTTGGGGTCAGACCTCGCTGCCGTTCTGATATTCCTCCATTCCTCCTGTCATCTGTCGCGGCTCCACGGCGGACCACTGCTCCTCCTGCTGTCAACAACAGACTGAAATACAGAGAGAAGAAGAAACTCCAGCTGTCAACAACAGACTGAAATACAGAGAGAAGAAGAAACTCCTCCTGCTGTCAACAACAGACTGAAATACAGAGAGAAGAAGAAACTCCTCCTGCTGTCAACAACAGACTGAAATACAGAGAGAAGAAGAAGAAACTCCAGCTGTCAACAACAGACTGAAATACAGAGAGAGAAGAAGAAACTCTAGCTGTCAACAACAGACTGAAATACAGAGAGAGAAGAAGAAACTCCAGCTGTCAACAACAGACTGAAATACAGAGAGAGAAGAAGAAACTCCAGCTGTCAACAACAGACTGAAATACAGAGAGAGAAGAAGAAACTCCAGCTGTCAACAACAGACTGAAATACAGAGAGAAGAAGAAGAAACTCCAGCTGTCAACAACAGACTGAAATACAGAGAGAAGAAGAAGAAACTCCAGCTGTCAACAACAGACTGAAATAAAGAGAGAAGAAGAAACTCCTCCTGCTGTCAACAACAGACTGAAATACAGAGAGAAGAAGAAGAAACTCCAGCTGTCAACAACAGACTGAAATACAGAGAGAAGAAGAAACTCCAGCTGTCAACAACAGACTGAAATACAGAGAGAAGAAGAAACTCCAGCTGTCAACAACAGACTGAAATACAGAGAGAAGAAGAAACTCCTGCTGTCAACAACAGACTGAAATACAGAGAGAAGAAGAAACTCCAGCTGTCAACAACAGACTGAAATACAGAGAGAAGAAGAAGAAACTCCTGCTGTCTACAACAGACTGAAATACAGAGAGAAGAAGAAGAAACTCCAGCTGTCTACAACAGACTGAAATACAGAGAGAGAAGAAGAAACTCCAGCTGTCAACAACAGACTGAAATACAGAGAGAGAAGAAGAAACTCCAGCTGTCTACAACAGACTGAAATACAGAGAGAAGAAGAAGAAACTCCAGCTGTCAACAACAGACTGAAATACAGAGAGAAGAAGAAGAAACTCCAGCTGTCAACAACAGACTGAAATAAAGAGAGAAGAAGAAACTCCTCCTGCTGTCAACAACAGACTGAAATACAGAGAGAAGAAGAAGAAACTCCAGCTGTCAACAACAGACTGAAATACAGAGAGAAGAAGAAACTCCAGCTGTCAACAACAGACTGAAATACAGAGAGAAGAAGAAACTCCTGCTGTCAACAACAGACTGAAATACAGAGAGAAGAAGAAACTCCAGCTGTCAACAACAGACTGAAATACAGAGAGAAGAAGAAACTCCAGCTGTCAACAACAGACTGAAATACAGAGAGAAGAAGAAACTCCTGCTGTCAACAACAGACTGAAATACAGAGAGAAGAAGAAACTCCAGCTGTCAACAACAGACTGAAATACAGAGAGAAGAAGAAGAAACTCCTGCTGTCTACAACAGACTGAAATACAGAGAGAAGAAGAAGAAACTCCAGCTGTCTACAACAGACTGAAATACAGAGAGAGAAGAAGAAACTCCAGCTGTCAACAACAGACTGAAATACAGAGAGAAGAAGAAGAAACTCCAGCTGTCAACAACAGACTGAAATACAGAGAGAAGAAGAAACTCCTCCTGCTGTCTACAACAGACTGAAATACAGAGAGAAGAAGAAACTCTAGCTGTCAACAACAGACTGAAATACAGAGAGAAGAAGAAACTCCAGCTGTCAACAACAGACTGAAATACAGAGAGAAGAAGAAACTCCTGCTGTCTACAACAGACTGAAATACAGAGAGAAGAAGAAACTCCAGCTGTCAACAACAGACTGAAATACAGAGAGAAGAAGAAGAAACTCCAGCTGTCAACAACAGACTGAAATACAGAGAGAAGAAGAAACTCCTGCTGTCTACAACAGACTGAAATACAGAGAGAGAAGAAGAAACTCCAGCTGTCAACAACAGACTGAAATACAGAGAGAAGAAGAAGAAGAGCTCCTCTTCTTCTTCTCTCGGTTTCTGGCGGATCGCAACCAACTTGAAGGTGCATACCGCCACCTACTGTACAAGAGTGTGTAACATCATGTCCTATACTCTTAAATTCTATCCACCAATCCTGTGTCTCTTAAGAACATTAATAATGCCTTCCTGGTGCCTTCAACCCCCTCACCCTCTGTTCCCAGTATCCCCATCAGATCCCAGTCCCGTCCCTCCTCTCTGATCTTTTTCTTTCAGCCTCATACTTTTTACATTGAATTAGGATATGCTGCACATTTTCTTTAACACCACAATCCCCACACATGTCACTGTTCCTTTTCCCCATTAAAGCCAAAGTGCCATTAAGACCTGTGTGATCCAGTCTGAGTCTTGTTATGATGATTTCTTCCCTTCTGTTCCTTTCTTTATACGTCTTTGTTATGACCGACTTTTGTATTTTGAAATATCTCCTTCCTTTCTGGTCCTCCTCCCATCTTTTCTGCCATATCTCAACTCCTTTCCTTTTAATCACAGCTTTTCCTTCTCCTTTCCCAAGTAGAACTGGTACTGTAATGTCTTTTTGCAGTGAACTTTTTGCTAGATTATCTGCAAACTCTTTTCCTTTCACCCCCTCGTGTGCTGGAACCCAACAGAATAATACATCTATACCCCCTCTGTGTAGTCTTAGCAAGCTATAGTACAATTCAATGATTAGATCTTGCCTTACAGCTTTTGTTGAATGTATACTTTCCAAAACAGCTTTTGAATCCGTGCATATCACCACTCTGTCAGGTCTGACCTCCTCAACCCACTGCATTGCAATGATGATTGCCACTATTTCTGCTGTGTACACTGATACCTGGTTTGAAATTCTTTTGGAAATAGATATTTTAAATTCTGGAATATATATACCAACTCCCACACACTCCTGTTTATTTTTGGATCCATCTGTATATATTTTGAGATCATTATTATAGCTGTTCCTGAGGTACACACTTGTTTTAACTCCCACTTCATTTACTTGCCATTCCCTTTTCTTTTCAATGATACTCATGTCTATTTTAACTTCTGGGAGCAGCCAGGGGGGTACGCTGCTTATTGGTGTGGACCTGGTGAACTCTAAGGCCTCTAGTCCTTACTTTTTCTTCCATTGTCCATCCAAATCCATACCCTTGAAACTTAGAGTATTCCCAGCAGTTTTGTAATGTTACCTTTGTAGGATTTTCTTCTCCGCTTCCTTTTAACCTGACCCAGTATGCTAGAGCTAATTTCTCTCTTCTTAATTCAAGTGTAGTCTCTCCTGCTTCAATTAATACTGCATTAATGGGTGTTGACTTAATAGCTCCGATACATAACCGTAATGCTCTACACTGTACTCTATCCACTTTTTGTAATGATGTCTTTGCTGCTGCTCCATAAACTATACAACCATAATCTTTTGTTGATCTCATGATCGCCCTATATAGTATGTCAATCAATGACTGTTTATCTGCCCCCCAGTTACATCCGTCTACAGCTCGTAGTCAATTTATTACTTTTTTGCATTTTGTTTCCAGATGTTTTATATGAACATTCCATGTATATTTACTAAGATATATCTATACTTACAACATCAGATGTATGAAGGTGATACGATTGTACAGTCACGGCTGTTTGTGTCCCAAGGTTGTAGAACCATACGTCCATCTGAAAGCATAAACAGAAGAGAGACAGAAAACATTAGGGAATGGTTTCCAACATATTTTAGAAATTAACTTTGATGTAAAGTTCCCTTTGCCACACAATGTCTTTCAAATGTTCATGTTGTACAAAAGGCTGAAAGGTCAATCAGTGTAAAAACATGGAACTGATGATTACTCACCAGATAGCCGGACCTCCCTATGTATTGTATAATAATTCCGCAGGTTGAAAAGGAATCGATGTGTGGGGGTACTTTGATGTCGGTTGACACATTAAATACCGTCACAGCAGCCCCTTTTGTAACTCCTCCATCTTCCAACTTCAGACAGTCTTGTGCGGTGTCAGATTGGTTATTTTTAAAACACATTGAAACAGATGAATTGATGGTCACCTGTGAAACCAGAGAGACACCAATGATGAAGTAACAATATTAATCTTTTCAAGACTTTGACTCAACAGCAGCATAGTTTCATCTCATTTAACATTTAGTTAGTTACATTTATTTCTCCGTGTTTAACTCTAAGTGGTTTTTAATTAATCAAAATAAAACCTGTTCAAGTCAATAACGATATCTAAACATCTTTCTCGTACCTTTTTTCTCGTACCTATAGTTTTACTCTTTGAGGCTTATAATAATTTGGTAATGCTCTATTTTATGGCTCTGTTATTTCTCTATAATTTCATAATCATCTCTTGGATATTTTCTGGAAAGAACTATGAACTTTGATATTGATCTCAGGGTTTTAGTTTGCTCAGTTAGTTGTGTAGAGTTTAATAACAGAGGAACGGCTCCATTTTACATTTTTTATAATTTTTTTCCCAGACAGTCAAACAGTCTGTCTGTTAGATAAAAACACAAACATGGTTTCATTTTACTCACATCCAGGAATGTGTAACTGCGTCCATAAAAGCTGATGGGACACGAGCTGATGTTGGTCGTTTTAGACAGATTGAGGTCGACCTGGCTGGCAGCAACTACAGCGTGAATGTGAAGCAAAACAAACATCATACATCAATCCATCACGACCAACTTTACACTGTTTATTCCCAATTCACACCTCTGATTTAAAATAACATTCATCATCGTCATGAATTCTGGGTGTAAAAGATTAAATGAATGAATAAAATAAACATTTAGAAACACTTCATTTTACAGGTCCACAAATGTCATGGTAATTTGGTGATAATTAGCAAGTAACCTATTTGAAATTTATTTGGAATAACAGCCAAATTATCCCAATATTGACCTCAAAAGTTATCAAAAATTACAATAAACATTATTTAATAATTGTACTCCACTATTTCCCAGTAGCTTATTTAATACATTTCCAGGAAAAGAATACAAAGTGAATTGATATACTTTATTTCCATGTCTGCTGATAAATAGATAATAATTAGAAAATAACTTCTTTGAAATTTCTAAAAAAACTCCCTGAATCATGACATTAGCTTCCAGGTTACATTTGTGTCCCACAATGGTGAGATTTGTTCCTGTGATGAAGTGTCTTCTATTAGTTTTAGTTTTCCACCTCCGATGAAGAGTAGCTGCTTCTCAGCCTCAGGGCCCTATTTTAACCATTAGATACTATTTTAGCATATAATTATTAAATAATGTTTATAATAAAGTCATTTTTTATCAATTTTGAGGTAAATATTGGGGTAATTATATAATAATGATAATAGTAATAATAATTATTTTGATAATTATTAATTACTTTTGATAGTCTTTTTAATGTCTTTTTGAGCTTATGTACCAATGCAAATTGGTGCCTTATTATTAATATATATTGATAATTTATTAATATGAAGTTTATTGATATTAATAATTATCTTTAATATTTCCTAATAACCAGACCAGCTCCTATCTGCGTCCCAAACAACTGAAAACGTTTCAATGGCTGCTTACCTGCCAGCAGGAGGAGCAGTGCAGCCGGCTTCATGATGGAGCCCCGAGCTGGGAGAGATACAGGTCACATAGTAAGAGACTGCAACACACTTCATTTAATCCATTCATACAGTATAAGGGATAGTGCTCATCAAACCTTTCTTGCATGCTGCATGGGGTTATTAAAAGGTTTCTTACTGTATCTAAAATCCATTAAATGGACCCTGACTGATTACCTTAAGTTGTAGCTTGTTCACTAAATTACTGCGACTGCAAAAGGCTCCATGTGAACTCTTTTAGATGAGGCCCATGCAGTCGCAGTGAGTGAAGGTGATGAATATAGATTGTGAGTGGAGAAAATGCAAAGCATGTTGTTATCAATAGCAGTAGTACTAGTGGTGTTTAATTTGACGTATTTGGAAATAAATAATAAATCAGTTTTTCTTTTATCATCCAATGAACACATGTTTACGGAAGCCCTGAAAGGCAAGCGAGAATTGTTTTTTCTGATGATCCAAGTCTGATCTAAATTATTTTCTCTCCTGTGTTTATGACTTAAGAACAGGTGGATTTTTTTTTGCCAAGATAATCTTTCTAAGTTCCTTTTTTGTCATCTGTGAAACAAGAGATTTGTTTTACCTGTTTCACAGACAAAAAAAGGAACTTAAAAAGATTATCCTGGCATAACATAATCCACCTGTTCTTAAGTCACAAACACAGGAGAGAAAATAATTTAGATCAGACTTAGAAAAATTCTCCCTCGCCTTTCAGGGCTTCCGTACAGTTTGCATCTGAGTGTGTCACACTTAAAGGTAATGAAGAAACTGAAAAGTGGTTGATGTTATGAGGAACTTCAGTTTCACCATACAATATAACAAGAGTAACTCATCAAATGAAAAGAACTGAAACAAAATAAACAGGAACAACATGAAAGCAGTGTAATAATAAGCTTTTTAAATGTGGAACAGAAGGGGGCTTTATTCCATAGTGTTCAAGCTAAAAGACTCAACAACAGCTGGTGCAGAATAAGGAATTAATAGATCAGAAATACTTTGAGAGTAACCAAAAGAATCTCAAAATGATAAAATTAATATTTCTAAATCATTTTAATAAGCAGTGCAGTATTTTTCTTTGTTTTCCTGAAGTCACTGCAGACTGAAAATTAATATTCTTGTCGATACACTGAGTTACCATGATGCATCTTGATAGAAGCAGAATGATTTTAAAGACCAGCGGTCATCCTGTTGGTGTATAAGCGTCGTCTACCTGAAGCCAGGCAGAGAGAGGAAGAGTGTGCAGCTTGTCTTACCGTCTGGAGGTCGGGTGGAGCAGCAGGGAGATGAAGCTCTGTAGATGGAGGTCGGTGGTGAACCACTCTGGGACGTTGCTGCTCTCGGGCAGATGTGTCTGCTGTGTGCCTCTCTCTGTCTCTTTTTATGCAGGTACTTCTCATCACGCCCCTTACATTCTCAAAAACTCCCCAAACCGGCTCTTTGTGGCCTTTAGCAGTCCGTTGAGTAACTTGCTTTTCTTAGTAATTAACCACAAAAGAATGCAGCAGCTCATAAAGTAAGAACATTTCACAACCTGTGAGACGCCCTGAGGAAAATACGTTCCTATGTGACCAACCTAAACATTTTTCTACCAAATCTCTGAAGGATGTTGATATTTTTTTATGGTAAACGTGTTTCAGTACAAACACATTTTCTTAATACTGACACAGAGGGTTATGAATTGTTCACATTTAGGCAGAGATAATTGGCTCCTTGGAGATGAGCCAAGCCTGCGCAGAATCGATCACCGGTGTTCTGTAGTGGGCCCTTTTACAGCATACAATGAGGTGGGTTACTTTAGCAACATGAACAACACCATGGATTTATCATTAAACAGTGACCTGCTGGTAGGCCTTATCAGAACCATGAACAGCACCATGGATTTATCATCAAACAGTGACCTGCTGGTAGGCCTTATCAGAACCATGAACAGCACTATGGATTTTACCAACAATTTGCTCAAACCTCAGTCAGATAAAGTATAAAAAAGTAAGGCAGACTAAACTAGCGGGTAGGGCAACGAAGGATAGAAGGCAAATGAATACAGTTTGACATTTAGTGATGTTGGAAGCCCATACAGCCACATAGCCACATAAACTACACAATCAAGCCACACACGACAACAAACTACACATGTGTAAGCAGAGTGTGGGCCTCCGTTGACACCATAACCAGACAGACATGGTGTTGCACAGAGGAACAACAGCAGGGTTTGAGGAATTAATGGTTGCATTATTAATAATATTTAAGCTCTTTCAGCCATAACACGTGGCCTCTTACTCAGCAGATTGAGGATAAATTAAAAACACTGACGCCACATGCTGTTTCATTCATCTTTAATGACACTGACTTGATCCAACATATGGTGCATTAGTTACCACTTCCACACAATGTAAAAATACAGTTTGCATGGGTTTAACTTTGGTTTCTGCAGTATATTTGGTTAAAAAGGTTTCAATGTTTAAGTCTCTCATTTAGCTGCTTGCGTCACAGTTTTGGATCCATGGGGTCAAAGTAATTAGCCTGAACCTGATTTATACTGGAAAAAACACTCAAGAAAGAAAAATGTGTGTGCACAGTAGTGATCCAGTGTTAGTGCACACAGAGATCCAGAATCAGTTTCATATGAAAAATGTTTAAAAAGAGTTAAACAGCATGCATCTCTTGTCTCAAAGTGGTAAATAGTTATAAATAGTGGTAACTAAAGAAGATGAAGGATAGCTGAGTTGGATGATGTTTTGCATTTCATCCATCAATGAAAAGATGATTCAAAAATCAAAATAAAAGCGTATGTGCATTAGAAAATGTAAGCCACACATCAAGTCATGTCCTCAAAATGGCCAGTAAAATAAATGAAAAACTACTGTTCCCTTTGATAATCCTACAAGCCCAAGAAACTGTAATAGACTGATAATGCAAACATCCTGTGTTCTTCCATAAAAGACAATACAATCAAATGCTTCATGCAATGAACTGCGACTGTTGATAATACACAACATAAAACATTCATACAATACATCCATGACTCATTTTTCCTTTTTGAGTTCAGCATATAAATAATTCAGGAATAAGAAATCAAAAAAAAACTTTGGGTGTACAATTTGACTTTTAGATAATTGTGCACCATTTAGCACAAGGGAGTGAGTCGGGGTAATACAGTATCATATCATCTTCTAACTATAATGTTCATTTCGGTTTGTGTACATGTGTTCATTTAGTGAGTTCTATCTTTATATCGGAGGAGTTCGGGGCCAAATCTTTCTGCGGCATAAAACTCAAACCTTCTGAGTGAAGTTCTCGGGGAAAACGCCTTTGACTGAAATATCTTTGTTCTGCACCCAGTGAGACTCCTGCACACCCATGAGCCAGCCGTCATCCTGCAGAAACACACACGTTTCAGTGCAGAAATCTTAGTAACTAACAAGTAAACAGGTTGTATATGAAGCTAAACTGGTCTGCATGCCTACTAAGCAAAAGTAGGAAGCTGATAGTGAAAGAGAGTGTGTGTCAGTGACCTGTTCATCTGGGTTGTCAAAGGCCAAAACCAGCACATCATCTCCGATCTTCAGTTCCAGCTCATCACCGTCAGTGGCAGCGTAATCATGTATCGCTTTTACCTAGAGCACAAAAACAGCCACAATAAAGGTTTGGATTGAATATGGACAATGTTTATGAATATCATTAAATTGGGTAAACATTATTATAATAATAATGATAGATATCACCATGAAACTTTTTTGTATTACAAAATGTTATATTTAAATATAAACATGAGGTATTATCTAATGGTAACTTTTGGTGAATTTAGGAGAAATCTACAGACGCAAATAGACAAATAAATCTTTTCTTCCCACAAGTCTGAAAGAAGACATGTTATGGACGTAAAATAAACCAAAATCTCTAAATTGACCAGTGCATGAAAAATGATGTTTTTGCCTTCTCCCCTTAAAAAATGGTGTATTTTATCACAAATTAATGGAGGAGAAGCATGACGTCATTTCACCTTGTAGAGGAATCCTGGAGGGAGTTCTCCATCCGAGCCATTGGTCACCGCACTCTGCACCATAAAACAAGCAGAAAAGGTCCGGCTGTGTTATTAAGGAAGTCAAAGAAATGTGTAATGAAGAAGGTCTGAAGCGTTAAACAGAAGAAAGAAAAGGAAGAAGAGATGATCCTTGAAGTTTTAATTTGTGATTGTTTGAAGACCCCACTGAGGTCGCTCCTGCCTCCCTATCCATCCGACCCTACCTCTCCATCGTCACCCCAGCCACCCTGTCCCACTTGGACTCCATCGTCGTCCCAAGTTGGCTCGGCGTACGACTGAGCAGCTCCGTTGCCGCCCCAACTCTCCTGACCCTGAGCCGTTTCTGCATTGTCCCATCTGGGCTGCAGGGTGTAGCTCTGGGTGCTGCTTTCATCGTAATCCCAGCCCGCTTGGGCCTCCTCTGGGTACTGGTCCTCATCACGCAGGGTCTCCTGCTCTGCAGCGGTCTGTTCTCGCTACAAAAGGTCAGGGGGTTGTGGAGCATTGTGGCGGGTTTTGAAGCGACAGGAAGGGTAGGTGGAAGGTACAGAGTAGACGCCAGAGGAGCAGTTTGGTTAATAAAGGTCACGACCCGGGGTGGTGTGGGTGTCATAAAGGAAAGGAAGGAGGTTGTGATGAAAAAAGATGGAGTTGTAGCGTTATTTCTTCGTCTAGGGTCCATCTTCCTCTGCTTTACTTCACATTATAGAAAATAAAAGAGCACATTTCTCCGTTAGGAACTCATGCTTACCCATGAGTCCCATGATGGCGCCTTCCGTGGAGCAGTAAGAGACAAGAAGTGTCATACATTAAAAAATAAACGTAGCACGCATGAATTCAACGGGTTTTAAGGGAAGTCCAATTTGCTTGTAACATGAACCTAATAGGATCAAAATCCCCAAAAACTTAAGACACCAAAAAGAGAATAAAATGCATTTCAGAGCTGTAAAGCAGGCCCATTCAATTGGTGGCCCATGGGCTGAAACCGGGCCTTTAACGACCTCAATCTGGTCCTTTTTACATTTATAAATATAAAAAAAGTATTATAAAATGTATGATTTCTTCCAATAAGAGAGTTTATTCCTGTTCAGTTTATGGGTGATTATCAGAAGATCATCATTTTATTAGTAGGCTTATTAGCCCATTCATTAGTTATGTCTTAAGCAACGCAAAAATGCTTTGCAGCTTTTTCTTGAAGCATTATTTCATAATTATCAAAACTGATGCAGATCAATTTAGATGTTGTTTTTCCTCTTCTTTTTTTGCTAATTTATTTATTTTATTTTATTTTATTTTATTTTATTAAGATCATCATTTTATTATTAGGCTAATTCGCCCATTCATTACTTATGTCTTGTCAAGCACAGAAATATTTATTATGTTAAAAAGATTTAACCCCGGCTGTCTCAGCAGAGTCAAACTAAATAAAAAAAAGGTGTTAAATGCAACATTTTGTTCATTAAAACATCAACCTACTAAGATGGAAAGTGTGTATTGCTTTCACATTTAAATTCCTAAATTTGCAGATCAGACACAGAGAAATTTAAAGAAAGCAGTAATTGAAGAGGCGTGCTGTGTAGAGGCAGGCTACTGGTTGTTCCTCCATATTTCATCAATCACCGTCATCAATAAATCTGATCAGCTAATGAGTATCAAGCAAAACAAACAATCACATGCAAAGTGAGGCTGAATGGCCATGCAATGGATCTGTTCAAGTTAAAACACACACACACACACACACACACACCCCAGATGACAGAAACTGTGTTTACATGCAGTCTGGAGTTGGATCTCTGCACCATGTGTGAGACGTAAACGTGTGTGAGAGAGTCCAGGTCTGTAGACCATGTTGAGCAAAGAATAGTTGAATTAAAAAACCTTTAAAAAATCTAAGCGTAGCTGTCAATTTAATCTCTGTCAGAGGTTAATTAACGCTTAAAAGCTGGGCTACATTTTGTCGAGGAAAAACTGTCATTTCCATTTTCAAAGGGGTCCCTTGACCTCTGACCTCCAGATGTGTGAATGTAAATGGGTTCTATGAGTACCCACGAGTCTCCCCTTTACAGATATGCCCACTTTATGATAATCACATGCAGTACAAATGTGTTATTGTCTTCTTTCCTAAAATGGTGTATTTGAATATTTCTGCATGTTTGGGTCCATAAACAGTCGTGAATTACATAAATTGGGTTTCACTGTAAAGCTGCTCACTGTATAAAATGACCTGTGGTGACCTCTAGGATAATCACAGCCTCATGAAACTTTACAGCCACAAGGATGGATGGATCAGACTAGAGACCTAGAGCATTCAGAGGATGGATGGATCAGACTAGAGACCTAGAGCATTCAGAGGATGGATGGATCAAACTAGAGACCTAGAGCATTCAGAGGATGGATGGATCAGACTAGAGACCTAGAGCATTCAGAGGATGAATGGATCAGACTAGAGACCTAGAGCATTCAGAGGATGGATGGCTTTCCTAGCTAGATGACAATAAGGGGGTTTCTGAGCAGTTTACACAACAGAAGTGCTCGCCATCCAATCGCAGAAAAATGCAATTCTTGCAGAAATCTCAAAACGTTTTTGATCCCAAATCACAGCATGTCTTCCTCTATGGTGTTCCTCAAGGTCTTGGTGTCTTAATGTGGTAATTTGGAGGGATTATTGATCATTTTTATCAATTCTCCAGTAGTAAAAAAAAAATTGTTAAATTTAACACCAAATCTGTGTAACAAATGGCATCAACCCAAAAATTGCTGCAACAACTTATGAGACATAATAGAGCATGGGGATGACCATCATATGCTTCTGTTGTAATGATTAGTGACTAGAAGAACTTTACACACAGTGCTGAGCTGCATCTCAGATTAATCTTCAGGTTCTCAGCTTTCAGATGATGTCACCCCGTCTAAGTGACATCTACTGTTGACCTGCTATCTCCCCCTAAACACCCCCTGTACCCCCTTAAGAAAGACTAAAACGGCTCTACTGTGGGTCTCAGAGGGTTAAAGATGTTCTGGACCTTCTTTGGTTTTGTGAGATCAGTCCAGTCGAGGTGAAATTAAATATAATTAACAGGTTTTTAAAACTACATGTAAACACAGACTTCACCCCTTCAGCTCTGCCGACCTTTGACCTTAACGAAGCACACCCACCTTGGGAGCTGGACATGTGACGGGCTGTAATACCTCCACATCCCAATCCAGCAGGTTCACCCCTGACCCAGGCTCACACTGCTTCACACACACACTCAGGTTAGGAGGGTTCACTATCAGCAGCGTCACGTTATCTCTGCTCTGTAGGTAGAAATAAACTCATGAAGCCCAGTGAGGACTAGGATGACCAGTCTGACCTGCTGTGTCGCGGCGGCGCTGCAGTCTGTGTTGGTGTCCGGCGCTGAGGCCTCGTCCTGCTGCTGTCTCTGGTCCGGAGACGGCGTCAGTCGGGGTGGAGGCCGGCTGGGAGGCGGACCGGGCCTCTGCACCGCCAGGAGGGTTCAATCGAAACCACACAGCACACACGTGCACACATGCAAAAGCAGCGAGGGACACAGAGACACATTAGTACACACTCAATGACGGATGGTTGTCAGATGCTGACGACACACTCCTTCTTGTGCTCCTTTGATTTATGCTGATATCTTCTCTATTTGTTCCTTTGGTTGCTTTGTGCAATGACGCTGGTGCTTCTTTTTATCCTCATACATTCATCAATGTGACTCTACTGCTGTAACTTCATCAACAAAAGTTTCTACATTCACGTGGACACGGTCAGTAGTTTAACTTTTACCTTTGGTGGTGAGCTGGCTGATTCGCTGTGGTTGGTTTCCTCGCTGAGAGGAAGAGAAAGAAAAAGAGAAGAGGAAAAGGATGCATGAAAATAGGGAGGAAGAAAAGAGATAATGAAGAAGATTTGCTGACTCACACTCATCACACATGCAGTTCTCAGCTGCATCCACATGAGGGCGACAACAAGCTTTAAACAGCCTCAGTGGAATATGTCCAGACTGGGACTGAGTTTTGTTGTAAAGTTGTAACTTTATAATAAAATATATAATAATAGCATGACCTTTTTCTCATAACAGTATTATTTAATCTTTAAACATTATCACTTGTGAAAATCAGATTTTTCCTGACGTGTCCTTGATACAATCCCAGGTTGTAAAAAGCAGTTTAAATGTATTTTTTTATTTATTTACTGCAGTAGCCTGTAGGACTGGGACGATACACCATATAGCTCCTGATTCAATACTATCACGATACTTTGGTGCAGATTTAATATGTGTTTTTGTTTTGACCATGGGAAAAAGTTTAATCATACACTTCTAGGAACTTTTACTTTGGAAAATCTCTAAAATAATCCAGTAAAAATGTTTGATTTTCAGCATGTATGTAGTCCGAGATGTCCTGAAGTCAAATATATCAGTCATTGTCAGGAATTATTTATTATCCAGCAACCCAAGAATCAAAGAATAAAGACATTTCCCTCACAGATTAGTGGTATTTTCTTTTTAATTTATAAAGGACATGTAATGTTTTATACTTCTGGTGAATATAATCCATCAATCTTATTTCCATAGATGTATTTTGTATATACAGTTCCCTTTGTGAACACTTAATTTTGAAAACCGGACGTAGTCCCACGTGTCTACTTCCTCTAACTTCACCAAGGTGGTCTCTAGCTCTCCCGTCAGCTCCGTTCTCTTTATACATCCAAGGTCAGCTCCATCGGGGCCGTTTCAATGCGAGAACAGAAATGTCAGTATATGGGTGCTCTACAGTCGTAGCGTCGGCCTATTTGACCACGGAGACGAGTGCGACGGCCGGCTTCACCGCCATGTTACCGTGATACGATAACGTTTCCTGTCCGTGACAGAGTGAGCATGCAGCTCTAGCCGTGATGTCTAGCTCTGCTTTTCCTGTCAATGTGTGAAACCCAAAGTGTTTCCATACTTTACTGGATGTGTAGTGTTTACCATGCTGGATTTAACATGGGAGGGTGCAGGTCGTATATAAATATATCGATTCTGGCATTAAAAATTTTAAATCGTAAAAAAAAGAAATGGCGATATAAAGGAGATTTTTTTCCCACCCGTGGCAGCCTGTGGTTTAAAGGGTTAGGGTTGCATTCAAAAAGCAAACGATGAGTTAATTTTCTCGATGAAAATGAAGCAAAGCGTGGCATGCTCAGCCGGTGTGCAGCACATTTTACCTCTTGGCACCTTCTCCTGTCTTTGCTGCTGCAGCACCACCTTTTCTGCAGTAGGGGGCGGTGTGACGGACATTACTCTCATGTGTTCAACATGTCCTTAAATCTTTCAAATGTAACTGAAAGCTCGACTTACTTTAGCTCCCGCTGCTCCTCCAGTTTGGTCATGATGTCGTTCAGGTTCTGGCTGAGCTGATGGGAGCAGACAGAGACTGATCAATACATCAGCTGGTCATGATGTCATCAATCACATGGGAACAGTTGGACTCACCTTGCCCATTTCCCCGTGGAACTTCTCCTGATGACCCGCCAGGCGCTGGAATGTGTTAACATAGACGCCAACACGACTGCAAAAAAACACACACACGTGTTTTTAACACTGAGTTGTCATTAACCCTCTGAGACCCACAATAGAGCTGTTTTTGTCTGTTTTAGGGGGGCACAGGGGGTCTTTAGGGGAGATAGCAGGTCAACAGCACTCTGTGTCAAATGTTCTAGTCATAAATACCACATTAAGACACCAAGACCTTGAGGAACACCATAGAAAAAGCCATGCTATGATTTGGGATAAAATAATTTTGATATTTGGAGATTTCTGCAAGAACTGAATTTTTCGGCGATTGGATGGCGAGCATTTGTGTTGTGTAAACTGCTCAGAAACCCCCTTATTGTCAATGTAGCTAGGGAAGCCATCCATCCTCTGAATGCTCTAGGTCTCTAGTTTGATCCATCCATCCTCTGAATGCTCTAGGTCTCTAGTTTGATCCATCCATCCTCTGAATGCTCTAGGTCTCTAGTTTGATCCATCCATCCTCTGAATGCTCTAGATCTCTAGTTTGATCCATCCATCCTCTGAATGCTCTAGGTCTCTAGTTTGATCCATCCATCCTCTGAATGCTCTAGGTCTCTAGTTTGATCCATCCATCCTCTGAATGCTCTAGGTCTCTAGTTTGATCCATCCATCCTCTGAATGCTCTAGGTCTGTAGTTTGATCCATCCATCCTCTGAATGCTCTAGGTCTGTAGTTTGATCCATCCATCCTCTGAATGCTCTAGGTCTCTAGTTTGATCCATCCATCCTCTGAATGCTCTAGATCTCTAGTTTGTGGCTGTAAAGTTTCATGAGGCTGTGATTATCCTAGAGGTCTCCACAGGTCATTTTATACAGTGAGCAGCTTTACAGTGAAACCCAATTTATATAATTCAAGACTGTTTATGGACCCCAGTATGCAGAATTATTCAAACACACCATTTTAAAATAGGAGACAATAACACATTTGTACTGGATGCAAGAAACTGCATGTGATTATCATAAAGTGGGCATGTCTGTAAAGGGGAGACTCGTGGGTACCCATAGAACCCATTTACATTCACATATTTTGAGGTCAAAGGTCAAAGGGACCACTTGGAAAGTCGCCATGCCGGTTTTTCGTCGCCAAAATTTAGGGCAAGTTTAGAGCGTTATTTAACCTCCTTCCTGACAAGCTAGTATGACATGGTTGGTACCAATGGATTTTTTTTTAGGTTTTCTAGTTTCATATGATACCAGAACCTTCACTCTAGCTTTAAAACTTGTTACAGCATCTGTGAGACCGTAAAGTCGGACTGGATCGTGGGTCTCAGAGGGTTAAATATTTTATAAGAAGAAGAAAGAGTCTCACTTGTCCCACAGTGCCGGAAGCTCGTCTTGTAACTCCACGTTCAGCTCCTCAAAAATCTTCTGAGCTCGGCCCAGCTCCTCCTCCGCCTGCACACACACAGAGTTCACATGTATTATTATTGCGTGTTTGTGTGTGTGTAGTACAGATAATTTAGTTTTTCATGAGCACGCCAGCATGCAGACGAACACATACAGGGTTTCATAGCGACGTGTGGATGCTGTGAGCGTTCAAATCAGAGTCTGATAGTGATGCAAAGTTTACAAAAACAATGTAAACAATAGTTTGGATTGGGGATCAAATTATAGTGAGGCTCTCTACACATGATCAGCATATCAGTCGTGAGATATTGAGAGATGAAATAATAAATGTTTTCTTTCAGTATGAATTAGGATGTTATTATTATTATTATTATTATTATTATTATTATTATTATTATTATCATCAGTAATGGGTGATTATTGGAATTAGGAAGGAATTCATGGTGAAACCGCTAAAACTGTAACAACAGTGAGTGTTTTGGAGAACGCTACGGTACGTCAAACAGAGAAGAATATAAGTATATGTTATACTTACTATAATATATAAGATTTCTATGAACAGGTAGAAGTTTACAAGACTTTTTAATCACCAAATTATCATTTTAATAAGAACATTTCAGCCTTGATTACAGCTGCAACCATTAATCGATCAGTTGTCAACTATTAAATTAATCATTCACTTTTTTAATAACAAATTAACCTCTTGTGGATCCAATGAGCCAAACTGTATTTATGTGTGATGATGTTAGTCCCCATAGGAGACATTTCATTGTGGTGTAACATGACCTCACTGTATAAAATGACCTGTGGTGACCTCTAGGATAATCACAGCCTCATGAAACTTTACAGCCACAAACTAGAGACCTAGAGCATTCAGAGGATGGATGGATCAGACTAGAGACCTAGAGCATTCAGAGGATTGATGGATCAGACTAGAGACCTAGAGCATTCAGAGGATGGATGGATCAAACTAGAGATCTAGAGCATTCAGAGGATGGATGGATCAAACTAGAGACCTAGAGCATTCAGAGGATGGATGGATCAAACTAGAGACCTAGAGCATTCAGAGGATGGATGGATCAAACTAGAGACCTAGAGCATTCAGAGGATGGATGGATCAGACTAGAGACCTAGAGCATTCAGAGGATGGATGGATCAAACTAGAGACCTAGAGCATTCAGAGGATGGATGGATCAAACTAGAGACCTAGAGCATTCAGAGGATGGATGGATTAAACTAGAGACCTAGAGCATTCAGAGGATGGATGGATCAAACTAGAGACCTAGAGCATTCAGAGGATGGATGGATCAAACTAGAGACCTAGAGCATTCAGAGGATGGATGGATCAAACTAGAGACCTAGAGCATTCAGAGGATGGATGGATCAGACTAGAGACCTAGAGCATTCAGAGGATGGATGGATCAAACTAGAGACCTAGAGCATTCAGAGGATGGATGGATCAAACTAGAGACCTAGAGCATTCAGAGGATGGATGGATTAAACTAGAGACCTAGAGCATTCAGAGGATGGATGGATCAAACTAGAGACCTTGAGCATTCAGAGGATGGATGGATCAAACTAGAGACCTTGAGCATTCAGAGGATGGATGGATCAAACTAGAGACCTAGAGCATTCAGAGGATGGATGGATCAGACTAGAGACCTAGAGCATTCAGAGGATGGATGGATCAAACTAGAGACCTAGAGCATTCAGAGGATGGATGGATCAAACTAAAGACCTAGAGCATTCAGAGGATGGATGGATCAGACTAGAGACCTAGAGCATTCAGAGGATGGATGGATCAAACTAAAGACCTAGAGCATTCAGAGGATGGATGGCTTTCCTAGCTAGATTGACAATAAGGGGGTTTCTGAGCAGTTTACTCAACACAAGTTCTCGCCATCCAATCACAGAAACATGCAATTCTTGCAGAAATCTCCAAATGTCAAAAGTTTTTGATACCAAAACACAGCATGGCTTTTTCTATGGTGTTCCTCAAGGTCTTGGTGTCTTAATGTGGTATTTTGGAGGGATTATTGATCATTTTTATCAACTCTCCAGTGGTAAATTTAGCACCAAATCTGTGTAACAAATGGTATCAACCCACAAATTGCTGCAACAATTTACGAGACATAATAGAGCATGGGGATGACCATCATATACTTCTATCATAATGTTCTAAACCCTTATACACTCACAATTTATTTTAATTAGTTAATTAATTAATGTTTATTTCTAAAATTAATCTTCAGGTTTCCAGCTTTCAGATGATGTACACCACTTCTATGTGACATCTACTGTTGACCTGCTATCTCCCCCTAAAGACCCCCTGGAACTCCCTAAGAAAGACAAAAACTGGTCTATTGTGGGTCTCAGATGGTTAAAGGGACTGTATGAACACACGTATAAATGTTTTTTAATTGTTTTTTAACCTAAAAAATTAGACCTTCCGCGACATTTCACTAAAAAACACAAATATCAACCTGCTGGTGGCGCTAGAGGAAACATGAGAGGATCACCAAAGTCTCCTGATCATGTGACAGAGAGCCTGCTGACAGGTGTGGGGCGAGGGGGGGAGGAGTCAGTGATGAACCAGAGTGTCACCTGGTTGTAGGAGAGGTTAGTCTGAGCCACCTGGTGGGCTGATATCAAACCCTGAGCCCAGCTGGGAGCCGCCATCTCCAACAGGGCTGCTTGCTAACCAACGCACACCATGCAACAAAGAGGAGGAAGAGGAGGAGGAGGAGGAGGAGGAGAGAGAGAGAGAGAGAGAGAGAAAGAGAAAAGAAAAGCAAACAATTCAAGAGAAACGGCGACATGTTAATGAGCATTTAGAGTCAGTGTGAATGAATATAACGAGGGTTAATTAGTTCACTGATTAAAGTGATTTAAGGTGATATGAATTGTCCGTGCAATGACTAACTCATACCACCTTAAGTCAAAACTATTCCTTTAAACTTTAGCAGCAGAACACACACGCACACGCATGCACGCGCGCGCACACACACACACACACACACACACACACACACACACACACACACACACACACACACGCACACACACACACACGCGCACACACACACACACACAGACACATACACACTGGTGGTTACCTTGGCGATCTTGGCCTCATCCTTCTTCTTTCCTTTCTGTAAGGAGCTGAAGTGATGCCGGGCGCTGTCGAAGTCCACCATCTTCCTGTCGCGCTTCGCTATACGAGCCTGCAGCACAGCGCAGGTCACTTATTTACAATCAGGAAATCTTATTTTGAAAGGATATGTGATTATAAGATTAAAAATATCTTGTTTTATTGTGAAAAGAAGGAGACAAATATCTCAGATATTGTTTGTGTAAACATTCACACCTTGATGTCTGGAAAGTTAGCCAGGTAGGCGTCCAGAGAGGTCAGAGATTTGTCCGTGATGTTCTGGTGGTAGTCTAACCACAGAGTGTCTGTGTCCTGAAACACACGCACGCACACACGCACACACACATCAAAGTATCATAAAAGTACCTCTAATTTGTACTTAAGTACTTGAGTAAAGTACTTAGTTACATTCCACCGCTGCCGGCTGCACTCAGCTGCATCAGTCAGTGTGAAAATGATCTGGACTCTAGCCGACTGGGCTGGTCTAGAACCAGCCACTACTTCCTCTACTGCAGAGCTGAACCAGTGTTTCCCACATGGAGCCAAACTGGAACCAGAATAACTCCGGCTGTGGGAGACACTGGACGCTGTCTGCCTTTTACCTCCAAGTTATTGTCCATCTCCTTCTCTATCATCTCCTTCAGGGTGGAAGGACAGACAGACGCATGCAGTCAGGAAAACAAAGTGTGTTAGCAGTTAGAAGGAAGACAGAACCGTGGACTTTAATTGAATTATTTCAGGTGATTTTAGCTGGAAGAAATATTCATTATTTCAAGAAAAAAGGCGTCTAAAACATTTGAAACATTTCCTTTTTAAACCTTTTTTCAAACTAATGTGTAAAGATTATTCAGCCTACAGTGAATACAACATGAATGCATCTTTTTCTGTGTGCAAATATCATATTTAAGATGCAGGATTTATACATATAAGAGTCTGTGATGCTGAGGTGGAAGCAGAGAGAGGAAAGGAAGTAAACGCTCACTTATTCTCTTACTGTTTCTTTACTGGGTCCTGCTCTCACCTCTGTCAACGCGTCCATCTCCTCTTTGCCGAACCAGTCCGGTTCGTACATGTCGGCCAGACAGTCCTGAAGCCGCCGAGACGCGTCGTGCATCGCTGAAACACACGAGAGGAAGAGCAATGAGTCAAAAGGTTAAAGTTCCATTCAACAAAATGCTCCTAACTACACTCACTTTTCACTGCTGCCAGGTAGGCTTTCAGGTCCTTCTGCAGTTTGGTGCCTTCAGTCTGCAGGAGCAAACACAGAAAACATAAATGTGCCTTCAAATATCACTTCCTCTCAGCCCTCTACTGTGTAATAAATAGAAATACTTATTTAAAGTATTTTAAGAGAAAACATGTTGGCTGATTTCTTCACTTGCTTGGAGAAAAATTGTGTTTTGACGAATCAAATCATGATTAAAAGGAGTAAAATGTGTCCTGACCATCTGCTTGTTGAAGTTGGACACCATCTCCTCAAACGCAGCATCTCGGGTCTCGTCAGCTTTGCCGAGCTTCTGCAGGACCTGCAGAGGAGACGACATGCAATCAATCAATCAATCAATGAGTCAATCAATCAGTCTATGAATCTGTCTGTGCACGCTTCATTCAGATCTATAACTGGAGGGAAGCATCTTGTGTCTCCTCTACATCTACCAGCTGTGTGTGTTTGCTGTTTGAGGCTCTAAGTTGCGTTCACAATCACCAGAAACACTTTTATTTAAGGTTAAGTAAGGCTACATTAAACTGTCTTGTCTCTACTGGCAGCCAGGATATGGAGGTCAAAGGTCAAAGCCTCAGTGACCTGATGACACACGTAAAAGTGATCCTGAATGACGAGAGAAATATTTGACACCAACTCAAAGCAGCACTTCATGATATTAGAAAGCATCTTCAGCTTCCAGGCATCTGCTTTTATTTATGGCAGGAGGAAAGAAAGTTATTATTCCATTATCCGTTGAATCAAACAGAAAATAAACATTTAAGAATCAGTAAAGTTTCCCAAGAAGTGATTCTGCAGCTCACGATCGAGACAGCTGCAAAAAGACTACAATACCCTACTGCAGAACTACAGTTAATCACAACAGGACTCATCATGCCTACCTGTTTTTTACTTAGTTTACTAAATTTGGAATATATTTTAATTTCATTTGTATTATTTTATAATTGTTGTTTTAAATACATTGTTAAATATAAATAATTTAATTATTATTTTCAGATTTTTCTCTTGTTTTAGATTATTTCATTATATTTATTTGTATATCTTATTCTTTTAAATATTTTAATGTGCTTTAACATTAGCATTTCCTTATTTTATTAAAATGTTTCTGATTAAAAGTTGCATCAGTCTGCCTCTGTGTCTGATCATTTCCTCTGTTGCATATTAAAAGGTCTTATAAAATAATATAGAATAAAAAGGCTTGTGGTGAGTTTGCTGTGCTCTCCCTCTATGAATCAGTCTATCTGTAGAAGGAGGAGAAATCAAGACGTTCGTTTTGCTGTTTGTTAGTTGGACAAGGTCACCGGCTAATCTGAGCGTCCACCGTTGCCATCAGCACCACCTGCCGCCTTAATCCTGTGACGGATACACAAACCACGATCAACATGACGACTGGGACTTCCCCACTGATGCAACACACACACACACAGACACACGCACACACACACACACACACACACACACACACACACACACACGGTTTATATCAAGCAGAGCCTGTTTACAGCTCTCAGTCCTTCAGCTGACTGTACTACAGTACGAGCAGTAAAAGTACTCATAGTGCAGTAAAATGTCCTGTGACTGATATCTGATTCTATGAGACATTATTAGACAGTCAGGACGCTCCAAAGGGTCACCAGATAAATCTGAGGGGTCGTCAGATGATTAATGAGACAGAAGAAGAAGAAAATAAGTTCTGATGCACAAATTCATATTTATATTTTTGACTTTTCTCTAATGTTAGATTCATATCTGATGGATGCTGCGATGCTACTTTGGATTATTAGATTATTATGCACACCAGTAATAGATAACGCACTGTACATGACCTTTTGGTAACACTTTATAATAATCATCATTTATAAATGGTAATATAATAAAACTAAGTTAAAAGCAATGAAATGATAATTAATAATGTTTAATAATAGTTATAATATTCAATAATAATAATAATAATATAATAGTTACATTATGTAATAATTTATATTAATATTATTATTATTTTATTATTTTTATTACACTAAATTTATAATTTCATATAATAATAGTTAATAATAATTTCTGTAACATGAAATAATTATTTTATAAATTATATATAGTATCATAGCTGATAAGAGATGATAACTATTACATTCAGATTACATTAGTAAACTATTTATTAACAGTTTAACATTAACATTTTATATACTATATTAATATTTGTTAATTGAATACCAAATGATTTATAACCTTTTAAGAAATCTGTTGTAAAACATCTACATACATTACATAAATAGATGGACCAAAAACAATTATTAACCATTGACAGAGTATTAACTATCTATCTAAATAATGTTTACAGATGTTTTACAAAGTATTTATTAACCATTTAACAAGGTATTATAACCATCAGTTGTAAATTTATAATACCGTCCATATGTTTATAGATGGTTTACAAAGTATTTCTTTAAGGTTTACAAATAGTATCTTAATTATTAACAAATACTTATGTTATAATGTGTGCAACAATAAACTGTTAAAATAACATAAATTATAGCCTTACTAATAATTAAATAAAAATAACGACTAAAATAACTATTAACTAAGTTTTAATTAACTATTAATTTACCATTTATAAATGGTGGTTATCAGAAAGTTTCTTTTTCTTAACTGTACATAATTTAATTCTGTGTTTCAGGTCTGTCTCTGTGAATCACGTGCAACATAAATAAAGCGTATTATTCTGCAGAAGAAATATTTGAATCAGTGGTGGTATATCTATTAAAATCCAGATCTATATTTGGACGACACAGCTGGCGTCTCCTTCACTGCCCTCAGTGTCTGTCATCTCTTTGTGCACCAGTCACAGGCTGCTTCGTGGTGCATTCAGGTGATTCTAGATACGTCTAGAAGTATCATACACCTGTGAATACCTGTGTCACCTATACTGTTATAATAAGTGTAATGGGACGTGTGTGTGTGTGTGTGTGTGTGTGTGTGTGTGTGTGTGTGTCCATCGGTGTTCAGTTTCAGCCCCATAAATACCCCCGCCGCTCACACACAGGCAGTTGGAGGGGTATTAAGAGTGATGAGGAGGAGGCCCAGGCTATATATAGACACACACACACATATGAGCCCCGCCCACAGCAGTGAGGCATGCTGGGAGTCCTGGGAGGTGGGGGGGACAGGTGTGCAGGCCAAGCAGGGCAACCCTGAGGTCTGATCACTTTAGAGTCACATTACTAATCGTATAGAAAGTCACACTAATCTTATTATTGAAATCATAATCACAGAGTGCTTCACTTCTACATAATATACTTCTACTATATATACTTCTACTATCTATAATACTACATCTAGAATCTCAAACAACTAAAACAATGTTTGGGTAACACTTTAAGTCCTCCAATGCAGCATTTATGAACATTTAATAACATGTTTATAACACACTATAATGTTGATATAAGGACATGTATTAATGCACAGCAATTCTCCTATCAAGACTTATTTTATATTTTTAAAACTGTGTTTTACTATATTGTTATTATAATAAATAAACATCTTCTACAACTACATTATAGTGTGTTATAAACCATTTATTAAATGTTTTATATTTTGCTTATACTTAAAATAAAGTGTTTCCATATTTTGGATAAGACTCAGATTAACCTGCAGTTTTATTTTGTTCTGTTGTTGGTGCATATTGCCAAAAATAAAATGACCCCGAGCAGTGAACCTGGAGGCCTTTAGGGGCTGCTGAAGGTCTTTTAAATGCATTTTAATTTATTAATTAAAATTAAATTAAGTAATTAAATTAATTAATTTCATTAATATTTTACAATATGTATAATTTGTTCATTTCAGATTCTTTTTGTGCTTTATGTCTGTACGTTTTTAAAAGGTTTTTCTGCTCCCTGTGCTGTTATCCGCCGTCATGTTTCTTGATCTTTAAATAAATAATAAAGGCTTATATTGATGTGAGTATTAGAAGACAACACTGTTCGAGAAGTTGCAACGAATTGGGTCTGATGGGATGAGCACAACTTGTCTGTTTGTTATATTTATGTTACTTCTTTCTGTATGTGTGAGTTGTTAAAGTACGGGGGGTGGAGCAGTGTGCAGGAATGTTTTGGGTAAAAGAGCGTGGTTTAAGGGAGGTGGGGTGGTGAGGTAAGGTAAGGGGTATTGAGTGCTGAGGGTGTCGGGGTGGGTGGGTGGCTCAGTGTCATGGGGTCCGGCCTCTTTGACTCACAGCACCACACCGGGTCTCCGGCTGCTCTCTAAAGGGCACCTCCTCCTTCCTCCCTTCTCCTCCTCCCTCCTCCGTCACCGCACTCATCCGGATTCCACGGAGGGGAATTTTCCCAGAATGCTCTGCGGCACAGCTGACCGGTACATGAGCGGGTGACGTTACATCACTATGACAACGACGCTGGCACCGACAGCTGGTCTGAATCAAATTATTACTCACAGTGGAATAATAGAAGTTCTGTGTCATGAAACAATAAAAGTTTCATTTAAAGGATTTAAATTTCACTCAGGGATGCTCAGGTGTGACGTCTCTATCAAACGCTCTCTCTTTTTCCTCTTTAACACCATGTACGCGTCGGAGGAGAGAGTGGGCATGTCTGTAAAGGGGAGACTCGTGGGTACCCATAGAAGCCATTTTCATTCACATATCTGGAGGTCAGAGGTCAAAGGACCCCTTTGAAAATGGACATGACAGTTTTTCATCAACAAAATGTAGTGTGGAGGGTGGAGGGTGGAGGGCGGAGGGCGGAGGGCGGCGTGCCAGCAGACAGACAGCTGAAGCCGACGCTCCCCTCCTCCACCTCAGAGGGAAGATGATACTCTGACCTTCCTCTTTACTCCCAGCGGCTCAGTATCGCCTCCACGTCCGTCACACCGACTAAGACTCTAAGACTGAAAAGTTCAGTTCAGACTTTCTACATCCTGCAGGTTGATTTCCTCCAGATAAATATCTGTGACTTCAAGGCTTTGAGACACATTTCAGCAGAATCCTGCACACCTAAGACACGTTAGAGCATCCATAAACCAAACTCTTTACAATTTTCAGAGTATTTTAAAAAAGAATACTAAATTATCTTCATTTGTTTTGCCTCAAAAACATAACAATAAGAATTTAAACTCCTCTTTATGTCCAGTAATAAAACCAAGACCATGACCCTGCTTTTCCATGACCTTTGACCTCTATAACCAGAACCTTCTGTCACTGTTTTAATAATCTATAACATTTCTTCTTCCTGTTATTGCTATTTTCTGGCTAAAGAAACACAAACTTATATGTATAAAATGTCGCTGATATTCCCCGATTCTTCCTGTCTGGAAAACACCAGCCAGAAAAAAAATCCCATTATGGATCTGACTTTACTGGTCATTAACTATCTGTATTATTGATTAAATAAGTGTTACTAATGTGAAAGTTATTTAAACAAATGATTACATTGTTCTAAAATGATATTTATTATTATGAGGTATGCTTTAATAAAGAAAAGTGGGCTGGTGACATGTGGATCAACCACAGCAGTGTTACTGGGTATATGATATTTCATAACTGATTATCTGCATGATTTAAGGGCTTTGTAAGCCTAAAACATTTTGAAATTAACCAAGATCTTTTCCCTTAATTTACACATTACATTTGACATATCAAGCCATGAGTTAAGGTTGGTGTGATTCTTACAGGTATTTAAAAGACTTACCCCAGATTAAAGGTAGACTAATTAATAAATTAATGGATTGTATTACATTAAGGGATTTTTTATGGGGTTTCTGCACAGCTTAAGTTTTTTTTGGAGCGGTACAAACCCCTTAAACAAGATGAAAGCCATCCCTTAATTTATTTATTATTATTTATTTTCATGCCATATAGTATTTAACCATTAACAATGATGCAATTAAGGCATTTGTAATAGGATATCATGGAGGTAATTAATTGTAATATAATGTGGTATTTTTAATGGATTATCTGCATGGTCATTAACTCATTACTATCTCATTCATTAACATTCATTGACTATCTGTATTATTGATTAAATAAGTGTTACTGATATGAAAGTTATTTAAACAAATGGTCACATTGTTCTAAAATGATGATTATGATGTTTTAATAAAGAAAAATGCGCTGATGATATCTGGATCAACCACAACATTGTGACATTTAAGATGAATATGCTACAGAGAGTTATGTTGTATACTATTTAAGAAGAAGAAGAAGAAGAAGTGAAAGTCTTTATGTGAGATCTGGTGTTTTACCACTTCCTGTTGAAACTGGGAACTGCACAATACTTTGTTCAGTGAGATAAAAAATACTGATATTTATTTGAGTCGACTGTTCACATATGAAACATTTAAATTAGCCAGTTAGTTGGAGGAGAAAAAGCTCTTTATCAGGATCAGTTTTAGGCTTGTAGCAGCTTGTTCTGGTGTACAGTTCATTATGAAGTATTTAAAAGAAACTACAAGTACCTATAACTGATGTTTTTGTGAGTGTGCTGCCAGGTGTTTGGCATGACAGAAATAATAACTGTAAATGCAGTAACTCTTAATTCAGATTAATAATACTATATAATTAACAGATACACAATTACATATTATTATAGATAATAACATAATTGACTTTATTCACCTGTGAATATATAAAATGAGCTGCAACACTAAAGTGATGAACACATTCATTTATCAATATTTATAATAAATATAATCTGCATAATGAGTACTTCTAGTATATTGTTGCTGCATAGGAGCACAGGGCGGATGGATACACAAGAAGTAATTCCAGTATATCATGTAACGCAAATTAAAACTGTTTTTTCACATTTACATTTGTGTACAGATTAAACAAACCAGATACATCGCGTTGATTAGCGATCAGGCTAGCTGTTTCCATCTACTTGCAGTCTTTATGCTAAGCTAAGCTAATCACCTCCAGCTCTGTACTCAACACACGGAGTGACATCAAACTTCTCTTCCAACTCTTGGAAAGAAAGTGAATAATCGCATAATGCTGAACAGTTCCTTCAACCAAACCTCACTGTGATTTATAACGTTTTTAGAAGACTAAACTTCAGGAACTAAATTAGAGACTTTACAAGAAGAAGACGGACGGAAATATGTGCAGCTGCCACGAGGAATGAGCAGATACTCATCAGAGGAGCGTTGAGGAAGGACGGGTTAGAGTTACAACAGTCTGTTTTAGGGGGTTTGAACTGGAAACACAGACAGCAGAAAGGCCGAGGAGGACGCATAAAGCCGAACAAAATGAGAACAATAGGTGGTTTGAATGTCTGTGACTGACTGACTGACAGCACTCCTGGCGGCACCGAGGTGATTAGAGGGTAAAACCTCAGCAGGTGATTAGGACAGACAATAATAACTCTGGACACACACTGTTGCTCGGGTTTCATTCTGTCCTCCTTTACTATTCACTTTATAGAACATATATCACATTATTTTACTGTTACTTCTCTGAAACTTTGAATGCAACATTTGTTTCTGGACATTGTGTATTTTGAAGAGAAAAAGCAGCTGACTTTTACTTTGAAAACCTAAAGAAACTTTGAACTTTTACTTTTAGTTGAAAAGACTTTAAGGACTTCTTCTTGTAATATTGTCGCAGTACAACAAGTATCGTAACAGATTTGAATACTACATGTCAATCCTCGATAATACATACTACTTCCTACAGCCCTGCAGTTTGTTGAGGGGATCAAATGTGCACACGCTAAGAAACAAGAAACCCTTAAAATACCATCATTTAATCCTTAATTTACCCCTGAAAACATAAGAACACCTTAATTTAGATCAGTGTTTGGTATGGTTACAAAAGATCAATTAATTTGAAAGTTAATCACCACCATACCACCTTAATTTAAAAACCCTTAATCGTACCTTAATCATACCTTAATGCATTATATAAAGGGGATTAAAGGGGATTTCAGTGTATATTAAAGGGGATTTAAGGGATAGTAACCCCTTAAAATATATCAAATAGTGTTAGAGCTATTCCTGAATTTCACATCAACTGAAAAATGAAGGCCCCTTTAAGATATGGGCCTACGTGAATGGATAGCTTTCAAGGGGATTTTACCCCTAAAAACCCTTGAACTTTAAAAAAAACAAAAACACTAAAAGTACTTTAATTGTTAGTTGTTAAAGGGTAAATGTAAGGGTTTGCGAGGTAAAACTTTGGGTTTGGTTTCATGACAACAGTTGGACACCTAAGAAGAACATAACTTTTCTCTTTCCCTATGTGTTGTGTTTTAAAGTGCAATTTCAGGGTTACTTGTTCAATGTTACAGGGGTGACCCCAGTTTAATTTAATGATTAAGGTGCTTTTAACTCTTAAACCGTGCAGAATAATTATTAAGATAATTTAATAATATATTGCAATCAATGTGAATTTTCTCTCGGTTATGAACTATTGTTCCTTTAAAGTTTAAGTTAATAAATGTATTTAATGCTATTGAGATTTTGTCACTTAAAACCCCCTTATGCAGGTAACCCAATAAAACACCTTAATATATTACATATATTAATATCAGGTGCTAAATGTCACAGGGTTGACTTGACCCCATGTTTGGAATTCAGGTAAAGTTTCATTTAAAACCCCTTAAACTTAAATCAATCCATCCATTAATACGTTAGAGGGTAAAAAAGAGTAGAGGATTAGGTTTCACCGTGACAGGGGGACAACATGGAGAGGTTTACCTTCTCCTGCGCTCTGGTGAGCCTCTTCTGGACGTTGATGGCCAGTTTCCCGGCAGTGACCCCTTTCCCTATCTCGGCCATGGCGTGGAGGGCTCCCCGGCGGTGTCAGGACCAGAAGAAGAAGAAGAAGAACAAGAAGAAGAAGAGGGAGAAACCCTACTCTGGAAACCAACGGTGCGTAAAACCCTTCCAGAGGGCGGCTTGGCTTGCTGCGCGTAACTCTAATCCTGGTGACAGCTTCTTAAAGGTGCAATGTGTAATTTAATCCGGTTTATGTGCGACAAAAGAAGAAAAAAAGACAACAAAAAGCAGGTGGAGTTTGGAAGGCAGCGCGCAGGGACAGATTCAGATGGCGTCCTGGTCTCGGCTGATGGAGACGTGAGCTCGATATATGGAGAGATATTAAGTTTCCTCCTCACTCATCCTCTTAAAGGCGCAGCAGGTTGGTATTATTAGCCAGACATCTGTTGCATACATGCAACTGGTGTGTTGCTGTCTTTACGCACGGCCTTATTTATGTGCACAGAGTCAGATGTTGGAGCTAAATCAGTCCTGATCCCTCTGGAGACACACGCACGCACGCACGCACGCACGCACGCACGCACGCACGCACGCACGCACGCACGCACGCACGCACGCACACACACACACACACACACACACACACACAGACACAGACACACACACACACAGACACACAGACACACAGACACACACACACACACACACACACACACAGACACAGACAAACACACACACACACAGACACACACAGACACACACACGCACACACACAAACACACAAACACACAGACACAAACACACACACACACACACACACACACACACACACACACACAGAGAAACACACAGACACAGAGACACACAGACACACAGACACAAAGACACAGAGACACAGAGACAGACAGACAGACAGACACACACACACACACACACACACAAACACACAGAGAGACAGACAGACAGACAGACAGACAGACAGACAGACAGAAAATGAGACACCTGCTGCTTGTCAAACAGGAAGCCAGTAGAGGTCAGTAAAGGTGCGTTCAGGTGTCACACCTTTCATATTATAAATGAAACAACACGCAGCTCATTTCCATATAATTTAATTTAAAAAATAAATCTTTTTTTAATATCTCTTCACCCAAAATAACTTCATAAACATTACTGGATTTCTGTAAACAAATAACACTTAAATACACTCTATCATTTATTCTAAAATCTCTGTATTAATGTTACATACAACACCGCATCCCTGTGGACTTCACTATGAAACTAAATCCCTTCAGTTTTACCTTAGAATTACACTAATTCACCCATTGTTATTCAGATATTTTAATGGCGTTTAATGGGATTGTAATATGACATGTTATGATTATCTGCATGATTTAAGGGCTTTGTAAGCAGTAAAACACTTTTGAAATTGACCAATAACGTTCCCCTTAATTTACACATTATATTTGATATATATGACAAATCAATTAACGATTGATTGAGTGTGAATGAATGATTCTTACACAGTATTCAGGTATTTAAAAGATTTACCCCAGATTAAAGGTAAATTAGTTGATAAATAAATGGATTGTTTATGAGAGGTGTTTTGGACGGGTAAAAACCCCTTAAACAAGTTATAAGCCATCCCTTAATTTACAGTGTGCCATAAAAGTGCCTTCATTTTTCAATTAAGATGAAAACTCAGGGATTGCTTCCATGTGGTATTTAATCATTAGCAAAGATGCATTTAATGGTTTTTATAAAAGGGTTTTATGGGAGTAATTAATTGTAATATAATGTGATATTTTTATTGGATTATCTGCATGGTTTAAGTGCTGAAAAAAACATTAATTTATCCAATATATAAATACCTGAATACTGAATAAGAATCCCTTAAACTTCAGTACTTTGCACCTGAAAATGTTTCAGACCACTAAACCTTAATTGATAACTAATGTGTAAAGTAAGGTGTTTGGAGTGTTTTAAGAGCAGATTAAGGGTTTATTAAGGGATTATTGTTTCATAGTGCTTCAAGGGTAAAAGTGTCATGAAAAGTCTTTGAAACATCGGCACTTTTTTGAGTCATTCTGACTCGGAGTGCTCTTTTATTTACGCTCTGTGTTTGTGGTTTCGGGGGAGTTCGTCTGTGTCAGTTCACAGCTTCTTCTTCCCTCTTTGTCCCGCCTAAAAAACTCCCATCATGCCTCAGCAGGAACCCAAACGTCTCCCATGTCGTCAGGTGGTCCATCATGGTCCCAGCTCTACAGGCTTGTACCTGGGGTAAAACCCGGATAAAACGTGAGGGGTTCTTTTTGATAAAAGTGTCCACCCATGTGACCTTTTTCCCGTCCTCACCTGTCGTCCTGAGCCACGCCCAGCGGGTGGAGGCGTCCGGAGTCCAGCAGCATCCTGCCCAGCCAGTGTAAAAGCTGTGAGTACCAGTGGATCCCGTCACTGTGGCTCCCAGTGGAACCAGTCCAGCTGTGGATGAGCCGGAGTGGTGAGAAGGCCCAGTGAGCCAGGGAGTGCTGGTCCACCACCGCGTAGCAGGACGCCACCACCCCGTCCACCACCAGCGTCCCCTGCCGGGTCAGCGGTGCAAACGCCCCCCTGCTCTCCCTCATGCTGACCCGGGTGATCCGAGACAGACGCCCCGCTTTACCCTCGGACACCAGCACACACTGTCCTGGCTGAGCGTCACTGGCGTACACAGTTCTGAGGGCGCCGAGGGCCGGCGGCGGCGCCCCCTCTGAGCAGTTCCCCTCGGACACAAATACCAGGTGGGCGGCGGTGAGCGAGAGGTGGGCTCCAGCTTCTGTATGCAGGGTGTAGAAGAGCTTCCAGGTGACGGGGGCGCGGTCCAGGAAGAGCAGGACTTCACTGTAAACCAGCTCGCCGCTGCCGTCGCTGCCCGCCGACGCCAAGACGCGCTCACCAGGTCGCAGGTCACTGATGGACTTCTGATTGCCGCTCGCCAACGTCACCAAGGCCTCGCCGGGGAAACAACCTCCAGATTTAGCCGCCACGGAGTGATCTGGAAGACAGACGGAGAGACGAGGAGGTTAAACAGGACGTCAACATTCCTGAAGTATGGAAGCTCACTCAGTTAGTGAGTTAGACATTTTAACTTATTATCTCATCATTTTGACTTAAAAATCAATACATTTAATTTGGTGTTTCATAATTTTGGTATTATTTTAGAGTATTTCTATTTTCCGTCAACATTCCTGTGTTACTGTCCTGGCAGGAATGAGCCTCCATACCAAAAGGACTTATGCACACAGCAAATCTTTTCAACTCCCTTTAGCTAAATATTGACTCTTTGGACATAAAGGAACAATAAGCAGATAAAAGCTCCTGTTTGCAGCGCTGAATCACGGCCCATGTGTGTTCATGTGAGTCCAGGCCGGATTGTGTTGGAGACACTTGAAAGTGACACTTGAGGAACGTCTGGAGTCTATCTGGGATAAATATTTGGGGAAGGCAGGAGAGCCAAGGCCAGGTGATAAGATAAGTCACCTGAAGGAGGGAGGAGCCAGCCGGTTAATCATCACATGACTCCAGGTCAACTCCAGGACGTTTCAAAATGTCTCTTTAAATACGCACGCCGCAGGATTTTCAGTTTGTGGGTTCAGTGTCACAGATTTTTTTTTAAATGGTTTTAAAAGGATTTCAAACCACACACATTTATTGTTATTTTATTTTCAGAAAGTCAGGAATCTTGTTTTTTTAATATTTGATTTACATTGTTTATATGAATTAATTATTTCTATTTTATTATTTAATGAATGGTTAATTTTCAGGTTATTATCATTATTATTTTGTATTTATTTATTTTTTACAGAGCCCTGCAGGTGTCAGGATAATAATAGGTATTATAGTAATAATAATAATAATAATAATAATAATAATAATAATAATATAAATTGAATTATGAGATAAGTCGAAATGAGGACTTTTTAATTAAAAATGTATTAATTTTATTTTATTATTTAATTAATAGTTAATTTTCAGGTTATTATTTTATTGTTTTTTAAATATATATTCATATTAAGTAATACCTACTAATAATATATATTATTATTATTATTATTATTATTATTATTATTATTATTAATAATAATAATAATAATAATAATAATAATAATAATAATAATAATAGTAAGTAATGAGCAAAGATATGTAGCAACAAAGAAGAAGTAAACAATGCACGGTTTTAAATATTCAAAACATCAGCTGTGCAGATGTTTTATCAGGGAGGAATCCCACTGAAAGTTTTTTTGTTTACAATAAAAGTCCTTTAAAGGGACTGTTTGTAACTTCTTACACGTAGAAATCACCCAGGTCGGTGTCCCATGCGCTCGCATATGCGTGTTTGCGTGTGACTACACTGTTCAGACAAGACTCCAACACAAACTACACGGAAGCACCAAAACCTCTTGGTTGTATCTAGTGAAGCCCGTCTGTTAAATAAACAGTGTTGGCCGCGGTCGGAGGACGCGGGGGAGACCGTAGCTTTGGTCTCCAGGACCGGAGTCTCTGCTGTACTCTGCTCCTCTGCTCCTCTGCCTGTCTGCCTGCCTTCAATCAGCTCGCTCCACCTCACGTGCATGCGCGCTCACTCCACACTGCAGAAGACTTCGTAGCTCTGAGAATATCTAGTGAATGTTCAGTGGACATTTGTGCAGAAATAACTGCTGCAGCTCCTCCAGACCAACAGAGGTTTCCCGTGTCTTGTGAAGTGACGGGGCTCCGCAGCGAGAAACGTTATCGTCTCCGACCGGGTGCCGGCGTCTCCCCTGTTTCCTCCGGCCGCGGTCGGGAGGCTGAAGCAGGAAAAGCCAACACTAGGATCAGCATTGATTCATGGAGAGACCTTGGTCTGGTCAGCTAACATTACTGCCAAGCAGCTGAAATATAGAGTGATATTGTGGTTTTAGTTGACGTGTGCCGCCTCACTGTTTTGAACGATGCTCCTTCATGTCTATTTAGAGCGAGCACAAGCGCGAGCCCGACGCTGACTTTCGTTGACTTAACGGCCACAGGTGTCGCTGTTAACAAGCATTTCTGATTCTTACAAACAGTCCCTTTAAATGGCACCTTTGATAAAAAATGCTTTATGTTATTTAACTTTTAAATAAATTATTAATTTAAGAGCACATATTATTCATTTTTAAAAGTTGATTTTCAAGTTTCCTTACCGGTGTAGTACGGTGTTACTAACCAAGCTGAAACATTTCTGCTCCTTCACATGTAAAATGCAAAATGTATCTCAAGTTAAACGGTTAAATATATGTGATTAAGAGATGCAGCTTCTCATGAAACATCTATTCCATGTTGGCCGTTAATCCCGTTACCAGATTAATGGATTTAAAATCGAATCCTGAAACAAATGCCTCGTCGTGCAGACGCTGTTCTTCATTATCAAACAAAAACTACCATAAATAGTTTGATTTTTAAATGAAAAACTCAGAGTATTACCTTCCTAACTCTCTTCCTGGTTTGACCACAGAAATATTTCTCATCTTGTTGATGTAAAGCAGCAGAAGTCTGAGGTGAAATGTGTTGGTCAGTGTTAATCCCCATTTCCCCCTTTTTCAGTCCAGTCCTTCACCCACAGGGTCCTGGTGCTGTGCTGCCCCCTAGTGGTTCTTTCCTCTGGCTGACCCCCTTTAAAGAAGGATTTGGGGGGATTTGTTGGCTTTTCCTCAGCTGGCTGGGTTTGTCTTCCCAACAATGACTTCTTTTCTTTGTCTTGTTTTTGAGGAATTTTGAGGAAAAACAGAAGAATGATTTAAAAAAAGGAAAAACATGAAAAAAAAATACCAACTTGATTGGTTGCCCTTCTGATCAAGTCAAGGACTGGGCCCTCGCAACCCGATCTGGGAGGGAAGGAGAGAAACAGGAAAGGAAAAGAGAGATAAAGTAGGAAAAAGAAGAAAAGGAGAATCTCAGTTACCACTCAGTGTAAAATGTGTAAAGGGGGTGTTTAAACTCTGAAGGCTGTGTGACTTTCAACACCTCTGGATGGCACATGTGTGTCACTTCTCATGCTATAAGCTGCACATTATGAACGGACACTGTGTCCAGAGCAGCTGATTTAATACAACAAGAAGAGACGGAGCCAAACTCCACTTTGAGAAAAAGCTTATTTAATCAAAGTGTGAATGCAATCTTTCCTTTTAAGTCCCTTAAAGATGCTACACATTCACGTTAGCAAATTATTTCAACTTATTTTCTGAGAAATCATGTTTTTTTGTGACATGTTGGTGCTTCAGGTGGCTTTAATTAGTTCCGATACCGATACTGCCCAAAATTCGGGATCGGGTATCGGCGAGTACGCCAGTCTATGCACCGCCTTCACTGTGCTGTCACCCCGGATGTATCATGGATGTATCATGGCTGCTACTGGCGTCTACTGTTTTAGAGCAGCGAAGAAGAACTGAATGCAGGTAGTTTGTCTCATGATGATAGCAAACAACAACAGTGCGGTGCTGGTGGAGACGGTAACGGTAACGGCAACGGCAACGAGTATAGAAGCAAAGAGACGAAACTCTGGTGTTTTTCTGACAGCCGCTGCCGCCATTTTGGACTGAAAACGCTTATTATATTTATAATATTTGACTGACAATAGAATAAAAACACTTTAGTTTTACTTTTGTACGGCACTTTTTAGACGTTTTACTGGCGTTTACAAAGCAAAGCTTTGCTGCTAGGCGCTAATGTTGCAATGGAACGAACAATTGACTTTCACTTCTTATCAATATACGTTCTTTGGGATGGGTTAAATGTAGAGGTCACATTTCATGTTTGTACTTGTATGTATATGACGAACATAGTAAAGTTTAAGTTTTAAGTAAAAATAGGAGAGCGGAGGTGGACGGAGAGCTGAAAATGTCAGTGTAGCCATTTGGCAATATTTCACAGTGGAGAATCCAACAAGTGAAACGGCGATGTGTCCAGTATGTAAGACTTCTGTTTCCAATTGTGTTGCCAATTTCAACACCAGCAATCTTATAAAACATTTGAAGACGCATCACGCGAAAGAGCATGACCACTTCACCGAGGCGGAGGAGAAAAAAAGGGACGAAAGGAACAAAACCGTATTCCAACGACGAGATCAATTCCACAAAGATATTCTATTTATCACGCTGGTATCAGATCGATACCTGTTATCGGCTGATATCAGGAAGGAAAAAATGGTATCTCTACTTTAAATACTACATTACCCATGAGCCTCAGCTGGTGCTGCCATGGAGAAGAAGCTAGCAAGAGCAGTAGCAAATTGAAAAGGGGAACAGAAACCAGCGTCACACTTGTTTCTTCAAGTTTCTACAAAATCAAATCTTTAGCTTCAGCTCAGCGTTGGATGTCTCTTACTGAAATGCACCATGGGATCTGTAGCTGAAACTTTAGTCTAAATCAAGGAATGGGATATTTTCTAATGCAGTTGTTCATCTTTTGCACTGATGATTCAACCAGGAGAGTTTTATGTCCATTAAAGCCGAAGACTTTTCTTTCCTGAACGCTGGAGGCCTGAAATAGATTCTTCCACGCGACCAAAACAAAACTGTAAAACTCGTTTCAAAACATCCTTTAAGCCACATAGTTTATCTACAGCCTGTGAGAGGTCTTATGTAGAGTTTCACATCTTCAAAATTGTATATTTTGCTAAGTAGTTTTGAGGAAAATTTCTCCCAGGCTTCATTGTCCTGATTGATACATTTTCCTCCTCAGTTATCACCTGATTCGTGGTTGTTGTATATAAAGAGCCGATGAGCGAAGCCAAAAAGACGTGATGTAGAAGTTGGTCTAAACCTGAGGAAACGTGGGGTGAGTGGCAGATGAGACAGATGGAGGAAAAAGGGGAAATATAAAGATAGTTAAGATGCAAGCAAGAGGAGAGTTAGTGAGGAGGGACAAGGTGAAGTCAGCGTTTCTCTGACTGTTAGAGTGAACGTTTTCGCCGTCGCTGTGCCACAATATTCAGCTAAATGTTACTGGTAGGGCTGGGTGTACAGTACTGTTACTTGGGGCCAAACATGTGTCTAAACTGTTGTAATGCTGGAGTTAGATTAGTAACCCATGAAAGCCGAGGAGGTGAGAAGCAGTGTGCACCAGTTCAGTCCCAGTACACACTGGACTTAAAACAGTAGCAGCTGGTTCATCTTTCACCAGCACCAGTCTGGGTGTTTGTGTCCTACGTGTGGTTAGCTTCAGGCTAAAAAACACCGTTGACTTTTTAAAGATTTATCCAAATGCTTTCAACCATTAAAATGTTAATGGTGCTTTAGTTGCACTGATCGGGTGTTGTGAGAAAGCTTCGCAGATACTGATTTTAGGTTTTTATATCATTCTGTAGCTTTCCAGTGGTGTTCCTGATGGATTCAAATCCACATTTTGGTCAAAGTACATTAGCTCAGATCAGAAAGTCACACGATACCATAAACAAACTAACCAGTCGATGCAGCGGTAGACCAGAAACTCCTGTGTTCTGAGAGGTCAAATTACGTTTTTTGTGAATGGAGTCTGGTGGCTTTGAAGACAGTGATATAATTCCCCATCAGAAAGAGCTGTCTGATGGTGAGGTAAAGCGGTGAAAATATTCTAAATATAGCGTACACTTACACGGATATTGATTTTTTTAGGTGGCTAAAATACGTTTTTCTGCTGCTCCAGTCCGCAGACGCTTTACCTCGCCATCAGACAGCCCTTTCTGACGGGGAATTATATCACCATCTTCAAAGCCACCAGACTCCATTCACAAAAAATATATTTTTTATTTTTTCAGTAATTTGACCTCTCAGAACACAGACAGTATACATACAAACCCAATTCAAAATATCTGAACTTTGGGTTTCATTCATTTACAAACTAATAGCTAACGGCTGAGTGGGCGTCTCAGAACGCAGATGGACCCGCCCTTTCAAGACGTATTTGCTCTTTCAGATCAGTCGTATATAAATGTGATTATTAGGAGATGGTTGGGAAAGGGAATGCCAGAAAGTGATTTCACTTTTAAAGTTAGTGTGAGATATAACAGATGCAGCTTCCTTCCTGATTCCTTCAGTTTGATCTTGTCTAGTTGCCTTTAGACGGGTCTGACAACACGTCGTATGAAGCACACTGAGGCTGCCTTAGTCTCTCTGGAACAACTTCCCCCTATAAATAAAATCTAAATCTTTGTGCAGACTCGTCCTCCCTCACCTGACTTGACGCTGCAGTGGATGTGGGCCTTGGACTCGTAGTAGACCCAGTCAAACCCGGCCTCCACCGCCAGCCGCGCCAGCATGGCGTACTTGTTCCTGTCTCGGTCCGACGTGGTGATGTCCACCGCGCGGCCCTCGTAGTGCAGCGACTCCTCCGAGTGGTGGCCGTCCTCGTCCCAGCCCTCGGTGACCCGCAGCCGGACCCCGGGCCACAGGTTCATCACAGAGATGGCCAGAGAGTTCAGCTTGTCTTTGCAGCGCTGAAGAAAAACACACACAGCTGTTACAGCTCTACAAATACTGGATTTTTATTACCATAAATAACTGTATTTATTATGATATAAAACAATTGGTCCCGGATATTGTTGGCTTAAAAGTGTTTCACTATAATTAAAACTTTTATGAACAAATAAGTGAGAAAGAGAGTCACAGGGGTAAAAAGTGTTTTTCTTTACTTACATATCTATTTATTTGTTCATTTATTTATCTATTTATTTATTTATTTATGTGTTCATTTGTTACCTCGATGCAGAAAATGAGGAAGGGCACCCACTGGCCTTTTTTTAATTATTATTTTATTTATTTCTTTTTTAGAGGGCGACCAGCGCCCCCCAGAAGTTGGCGCCCTATAAGCGCCTATATGGTCGATGCCTTAAGTCGGGCCTGCACTTAAAATGTTTTCTTATATGTTGTCTGATGTTTTATAGACTTTTATACTTATATAAGGAACAATATCTCATTCATCTGTGTTTTCCATAAGCACTTTCCCACTTTTTTTTATTCCAACAACAATTTATCTGGAATAAAACCTTTTTAAAGAGATGTCTGTCTCTGTTTATAGTTTATGGTTTGATTTATTGCTTTTGAGTCACTTCCTGTCACGCTATCCTCCCGTATGACCACAGGTGTGTCGTCACTGACTGCACCTTTGACCTTTGACCTGCTTCCTGCTGTTTGTTTGAATCGAGGCCTATTGACAGAGGCTGGGACATGAGTCTTGGGTTATGGGGTATGACACATAGGCAGTGTAACTGGAGCAGCAGTCGTGCGTCGTGATTGGTTCAATTTCCGCGAGTGCAGACCAGATTCTACAGCGCATGTGTTGTACCTCAAAGAGATGACGCGTTGATGACACGTGACATCTCCTCTTTCCGCCCTCCTTGGTTTGAATTTCTTGTAGGTCCCGCCCACTGCTGCTGAACTTTTAAACCAATCAGACGGCAGCAGAAAAGTCCACTTCACTAAACCCCCGTCGCCCCGGTCAACCCTCTCCCCTCTTGTCTGTGGCTTCAACCTTCCCACAATGCACCCCTGCTGTCCCGGCCGGCCTGATGTTTGCTCTCTGTGGTGAGCGAAGGGAGGCTATGTTGAGGATGGATGGAGGGCTGAAGGGGGGACTCTCAGGGTCCCTCTAAACCTGTAGTCTGGTCAGGGTGAGCAAACACAAGGTGAGAGGGCCGAGTGAAGGACTCATTCAACTCCCTCCAGCTCTCCCAAATAAATCCTCCAGTCAGCTCCGTTAATCTCATCCACACCCAGGATGCATTGTCAGGGCGGCTTGGGGGGGGGGGGGTTGGCGAGCGGGATTTATCCAAAGAAAGATACATCTGGTGTTATGCTCACAAGTTAAAGGGAGAATGTGTTAAAAAGTGTCAGATTGGCCTGAAGAAGGCGCTGCTTTCCTTTAAAACTTCCTGACACACCAAGCCGACGGTTGGCTATCGGACAGTTTGGGGCTGTCGGTGAGCGTCTGTCGGTCATCTCTAGTCTGCCCGTGTCCGAGGTTTTTCAGTTGATTCAGCATGTTGAATCGGAGGCGGAGCTCGTCGGTGAGAGAAATCACCCTGATCGGCTGTTCAGCTTAAACCAATCAGTGCACAAGAAGAGAAACGAAAGTGAGGAAAGCAAGAAAACGAGAAAAGTCAAGAGGAAAAACTGTTTTCATCTTCATCTCATCTGATCGTTCCAACACGGATATTTTCACAACGACATGAACATCTGGAATGAAGCTAAGTGGTGAGTGAGAGCGGTGTGAAAGTGGACGCCGTTTTGTTTCATGTTCGTATCATAACAACGGCTTGTATATCCACCGTCCTCGCTCTTCCTGTTTCCCTTTTTGAATGATGAATACAGACTACCGCCGCCTGCTGGTGTGGAGAGTTATTTCATCTCACGCAGACACAGAGCGTACATACTAACTGGCCGTCGGTTGTAGTCTTTGTGTGGTGTTCAAGTGCAACTTGAACCACTAGACACAAGACACCTGATTGGATGAACGCTTTCACTCGTGGGCTGCTGCTCCCAGCTTTCAAACCGGAACCAACATGGCGGCTCGATTGGAAACTTTCTTTTCTGATATCACGAAAATAATTCACCGAAATGTGTTTCTGAAAAGATTGTATGAGAGAAATAAGTCATGCAGTTGATGAAACTGTCAACAGTTAGTTTAAAGGTTTCTCAGGAGTTTCCAGAGGCGGCGAGTCGCTCTGGACGCCTGTAATTTGCATAACGTAGCCTAGACCTCCAACTTTATGCAAATGAGGACCGGCCAACGTGACGCCTCGTCTCTCGAATCGCATCGCCAAGCTACCAGAATGCATTGCACGGTGCTGTGAATGCAGTAAATGCAGAGGAATGGTGGAGGGAGAACACGACATAGTGGCTGAATATTAATATCAATAGCACCTTTAAAACTCAACATATCTCTACTACTTGATTGTGATAAAACTCGGAGGAATTATGCATTTTGGCATTTTGATGTCATTTGTAATTCGTAAAATGCTCATTTAAACAGTTTAAATGGTCAATTAAAGGTAAAAATATGGATTTTTTAAATGGATCAATTAAGGATGGCAGTTTTATTTCCCTTGACTGACAGATCAAATGAAAGAAATCTAAGTTACAGTTTTATTAAATCGAGGTCTCATGCCTACAGGACATCATGTATTTCCCTCTGAAAGCGTCTCGTTTCATGAATCTCAGCCTATTTACGAGTGAAAAGTGGGATTAAACCCTATAAATGTCTTTTTCCACGTCGGCTGTGATAAGAATAGCTCGTGTCTCGGTGGCCACAGATGCCTTTTCACGGTGTTCACTGTGGATTTTAACGTCTCGTGTTTTCACTGCGGTCACAGCAACGAGCTGGACTTCATAAATCAGACGATACATTTTGTTGGTTTTCCTTTCAAGGTATACAGATCGACGGGGGTTTCTGTAGCGCGGTTGAAGCACTAAACCGCTGGCTGCACAAACATTAGACGCGCAGGCGGACAACATGCGTCTATATGCGGACAACATGCGCCTATGCACACCTCTGCTGAACACAACACTTAGTCTCATGTGGCGTCTGAAAGTCTTGTTTTCATGACACGAGGGGACAAAATCAGCAAAGTGTCTCCTCTTGATTCCAGTTAGATTGTTTTCAGGATGTTTTAATCAGACATCGGTTTGCTCTGATCTGACTTTTCTGGAGCAACACTTATGCATCGTGTCTGCAGGAAATCCCTGAAATTAGAAGTGAAATAAACTTGCACTTTTTGAATTTTTTTACATGCAAACTTAAAAGAATGAACCTAATTAAAAAAGGCCACGTTAAATGCGTGGAATGGTACTTTTTTTTTTGCAGTGTGGCTTCGCCCCTGAACAGTCGCGTCTGTATGCAGCGGAGCGCCCAGGAAAAAGCGAATAAAACTCTGTATAATTAAGGCTTCGACACAAGTGAAGTGGGCTATTTTTGCACATGTGCGCTGCGAAAACAAACAAAAAGTAACACGGAATAGTAAAAGACAAACAGGAGGCTGTCTCCTGTGGCTTGGAGCCCATAAATTGTGTGCAGGTCTGCGCCGTTGACGCGCGCTGCAAAAAATGTCCAGCCTGGAGACGTTTCAGCTAAAAAGCTGCCTGAACTTTTTATTTCTTTAACCTTAAAGGTCCAATATCATGCTCATTTTCAGGATCATACTTGTATTTTGTGTTTCTACTAGAACATGTTTACATGCTGTAATGTTAAAAAAAACCTTTTTTTTCCTCATACTGTCTGAAACGCTCCGTTTTAGCGCATTTTGACAGAATTGCGACGAAATTGCAAAAGAATTGCGTTGCTAGGCAACAGCTTAGGTCCATGTGTACTTCCTGTCAGCTGATGACATTCACATACACTGCGATCAGGAATAAACTGGAAAACTAGAGTAAACTAGAATGTTTACGTTTAAATCTGTGTAAAGGGTCTAAATATTATATATTCGTGACATCACAAATGGACAGAAATCCGGACAGCTTCTTTCAAATGCGGAGTTTCTGAATACGGGCTGTGTGTATTTCCCTTTGGATTGAGTGTTTCGATATTTTCACAGTATTTATATAAGACTTAAGCCTGCTTTATAATAAAACAAACATCAAAATCTCACTTTTTTATAATATGGGACCTTTAAGCTCAAGCGGGCTGATCCGGTCTGTCTTTCCTCTCCTAGCTGCACCTTAGGAGTCACTTTCTCAGAAAAGTTTTGAGAAAAATCCTATAAAGTCAGTTGATTTTGGAAATTATAACTCTTGAATCAGTTTTATTTTCACTGAAGACAAGTCGAATGAACTCTCCCTGTGTGCTGATTTGGCCGCTTGCATTTAAACTACTGACTAGTCTAACGCCGTCTTTACTGGTCTTCCTAAAAAATGGATCAGACAGCTGCAGCTGATTCAGAACGCTACTGCTTGAGTCCTCACTAAGACCACGAAAGTGGATCATATCAGTCCAGTTCTGAGGTCTCACTGGCTCCCTGCCTCTCAGAGAATTGATTTCAAAATACTGCTGCTGGTTTACAAAGCACTAAATGGTTTAGGGCCAAACTACATTTCTGATCTTCTGCTATGTTCTGAACCATCCAGACCTCTCAGGTCATCTGGATCAGGAATGCTTAGTGTCCCCAGAGTCAGAACTAAACATGCAGAATCAGCGTTCAGTTTTTATGCACCAAATATTTGGAACAAGCTCCCAGAAACCTGCAGGACAGACTCTGAGTTCTTTTAAATCAAAGCTTTAAACTTTCCTGTTTGCTGCTGCCTTTTATTAAACCAGATAATGATCTTATATACTGCACTAGAGCTTTTTCTCGTGTGTTATATTCTATTTTAGCTTCTATCCTAACTTTTATTTTAAGCTTGTTTTTATTTTCTAATCTTTAATGTTTTTATAACTGTTTTAATTATGTCTTAATGTTCTTTTGCACTTTGTCGCAATGTTCTTGAATGTTTGCTTTACAAATAAAGCTGCCTTGCCTTGCCTTGCCTTTGAAGACTTTATCAGGCACATTTCTTCACTTGAGCTCTGCTGAAGTGACTGATATTTCTTGCAGTGTGCGCACCGAGGTGACAGCTCCAGACGCTCCAGAGTGCGCGCTTTCATTCCCCACGTGGGTCTGTGGACATAAGCGCTGCCGCTCGGAGAGGAAGCCTTGCGGTCACCAGAGCCAGATATAAATACTTTATTCCTGGGGAAATTGGGAGTCAAATAAATTCCACCCGGGGCCACATCAATGACGGTGTCGTAAAGATTTTTTGACAGTCCAAAAGGCGACTGTTAACCAGTCGGGCTAAAAACGAAAACGGTAAACATCAGTCCACGCTTGACCTGGGCTCTAACCAAATACGACTTTTGGCTGTTTTTCCACCAAAAAACATGATGTAAAACAGAGGACAGAGTGTTTTAATTAAGCGCGACCGCTTTTCCATACATTTTTAGACGCTGGGGTTGCCCTCTTTTACGCAGGAGCTGCCCACAGTGAACAGAGGAAGAGGAGAGCTCTGATTCACACTGGTCACCTACACAATCCACTGTGTCAACAGCTGCAAAGAATCCACTGAAGAATGAGTTGAGCAAACAGGCTGTAATCAGTTTTCCGAACGAGCAAGAAAATCCACCTTAAAACCATTTTCATTAAAGGAAAAGTGTTCAAGTTGTAGCTTTATTTGAGAGAAGTTAAATAATCTTCCAGTGAGTGATTTGAATCAAGTCACATTATGAAGACTTGTGGTTCCCCTTTCAATCGCACATAAAATATTCTATACTTTGGTAGATTTAATCCAAATACTTAAAGGGACTGTTCGTAAGATTCAGAAATGCTTGTTAACAGCGACACCTGTGGCCGTTAAGTCAACTAAAGTCAGCGTCCTGCTGCTCGCACTTGCTCGCTCTAAATAGACATGAACGAGCATCGCTCAACACAGTGAGGAGACACACGTCAGCTAAAAGCACAATATCACTCTGTATTTCAGCTGCTTGGCAGTAATGTTAGCTGACCAGACGAAGGTCTCTCCATGAATCAATGCTGATCCTAGTGTTGGCTTTTCCTGCTTCAGCAGCGGGGCTGAAGCAGAAAGAGAAACGTTATCGCCTCCGCCTGCAGCCGGAGGAAACGGGAGACACCAGGACCCGGTCGGAGACGATAACGTTTCTCTTTGCGGAGCCCCGTCACTTCACAAGACACGGGAAACCTCTGTTGGTCTGGAGGAGCTGCAGCATTTATTTCTGCACAAACGTCCACTGTACATTCACTAGATATTCTCAGAGCTACGAAGTGTTCTGCAGTGTGGAGTGAGCGCGCATGCACGTGAGGTGGAGCGAGAACGCGCGCGTTGTGTGAGTGAAGAGAAGCAGGCACAGGAGCAGAGGAGCGGTCTGAGCAGCGTAGCCACACGCGAGCGCGCTTGGGACACCGACCCGGTAGATTTATACGTGTAAGAAGTTACAAACAGTCCCTTTAAAGGAAAAGTCTTCAAGTTGTAGCTTTATTTGAGAGAAGTTAAATAATCATCCACTGAGTGTGCGAGTGTTCCTGAGAATGTAGTGAGTGTAGGGGTGGGCGATATGACCTAAAATGTACGAAGACTTGTGGTTCCCTTTCAATCGCACATAAAACATTCTATACTTTGGTAGATTTAATCCAAATACTTACGAAAAATGTGTTTTAAAGGTCCCATATCGTGCTCATTTTCAGGTTAATACTTTTATTTTGTGTTACTACTAGAACATGTTTACATGCTGTAATGTTAAAAAAAACAACTTTATTTTCCTCATACTGTCAGCCTGAATATACCTGTATTCACCTTCTGTCTGAAACGCTCCGTTTTAGCTCATTTTGACGTAATTACAACAGAATTGCGTTACTAGGCAACAGCTTGGGTCCATGTGTACTTCCTGTCAGCTGATGACATTCACATACACTGCAACCAGGAATAAACTGGGACACATCTAGAATGTTTACGTTTAAAATTCAGTCAAGGGTCTAAATATTGTATATTTGTGACATCACGAATGGGCAGAAATCCTGACAGCTTGTTTCAATTGCAGAGTTTCTGATTATGGGCTGTGTGTATTTGTATTATTATATTGAGTGTTTCGATACTTTCACAGTATTTATATAGGACTTAAGCCTGCTTTATAATAAAAAAACATGAAAATCTCACTTTTTTGTAATATGGGACCTTTAAGACAGATTTTTTTGCAATGACGAGCCTTGAGTCAACAAGAAACGCGGAAAAAGATAACAGTGTCCACGCGTTTAAAGACTGGGCAAAGTGCACTCAGCAACGCACCGAACAGACAGTAATAAGCAGGTTTTAAGGGTGAAAGGAGGGTTACCTGCGTCATCATGCGGTCTGCACCTGTGTTCTCCTCATCCTTGAAGATGATGTCTGGGTTGTAGTTGGGGGTGAGCTCCTTGAAGCGCTCAGAGCTCCGGGTGATTTTCCCTTCGTACCTCCCGCTGGCTCCTAGAGTCTTCTCGGCCACGTTGGGGCTGAACTGCTTGTAGCTGAGTGGTGCTAGTTTCCTGGGTGACCGTCTCTTCCCGTAGCCTCGACCCGGTCCACAGCCCTCACTGACCGGCGACAGGAGGAAGACGCAGCCGGCGAGGCACGTCACCAGCGTCTGGAGCAGCATTATCCAGATGTCACACCGCTGGATTTCTTTATAACCTTAGTGAGTTTAGATTGGAGGCAATGGAGCAGGACTCATTCCAGAGTCCCCAAAAGCGTCCATTCCCTGCGCGTAAAAATGTCCATGCAGTGCGTAAAAGTGACCATGCAGTGCGTAAAAGTGTCCATGTAGTGCGTAAAAGTGTCCATGCAGTGCGTAAAAGTGTCCAGTGCGCCTCTGGAGACGAGCTGGAGAGACCTGGACCTGTCCTCTGCAGCTGCAGACACGCTCCTGTCCCGGTGCACGCTGAGTTAGGGTCCTAAATAGGCGAGGAGAGTTTATCTTGGCATGCAGGTTCAAAGCTGTCGAAGCTGTGAGAAAAAGCGCTGCAGACAGACAGACAGACACCGAGTCTGGCTGCGCAGTGCCTGTTGGGCACGGCGGTCAAAGGGTGTCCCCGCAGCGGTTTCTTCTGCTTCTCAATGCGTCCCTGTGGCGCAGCTGCTGCTGGCAGGAATGGAAATGGAAGAGATCCTACTGGAGGACAGATGAGGTGCCTTCTGGGAGAAGAAGGAGACCGCGCCCTGCAGGACCTGGACCTGCCCTCTGCTCTGCATGCTCCGTCCTCTCCTCCTTACTGTCCAACAAGAGGACAGACACACACCGAGCCACGAGACTGTCCTCCCTTTGTCCTTTGGACCCTCGTCTTCAAAGTTAAGACGCACGAGCAGGAGTGCAGGTGCGCGCGTTAAAACGTCCTCCTGTCCTTAGACAGAGTGACGTCACAGTCTGAGCTGCAGGTGTGGAGCTGATAAACCTCTGACCGGTGGAGACATTAAACCATCAGTCTGATCTGGACTTCCTGGGAACCCTCAAGGACCCCGACTTGTCTCAATGATTCTAGAGATTTCCTACATTTCCCAGAACTCCCTTTAACAACCCACCACAGAGCAGACATCAACTTTATGCATTGAACTGTAGAGTATGAAGGCACAGAGAGCAGTGGAGACAAATGAAGTACTTTCAAGTACTTTTCCTACAAACCTTCATAACATTTTAGTTCTCCAAAAACGTTTTGTGAGGATTGCAACTCGATCAGAGTCACACATCTCCTCTACTCACCTATTTAAGAAACTCCACATTCTTACTATTTATGATATCAATATTTCTCAAATATGTGTTTTTATTTATAAGATGCTTTCTGGTGGGAATATTCCTGAGCAGTTCAAGACCTATTTTAAAACAGATTCTCAGGTCCATTCTTACTCAACCTGTCAGTCTCTAGATCTTCATCCTCCTAAATGTCTCACTAGTAGAGGTCAGTTTTCAATAAGATTTAGGGGAACCAAATTATGGAGTAGCTTTTCACATCTATCAATAAACTGTTCATCTGTCAAATGTTTCAAAAGTCGCTTAAAGGGTCATTTAATTGCTGTCTTGTAATTGCTTTTCCCCATGTTGTCCATGTATCTGTTTCTATGTTTTTTAATTTATCCCACTCACAATGTTGTTTGGTTACGATTACCCAGAACTCTTTATAGATATTTAAATCAATATCCTCCTCACAAACACTAACCAAACACTACCATGCAACACACACACACACACACACACACTTATCTTTTTTGATATATTTACTGTATTGTTATTGTTGTTACTATATATATCTTGTCCTAATTGCTTGTTATCACTATTATGTAGTCATATTATTTCTTTATATTAATCTTGTCTCTAGGTGGAGGCTTGAAAAAGCAGATTAACAGCTTGATTGTGGTCTGCTCCTTCTCCTCCTCAGATCTCTTTTATTTATCAAACGCTTCTCAATCAACAAATGCAGACTGAAGCTTTCTAATCGCCCATTTTCACCGTAAGAACTTTCCCAGGAACCTTTTCAGAAACTCAGGAACTTTACCTGCCTTTCCACCAAAAGGAACCGAGGTTTAAATTTAGTTCTCCAAAAAGGTTCTCTGGGTTAACTCAGGACAATGTGAAGGAACCATCAGGGACGGGTTTGGAGCTCTGAGACGACAAGTTTGGGTTAAAAGAGGTGACACTTCATGTTCCATTTATCAGCCATCTGTATATTAACTCGGGCTGCCAAAGTTAATATGATAATAACATGTTAGCGCAAATTCATTTTAACGCCAATAACTTCTTTAACGCATTAACTTGCAGTGTTTAGGTTGTCGTGAAGGAGGTTAAATAACGCTGCAAACTTAGGCTAAATTCTGAGAGGAAAAACTGTCATGTCCATTTTCAAAGGGGTCCCTTGACCTCTGACCTCCAGATCAGTGAATGTAAATGGGTTCTATGGGTACCCACGAGTCTCCCCTTTACAGACATGCCCACTTTATGATAATCACATGCAGTTTGGGTCAAGTCATAGTCAAGTCAGCACACTGACACACTGACAGCTGTTGTTGCCTTTTGGGCTGCAGTTTGCCATGTTATGATTGGAGCATATTGTTTTATGCTAAATGCAGTACCTGTGAGGGTTTCTGGATCAATATCTGTCATTGTTTTGTGTTAATTGATTTACAATAATAGATATATACATACATTTACATAAAGCAGCATATTTATCCACTCCCATGTTGATAAGAGGATTAAATACTTGACAAATCTCCCTTTAAGGGACATTTTGAACAGATAACAAATGTGTGATTAATTTGCGATTAATCATGATTAAATATTTGAATCGATTGACAGCCCTAGTATTAACATCACAATGTAAAACTACATATAGCATATTCACCCTGAAATGGTCACAAACATTTTCTTTGGTGTTAAAACTCTTTCAGGTTGATGTTTCTAACGGATGCACAGTGAACGCTGAGCCAGATAAAAGGTCCACATACCCTCCATCACTGGAGACCAAACTGAGGGCTGAGGACCTCCAGGGGCCTTTTCGTCGGGCTTTCAGGGGCCCAAAGAGAAATGACTTTGAATGTTCTTTAATTTACGAAATTTCAGGATAATCTCTGACAAATCCTCGATCACATGAAGAAGTGTTATCTGCCGATTTGTTCTGCAACTGACGAAAAAACAGTGATAAAACAATCACAATATCTGAGAGCACACAGTGACGTCATCAATCTTGTTTTGTGTGACAAAATCCCCCAAAAATAATGAGTTTACAGCCATAAAAGACCAAGAAAGGCAGCAAAATCTCATATATGAGAAATGTGTGTTCTGTATCAAATATTTGGCTTTGTTGCTTAAAAAATTGAAAAACGATGAATCGATTCTCGAAATAGTTGAAGATTACTTTCTGTCCATCAACTAATTGATTAATCGAGAAATGGGTGCAGCGATGCTGCTGCAGTTTTGGGTACTGAACTGAAAAAGAGAAATAATGAATCAGATTTATCAACAGTTCCACCTGAACACTCATTATTAAATATTGCTTTCCAGGAAATGTGCTTAGAATTATCAATGGAAACGATCTGGAACATTACCAGGAAATTAGCAGGAAAATAATAAATCTATCTTCTGCATTTCCAGTTAACATGACGCCACTTTTCAGTAACGTTTGTCACACAGAAACTCTTGAAATCCTGCAGGCAAACAGCGACTTTTCATCTAAAACTTCAATAGCATTCCCGAGATGCTGCAACACCTTGAGTCAACATCTCACTGTGCCCTGAGAACGGAGAGCGGCGGCTCTATCGACCGCCGTCAGCCCATTATTCTCCCTCCGACTCTCTGAAATCACTTCAAAGTCAATCTTTACACACAAACTCAGAAGATTTTGTGGTTTTAAAACTAAAGAAATATAAATTAAAAAAAGATCTGGATGCTTGAAAACAAAGAGAAGAAGTTATTTTCTTGACAAAATTTGATTAAAAGTTCAATAAAAATCAAATAAATAATTTTTCTTTATCTATGGAGGCTGAAATGTGATATTTTGACCATTTCCTGCAGTTGATTGTGTTAATAACGGACAAAAACAGCGATCAAAATTATATTTACATCTTTAATCAACAGTTTCTCTAAAAAAACAAAACCCAGATTTTAAAAATGTTTATTTTTATTTAATTAAATTTTTAAAAGCCTTTTGTGTGAATAAATCTAAACCCTATTTAAAACCTCAAACTATAAAATAAAATAAAAGTTTAAAAATAAGAAATGGTTTTAAAGATTTTCATCAAATGGTAAAATTTGCATTTTTCCTAATGAAGTTCTGAATTGTGGTTGTTGAATTGTGGTTTGTGCGTGTGCGTCCGACTGCTGGCGCTCATCTGAACAGTCCTACTTTCTTCTTCTTTGGTTTGGAGGACGGTCGCTCTGCAGCGTCCGATGTGACTGGTCGAGACTGGAGAGGACATAAGACGGACGCATATTTGGTTTTAGCAGCTTTTACACTCTTTTTTTATGCCTGTATTTCTCTTATGATGTCCCTGTTATATTATTCTATCTCTTGTATCTTTTATATAATTGCAAAATTGTAATTTGTTTTATCTAATTTCCTGTTTTTCATCAATGATTTTCATAGTAAATCCTCAGATTTTCCACATCTTCAAGTATCTTTTGGTTTCTCTGCTAGAAATGAAAATGAAGTTTATTAGTTAATTAACGTTGTTCAGTATAAAAATGTACTCTGTCATTATTATTATTATTATTAGCAGTAATAGTAGTAGTAGTAGATACTGACTGTGTATCCGTTCTGGCTGATTTGCATTTTAAACTTTCTTCTTCACGTCTTTTCTGCCATTTGGATATTTTCCTGTCACTATTATTGTTGAAGTAAAAACCCATTAAATGTTAAATTTACCACAATATTCTATTTAACAGTCAGTGAAAGATGCACCTGAGGAGTTAAACCATAAACGGGGGATTCTTTCGTACCTGTTGTACTGCGGGTCTGTCGACCATCTTGGCTCCAGCTGCGTCCCCCGGCCCGCCCTCAGCTGCTTCCCTGTTGGTGATGGATCCACCTGGAGGACGACGACACAGATTTAAACATTTCCTGAAACCAAAGCAACTAATTCAACTTTGAGAATGTGGAGTAACATGTTCATATTTATTATATTCTTGACTATTTCGGGGTTCCTCTGCACACTGAAGACACAAGCTGCAAAATGACAGCATTATATCAATGAAACAGCTTAAATGAGTTCATTCTTGCTGTACAAGCTTTCATATTCTCCCTCCTACCACATATATCACTGATTATATCGTCTTATATTTTCATCTACTTTTAACTTTATTTTGCTTTGTTTTGTTCCGTTTCTTTTATTCTTTTCTGTGTAACTTTTTAAAGAAAGGTGCGATACAATACACACTTATTTTATTATTTCATTTTTATATGGAGTCTATATATATATATATATAAACTGAATATACACTATGTATTTACCCCAACAAGAAGCATACACAGATGTTTATTCTGAGGATCGTCTTTAATAAAAGGAAGAGCCACAATGTGACCCTTGATGAATGTTTTGATGGGGTTATTGGATGCTAAAGTAAACCTGAATATCTCTTTAAGATGGAGGCTGAGAGAGTAAAAGTTTAGATGAGCGGATCATCAGAAACACGTTTTCCTCTGATCAATAAATGGAGCGTTTCTTTCCAGACATCAGCTCAAACAAACCTGAAGACGAGGTGACGTCTGGTTTCTCGGCGGGGGGCTGGTGCTCCTCAACGGAGGGCTCTTCAGACAGTTTGCGTTTCCGTGTGTTGCCGTGGGCGACGACGGCTGCGTACAGGTGTTGGAGGTCGGCGTCGAAGCCCAGAGCGTCCGGCTGCTCAGAACACAGTAGAGGAAGAGCCTGATGGGAAGAGAGACGGGACGGTGGAGAAGGTGAGAGATTTCTTTGTGATGAATCTTAGTTGTAAAACTTTCAAAAGTACATTTTACAGACAATTTCTTTTGATTTATATGATTTTTTATTTCAATTTGTTTTTATTTTTGTAGTTTTGTCCAAGAAATATGAAGAGTCAGATGATCAGCAACAGGTGGAAATTATTAAAAAATGATATATGGTTTAGTTTGGTATTCATGCTACAAACATATACATATATACTGTATATATTATTATACATATATATATATAAATCATAACTTCTACTTTAATTGTGTCTTGACCCGTCTAATGGTGCGTTCACACCAAGAGCAAAGCAATCTTTTCGCGTGGCGCGATTACTCGAATAGACGCAAATTTGTGAATGACGCGATGCGAATATGCAAAATTTGGGTCATTCGCATGTTCGTGGGAGTTAAAATATTTCAGCTGGAGCGATTAATTCCTGTGTGGGAAAAGTTCATCAGCGTTGAGATCCTCCTCCTGTCGTCACTGACGTCCTGACGTTTTTGAATCAGAAATAGAGGAAATAAATCTTGTATGTGTCTGTGGTCACCCAGAGCTACGATAGTACATCATCTCTGTCCAGAGAGCGGACCTAACTCTGTGTAGAACCCACAGACTGTCTGTGTTAGGAACAACAACGTCGCTGCCGTATTAATGACTTTATGTTGAGTGTTGATGGAGCAGCTGCATAGCCTGGCACTGATCCATCCAGACTCCATTCAGAAAACAAGCATTTTAAAAGTTGTTTGCTTGTCGTCATGGTGACAGACCGGACAAAGCATGTTTTCTGTCTTTTTACAAATCAGCATCATAATGTCGTTATTTCAGCATCATTTTGATCCGTTTAATAGTAAATCACAGCACAATCTGTTTATTTTGTGTTCATACTGCAGCAGAGACATGTGGCTGCTGGATACAGTCAGTGCAATGACACTGTATGTGAATACAGCTCGCCGCCGGGTGATGCTATGAACCCAGACACGACGGCGTTTGGTTTTCTGACATATCTGGGGCTTCCACAACATGTACAAAGCAGCAACAGTGGTTATTTCTTCCGTGGTTGGTGGAGGAAAGAAAAGTTGTTGGCATCTATGGAGACAAATCATACCGGCGGTCCAACTTGTGAGGCGAAAATTTGCTTCACTCTTTTTATTTCACCATCATCCCAGATGTTGGAGATGATGTTATTGATAGAAATGTGTGTTCTGTATCAGCATTGCGTGCTCATACACCATGTAGTCTCTGCATTTCATTTGAGGTGTTAGTCGATCTGCTCAGTTCAGCAGCTTTAGAGACAATAAATCCATAAATATTCAAAAAGAAATAATCAGGTGCATGAAGTTAAAGCATGAGAGTGTCCTTTTGACACAGCTTTGGGTATGTTTGTTTTACGGCTCTGCTGTGGGAGTCACATGGCTGAGGTGTGATGCAGGGTGTGACAGCGCTGCGATAAGCCTCAAATCAAAGCTGCATTATTGGCACAGCTGAGCGCAGGTAGAGCAGCGAGCAGGAACAACTGAAACACACACCCACACACACACACACACACTCCGTCAACCCCAAGCCTGACAGATAAGGGTGCGTGTAAACTCCTGTGACATTATGCAAACGCACGTAGAAAAACACACGCTATTCACTAAATCCTTCTTTTTTTTCCCCCGATGGAGAGGACAAACTCTCCAAATTAGCTCCTCAAATATTGACCAGGAGAAATTGGTGGTCTCCCGCTCGCTGTCAGGGCAGAGGGGCTCCTAAACACACTTTGGTCAGGTTTAGAGGTTTTGCATTGATTTATTTTTGTTATTTGTTTGTTTAAATATCGTAAAAATAAATGTAAATGCTCTGGTGAGGCTTAGTTCTGCTTTGGGCACAGAGAAAGCAATGTGCAGCAGAAAGCCCACCTTATTCTCTCTTTTTAGGCGCCCTCTCCTCTCTCTGGCTGCCGGTTCACTTCACATTATTTGATCTGAAATGCTGAGTTCAATCGGTTGGATCCGGTTCTTATTTGATAGTTTAGAGCTCCTCCACTTCTCTCTCTGGAAGCCTGTTGGTGCCAGGAGAGGAAACAAAAGGATGAAAAGTTATGCATGTTAAATTAAAATAGTGATGATGAGATATTGTTCCTATCCATCTTGGTTTTTTCAACAGAATATCCCACTGATTTTAAATCGTTGCGGCCAGGATGGACTTCAGAGCCGATTGGAGGATGTAAAAAAACACTCTTAACATACCTCACACCACAAGAAGACCTGGAAAGATAATCTTTAGAACCATCAACAAATCAGAGCTTTGCTGACCATCGTCAGGAGGAATCAGACCCAAGATCAGCTTGATTCTTGTGTAGTGTGGACATGGCATTAATGTTGACTCACAAAATCTAAATTTTGACTTTGTATCAAATCTAATCATTTTATTGGATTTTATAATTTTATAATTTGATTTAGTAAAATTAAAAAATGCTGGCTCTCCAGGAGTATTTTTTATTGGATTAGATTTTTTTTGGCAGAGAAGGGCTTCCATACCTCTATATTTTAGGAAAAGTACAAAAGTGGCACACAGCGGCGAGCGGATTGTCGTCTGCTGCCGCTGACCAGAAAGGAAATGCCAGACGAGGAATAAAAAGGTGATTACAGCAGGTCAATAACCTCTCGCCTGTTTTTGAAATGTTCTGGAAAGTTCCTCCCAGAACAAAGTCCTCCAACAACGGAGGAAAGGAGGCAGAGAGGAGGAGGAGCGCTCACCTGGTGGCCACGCCTCCAGACGCCTCCCCTAGCCCACAGTAAAGCATCATGTGTGGCGAAGGTGATGAGAGGAGGCGTGTTGGTGTTCTTCTATTATTAACAGGTAAACAGCTCTGATTTTAGACGCGCTGCTGCTGCTGCTGCTGCTGCTGCTGCTGCTGCTGTTGTTTTTGAGGCGGGGGTCCTGGTGCCGGAGAGTCTCACACTCACTCTCCCTCATCCTCGTCTCTGCTGCTGACCTCATGTTTACTCTCCCTCATTCCTCTCGACCTCCTTCTCTCCTCGCTGTGACCTCAGCTTCCTGTCAACGAATCCGAGAGCGGTGCGTCGCTTTCCGTTTGAACTCCCGAAGGACTCGAGGTCACGTCCTCGGAAAAAAACTGGAGGATGAAACGTAGACGTAGGTGCACAGTTTGAACAGGAGACGGTTAAGAGTGCCATTTAAAAAGCTTGAACTAGGCCACCATCTTGGTTTTGGCTGTCTCCATCTTGGTTTTTGGCTGACGGCGGAAAACATAACGGATGTCGTTTGTTTTCTTCCGGAAAAGGTACACGTGATGTGGCGTGACGAAACAGGGAAGGACATGCCATGACTGATAAGACCCAATCAAGAAGCGAACGTGGGTGTCTGTAAAGGTCTCCGTTTCTGTCCGTCCAGACTAAAACGCAACCCCAGAGTTTGAAAACTAAAACGGCGTCAAACGTCTCTATTTTAGGGGCATTTTAAAACGACAACGTATTAGTGTGGATGTGGCCTGAAATCCAGATCCGACGCCAGATATGATGCTTGAACTGAGAAAGAAGGTCACATGATAACAACTAAACCATCTCCATGGCAACTGAGCAACTCCATCCACTGATGAAGGCCACAGGATGTGGTTGAAAGCACCGGACACAACAAGCAGGAAGGCAGGAGTGTTGCCGGCTCAATAACAAATGAGTCATAGAGTATTTTTAGCTGCTCACATCATGTAAATAGAGCTGAGACACTCAAAATAATTTAACGTGACTAGACAACGCAGTGACGTAAGCAGGAAAACAAACAGAGGCAGGTGAAGTATATCTCCCAGCATGCTCTCTGCTCTGACGCCATCCACACCTTTCACCTCTCCTCTGTCCTTGTGTGCTGCCGTCACGTCTCCCTTCAGGGTGATGACACACAGAAAGCTGCTAATCTGAGCCAAACGCTCACAGTAACATCTCAGATAGGACGGCTAACGCAGCCACCGCAGGTTGTCCAGCAGCTGGTTTCAGCTTGGGGTAAAATACGTCACCTTTTGTCATGCTTGTCCACTCAAACTGTAAAGGAGAGAACTTGTTTTCTTCATCTTTGAAATAATGAATCAGATTTTAGACTTTCATAAAGTGGTGCATGTCATGTTAATGTTTATTTAATCTTTGGTTGATGGGCAGGATCTAAGATGAGTGCTGATTGGTAAATATTAGGTCCTGTATAACATTACAACACATCTCAACGAGGCGCAGTCATGGAAAATGCATCATTTGTAGCAGTGTTGAGTCAAATGTGCAGCCACTCTACAGCCGATAAACACTTGTTACGCTCCGTCCTGACAAATGAACGCTTTCAACTGAAAACAAAGTCCGAAAAATGTCCAAGAAATATTTTTTAAAAATCAGAAAATGTTCAAAAAATGTCCGTTTCAACTGTACTATACCTTTAAGAAAATAACTTTTTAAAAATATTTTTGGGAAACACTGATCCACATTTTATAGACCAAACAACTAATCGGTTAATCACGAAAATAATCGACAGATTAATCGACAATGAAAATAATCGTTAGTTGCAGCCCTGTTTTAGTTTTTGGATTTCTTTTTTACTCTCAAATATCAGCTTCAGCTCTCCAGTTTTGAGGACATTTTAAAGAAAGAAGGAATATCAGCCAACATACTATCAGATTTGTATGTTTTTAATATGTAAGAATCAGAAATGTCTTGTCTTGTGTCTCAGTGACACCTGTGATGTTGATCCAGGTTACAACCTGTTCACACATTGGCAATAAAAAACTATTAAAAACATTCATATGTGTAAAACCTTACATACAGACCCTTTAAATATTGGTATTGGCATTCAAAATTCACGTCTACATCTAAGTTTTGGAGAAAAAAGGAGCTGATGTCAGCGGATATATATATATATAGATATATATATCTATATATATATATAGATATAGATATATATATCTATATCTATATATATCTCTATTGGATTTTCATTTTTACATTCAAATATCAGCCTTAAAAACCTCACAGCAGCTCTGATATTACAAATTAAAATGCATGACCTTCTGATCCTGATAATCCATCTTCTGTCAGCTGAGTAAAGCCTAGTATTTGTTTGTGGCTCCCGTTCATTTAAACCCGCCTCGCGCACCGCTCACTCACATCCTGTAACAGTAGCGTAAAGGCTCATGGAATAAAATACAGTATTGCAGTAGGCGTCCGACGTGTTCACGTGCCGCAGCCGTGTTTTGTGTCGGTGCTCTCATGTTGCTCGCAGGCTCGTGATGTCTTTGCGGGACGCCGCACTCGGCCGGTCCAGGCTGGGGCTCGGCCCAGCGGCCAGCAGCTGTAGAGGGGGAGCAGCCAGGCCACAGAGGGCCTAATTACAGACCCAGACCAGGGACAACCCTGTGGAAACTGTGTGCAACTGACAGCAGGCACATGGAGGAGGAGGAACAGCTACATTTGTTTTGTTACTCTTTACAGTTCAGAAACAAGGCCTGGAGCTAATTTTCATGATTTGTTTAGTCGATAAAATGTCAGAAAACAGTAAAACCGTCCTGAGTGACGTCTTCAAATGTCTTAATTCGTCTGACCAACAGACTAAAACCAAAAGATATTCAGTTTATAATGATATAAAAGAGAGGAACGCAGCAAAACCTCATATTGGAGAAGTTATTATGTTCAATAAGTTGTTAATTTAATCTCCTGTGCCCTAGCCCTATTCCTCGGAAAAAACGCCTAAATGAACTACCCTAAATTAATGAATTAATTAATCAGGGCTTGCTCCTAAACCAGAAGGCTTAGATGCATATATCTGGTCTCTTTTGAAAGGCAAGAAGCTGAGGAATATGAATACATTGTAAGAAAACTAAACTACTTTACCAGGGAGATTACAATGGAGATTCAATAAAGTAAAAAATAAGCCTTACCAAGTTGATCTTTTCCTAAACCTAACTAAGTAGTTTTATTTTGAAAAGACTGGAGCGGAAATTGACACGTGCGTCACGTGTTGCTGGACATTCATAGGAAAACGCACAAAAAATACGTAGTTGAAAGTCGTGCTGAGCGTCACAAAAAAAAGGGAAATTTGTGTCTATAAACACGAATCAAGTAGATTACATTTGGTGACTATTTATCACAAACTGCTGTGAGACTACGTTGGATATTTAGACAGGAAGCTAAATATTCAGTTCAACATCACTCCTTCTTACCACCCAGACCCTGAATTCCTCAGCTATGTGAGATAAAGAGCTGCTCGCTGCTGTTTATGAGAGCAGCAGTCAATGATTTACCGGGGAGAAACTTTCCTCCATCTCCCTCACTGATTCTCTCATTTTCTGTCCCTTTACACTGATTACATGAACCATTAACCCCTTCAGTTAAAGAGAAGAAGGATAGAAACAGCAGCAGGCTAAAGCAGAGCCTCCGTTATCAAACACCAACTACCAGCCAGTCTGATAAATCACTGACTTTCTACTTCCATGTGAAACACGGTGAGGAAGATGGAGCTACTCACCCAATATTTTTAGTATTTTAGAGAGTTGATCAAATGTTTATTAGGCAAATGAGCGTTACAGGCAGCAAAAAGTGCTTTATGTAGTTTCTTTGCAGAGGGTTTCATCTCTCAGGTGGGCTGTTCTAACCTTGAGAGGAAGACTAAGGCTTCATCCGCAAAATGTCCGACAATTGTCTGAAAAAACTCCCAAAAATGTCCCCAAAAAGTTTGAAAAGAAGCTCTGAAAAATGTACATCCAAATTTTTCTACGCGGACGAGAATGGGTGGAGAAAATGTTAAACATGTCAGTTTGCCGCGAGGAGAAACCCGCGCAGCGTATAAAAGATCCAAACGTTTCATGATTCCACGTCAGCTCATGTCCGTGCGACCGTCCTTGCAGAAAGTATAACCGAGGCTTTATGGTACGTAGCCTCCGGCCTTTCACTGGAAACTTCAGAGAAACTTTTAAACTAACTGTTGTCGATCTAAAATAAAGACAGATTCATCAGCTGCATGGATTATTCAGAAACAGCGTTCGTCCAATCAGGAGCCTTGTGTCTAGTAGCAGCCCATCAAGCGTCCAATGCTGGGAAGCGAGGCGATCCCATAGTTTAAGGCACAGTCACACATGCCCGAATGCAGGCGATTTTGCATTTATTTTTGTATTTATTTTTGCACTTATTTTTATTTATTTTTAAATGAATATATTTATTAGAATATTTATCCACTCCCATGTTGTTAAGAGTATTAAATACTTGACGAATCTCCCTCTAAGGTACATTTTGAACAGAAAAAAATGTGCAATCAATCACGATTAAATATTTGAATCGATTGACAGGCTTAGTTATTTCACGTTATTTTAAATGGGGTTAGTGCCTTAAAAATACAGCAGTGCAGATATTTGGGTGCCGTCACTCTGATTCCTATTTGCATCAGAAACTTCAGCAGCCATTAAACCGATTAATATCTGCAGCTTCTCTTCATTCTTTCAGTCACGTTTGGCTGCTTACAGTCAAAGTGTGTGTTTTGGACTCCATCGTCTGTGGTCAGTGGATGAAAACATGGAAGTTTCCTGCCCTGCTCTTAACTTAGAGCCTCTGGTTGAAGCAAACAGATATTAGGATTTGACTCGTCCCGTTGTTGCCAGAGCAGCTTCACGTTTAGAGCCAAGTAGCATTTAAGGATCTTTACCGTTTGAGCACATAACCATTCACTGGAGACGGAAAACTGCACATTTCTACACTGTAGAGAAAGAAATTATTGATTCTCAGTTCACTTTTAAGCAGTTTCACGCTCACTCAACACAAAACCTGACCAGAAAAACCTTCAATTTAAGCCAGAAAAGCAGGAAATTCGGAACAAGGAACGCAAAATTTGGAAGCCAACGACGCAGTAGGGCAACAGTTTGGCTCAATTATTTGATTCTGTGCAGCTCAAGTGAGGTGAGGTGTTGTGGTCAGACGTGGCCACTAATTGTCAGATGTCGTTAAACTGCTGCGCGGTTGCCGTGGAGCTGTGAAGCCGCCATCCCATGAAACAGGAAGAGGGCGGCGTTCCCAAACGGTGACAATTCAATTCAGAGCTGACAACTGTGACGCCGCCGACGCCGCCGCCGCCGCTGCTGCACGACTCACTGTGAGTGCTGTGGAGCATGCGTCACCATGACACACACACACACATATAGACATAAAGATAAAAAAACAGCCTCAGTGACACACACACCAACACTCAGCTCTGAGAAACCAAAAGCATGCGTCACAGCCGGCTGTGTGTGGACAGACACTCCCCTCTGTCAGGTCACACACACACACACACACACACACCAAATATAGGTCCTAAGGGAAGCTGATGTGATCCTAAAAGGATTTGAACATTTTTTTTCATGACCAGCTTCAGCCTGTGCCCAACTTAAATCCAAGTGTGTGTTTGTGTGTGTGTGTGTGTGTGTGTGTGTGTGTGTGTGTGTCAGTGGGAAGCGCATGCTAATTCCACCCATGTAAATGTTGACCTGAGCTGGGTGGGGTGTTTGTGTGGCGACGGGCTGGGGAGGGGCTGCTGCAGTAGAAAATAAAAGCTCCTGCTCCTGTCATCACTGTCCCTCGGCCCTTCACTCCCCTTGGTGTGGCGAACGGAGGCCACAAATGGCGCAAACACACACACACAAACACACACACACACACACACTTGTGGAAATGGTGAAAGAGGGGGAAGATTTTTTGAAGATATTTGTCTGCTCTGCCTCTCTGTTGGCACCAGGAACGTAAATAACTGAGTAAATGTCAAAGAAGTTCAAGGAAATAAGCCTGGAGCTGGTGAACAGGAGACGCATACAGACTGTGATCTGACTAATGGAGCGTTTATCTCACTAGAAAGCGAGGAACCTCTCTACGTGTGTGTGTCCTTCACATGTCTAAAGAACCGCTCATCCCATCTACTTCACACTTGGCTGGTGTATTGAAGGGGACCTAAGGACGTGCAGTGTCAAAGTTGATGCAATTTGGACACACAACATGATCAATATGAATAAACGTTTGAGTCCATGAGACCAGCACCTCTAGAGCTCTAAAGCTGTGGAACAGACTGCCAAGTTAAGACATGAAACATTAAAACATTTACTTTAGTGAGTAATTGATTAATTGGCTAATGAATGAAGTTCAAACTCAAATCAAGTACAGATATATTAAAGTAATCAGAAGTGAGTTCGGAAATAGCATGGAGTCATGCATGGTGAGCGTCGCCATGGAGACGGACACAGACGGAGACACAAACACAAGTCGCTGGATGTACAGACAGTAAACACACACACACACACACACACACACCAAAGGCCCTACCCTAATAGATAAATACTACACACACACGCCAAACGCCTTCACCTGATTTCCTCTGATTCACACACACACGCACACACGCACACACGCACGCACGCACACACACACACACACACACACACAGAGCGGTCCGTCCAGTGTGTGACTCTCCGTTTGATGCATTCCGGCAACATTTTTCCCAGACGAGTTTTATTTCAGTTTGGACTTTGGTCTGGAGGCGGCCTCGGCGCAACCCGGTGGAATCTGCCATGAGGAAGAAGACTGACTGTCTTCTTCGGTTTCTTCTTCTTCTGTGGTCTCCGACTGTCTTTTTCTTCTTCTTCTGTGGTCTCTAACTTTCTTCTTCTTATTATTATTCTTCTGACTGTCTTCTTCTTCTTCTTCTTCTTCTTCTTCTTCTTCTTCTTCTTCTTCTTCGGTCCACGACTGTCTTCTTCTTCTGTGGTCTCTGACTGTCCACCCGCTCCAACGATGTGATGAGCAGAGAAGCAGAAAACAGAGGCGCCACTGTGACCCTGATGTAACTTTCCATGACTCTGCGTACCTGAGCTGGACCGCTTCCACCACCTGAAAATGACACTCCTTCCTGGTTTGTCCTTTTACACAAACAGACTGGTTTCCTCTCTGAAAACCACCAGATGATGCAACTCAAGAGTCAAACAAACAAACTGAGAATCACACCGAGGTGTTTTCCTGCAAAGCAACTTAAGGTGGAAAATTTCCCTCCGATGTGTACCTTTAAAAAACATCCATGACCTTCACGTGAAATCAGACTTGACATATCTAAAACAATGTGTCTCTTTCTCCAGAGAAACATCAGAAGTTCAGCTAATTTAAGGTCTAACATTTATGGAGACAGCTCACAACAGATAGAGTAACACTGTGGTAAAACACACAGCTCATACAGAACACCAACGTAATGAGGAAGTCAAGATGACATCATAAGAAGTAAAACGTGTTTTTAAAACATGCATAAAGGGTTATTTTCATTCCAAAAAAGTCAGGTTGAAGTTAAGTTTATGGGATTGTCATGACTCCAGAAGTCTTTAACTATCTTGTAGTTAATTTAACGGACTGCAGAAGGCCCTGTCTACCTGCTCAGGTAGCTAACGCTAACGCTAGCGGCTGCCTGCTGAAAGAGGATGTCCGTGCTCCACTTTGTTGAGGCATCATCTCGCACATAAAGTCCGAAAAAATATGATGTTTAAGTATTTTTGCGTAAATTATAAAATGATAGCAGATAAAACTACGGCTGTCAATCGATTTAAAAATCGCATATTAATCGCAGATTTTGTATCTGTTCAAAATGTCCCTTAAAGGGAGATTTGTCAAGTATTTAATCCTCTTATCAACATGGGAGTGGACAAATATGCTGCTTTATGCAAATGTATGTATATATTTATTATTGTAAATCAATTAACAACACAAAACAATGACACATATTGTCCAGAAACCCTCACAGGTACTGCATTTAGCATAAAACAATATGCTCAAATCATAACAAGGCAAACTGCAGCCCAACAGGCAACAACAGCTGTCAGTGTGTCAGTGTGCTGACTTGACTATGACTTGCCCCAAACTGCATGTGATTATCATAAAGTGGGCATGTCTGTAAAGGGGAGACTCGTGGGTACCCATAGAACCCATTTACATTCACACATCTGGAGGTCAGAGGTCAAGGGACCCCTTTGAAAATGGACATGACAGTTTTTCCTCAACAAAATGTAGCGCACGTTTAGAGCGTTATTTAACCTCCTTCACTACAAGCTAGTATGACATGGTTGGTACCGATGGATTCATCAGGTTTTATAGTTTCATATGATACACAACAAGTTGTGTTAATGCGTTAAATAAATTAGTGGCATTAAAACCAATTAGCGGTAATGTGTTATTATCGTGTTACCTTTGACAGCTCTTGAACAGCCAATCAGAGGGATTTCTCTCACTAACAGCGCCGGTTTAACATGCTGAATCAGGCGAAAAACCTCCGACACTAGAGCCGATGGTGCGAGACACACCGTAAAGCTAGACAGACGCTCACCGAAGGCCCCAAACTGTCCGACCGTCAGCTTGGTGAGTCAGGGCCTTAATCCCTTATTTCTTTCTTTAACTACGCCCTGTTCGTTCTTTGTTTCTATTTCGTTTGTTGTTATCTTCTCACATGTGTCTCTGTTTCCTGTAATGTGACATAGAAAATTTAAACGACAACTACAAAAAAACACTGAAATTGAACAAAACCTGAGCTGCAAATTACATAAAAATGTAATAATAGATGGGGAGGGAGAGCACTGATAGACACTGAAAATATTCCACAAGTACATCTGAAATACACACACACACACACACACACACACACACACGAGAAATTCCACACCTGAACACAGTAAACACTTTACATCTAAAATCTCAGCCCCTCGCCTCGCTCTGATTGGCTGATGGTGACGCACAGCGACTTGAACTGAGAGTGTGTCGCGGCGGCTCGTGTTTCAGGCGGAGGGCTGCTCCAGCGGCTGCTGTTGTTTTATCATGTGGTCCCCGCCGCGCTCGCCACAGCCGGTTAACGATCAGGAACGGAGCGGAGAGGACGGTAAAAACAAGCCTTAACAACAGGCTGCAGGGCTGTGGTGTGTGTGTGTGTGTGTGTGTGTGTGTGTGTGTGTGCGTGTGTCGCTGACCTTTGACATGAAGTCCTCTCTGTAGGTTTGCTCCTCAAAGGCGTCCGTCTGCAGCCGCTCTGGGTTCAAACACACATTTGAATTATGAACATTAAATTATAAAACATTAACCCATTCCACCAAAGTTAAACCTTCACTCTCACCAGTGGTTCCTCCCAAATAGAGCTCATTAAACAGGTGAGATAGACACTAATGTGTGCTTTTGTTACACACTAAATAAAGATTTCAATGGTCACTTTTAAGCTTTGTTAAAATCTTAAAAACTTGTATATTCTTGAACAGTTTTTATTCTGTGTTTTAGTGAAGTTATGTTTAGCCTCATTTGCTACTGCACCTTATTTAATTATCTACAGTTCACTTTTATCTGGTATTTCATGGTTTTAGGTCTTTGTAAAGCACTTTTTAACTTATTTTTGACGAGTGTTGTATAATTAAAGTTATTATTAGCATTACAAGTAGACAACAATTTAATTTGAGGGGTCACTGCCGTCACCCACATTTTTACTTTTACTTACTAAAACCACATCAGTTCAACGTACAGTAATATACAGAGCAATGCAAGAATAGAACTATTTTAAAATAGATGTTTTAATACCAGAATCGATATATTTGATTCGTTTGAGTCTATGTGGAGGTAGAAGGAAGATACCGCTTTTATTGTTGTAGTCTGAGTAACGTGACATCATATCCGTTCCGTATCCGTCAACCAAAGCAAACCACAGAGAGCCGAAACAAGAAAGTAGAAAACGTTGAAGGGTCAGCGTGGATACGACCTGCACCCTCACATGTTAAATCCAGTGTGGTAAACACTACACATCCAGTAAAGGATGGAAACACTTTGGGTTTCACACATTGCATGAAAAGCAGAGCTAGACATCACGGATAAAGCTGCATGCTAACTCTGTCACGGACAGGAAATTTTATCGTATCGCGGAAACTCACGGTCGAGCCGGCCGACGCTCACTCACTGCTGGGTTGCTGGAAAAAATTAAATAAATACTTCCTGACAATGACTGATATATTTGACCTCAGGACATCTCAGACTACATACATGCTGAAAATCAAACATTTTTACTGGATTACTTTAGATATTTTCCAAAGTAAAAGTCCTTAGAAGTGAATGAACCAACTTTTTCTCATGGTCTAGAGTTAAAAAGGTTAAAAAAAAATCACAATAAATCATAATATCGAATGGCAATACTTAAAAATCACAATACAAATCGAATCGGCACCCAAGTATCGTGATAGTATAGAATCTGGAGAGGTTTATTGTCCCAGTCCTACTACAGTAGCTGGGATTGATTTAAACTGATTTTGCAACAGTAGTTTTTCAAAATAAAAATATGATTTGGGAGCTTTCAGCTGCAACTTGTGGTCTTCTTAAGCAGATGGACTTTTGTCATTTATTAAGCAGTGAACATCTGTTTTTTTGTGTATTACGTGACTGTATATGTGTGTGTGTTTGCGATACGTGTGTGTTTGTACCTCTGCTGAGCGTGGCTCCGTTCTCTCTGTAGTCCTGGATCTCTGCGTCCTTCCTCCCCAGCAGACCTCCCAGCTGCTCCACCTGCCGCTGCAGCAGGTGGCTCATCGCCAGCAGGGGGCGCACCAGCTGAACGCACACCTGCAAATCAGAAATACTTTATTGATGAATATTTTGGAGTATATAACATTTAAATCATGTACATAATGCTACAATATATAACGCAGTATATGTAGAGAAATGTAAGTAATTATAAAAATGAGAAATGAGAATATAAGAAATATGAACAAACATGTGCATTAAAGACATATAATATATAACATATAACCACAGTGTAAATAAGTAAATACAAAATGCTGCGAGGAAACACACACATGATGCTGTCTTATTATAACACTGTTCTTAAAATGCAGATTTACAGATTTAATTTCCTGTATCACTGTTTGTTTTTGTGTGTTTTGGATTTTTCAACCTCAGTTTAACTTGAATTTATGTCCCAACTTCACTTCATTCTGGGATTTAAATAAATACACAGACAGCAGTGTAAAGACATTCATCAGAATGTGCTTTTTTTATCACGTTGTAAAGACATTTCGAGTTACTTAAACATGAATTTACCTGATCAAATTCTGTAGCTCATAAATCAAAATGTGCATGATTATTTTGCCATTTATTAAGGCTGATACGATATTATTAACACCAATATTTCTGTACTGAGGCTGATTTTTCAGCGGATAATCAATATTCTCTTTTCATTTTTGAGTTAAATATGAAAGATTTTCATTGTTTCTCACAGAATTTGGGGTTTTATAAAGTAGAAAATCCTCTGAAACATCACAAGAAACCCAAATTAATGAAGTTCTTGGACTTTTTAATGAAGTTCTTGAAATTTTAATCAGCTCCTAAGATGTTTTTGGATATGTAAACACACTATAACTGGGCGACAGTTAGTCAAATGTGAAATGTGGACCGTACCACAGTGACAGGGGCGGGGGTGCAGTGAAACTCCCAGTAGATGGCCAGCCCTGCCAGCTCACTCTTCAGCTTCATGCTGATGTTTCCGTCCTCCTGTCGGGTCAGGGAGATCTGGGCCTCGCCGTCAGGTCGCCCCTCACCTCCTGACAGACGGGGCTGAACCACCTCACACAGGTGGGAGAAGAAAGCTTTGACCGGCGCTCGCAAACGTCTGTTCAGCTCCTGGAAGGAAGAAAACAGGATGTATTCATCACAAGAAAACAGATCAGTGAATGCATCATTTACTCAGTGTTGTGTGTACCTGTGCTCTCTTCTGGATGGCTGCTGAGTCCATCCTCTCCTCCCACACACAGTGCATGTCTGTCAGCAGGATGTGGTACGTCGTTTCCCCAAACCAGCTCTTGGCGAGGAGCTGGCAGCCGCTGATGCTCACAGGAAGCCAGGGACGCTGCAGGAGGACCTCAGTGGGGGCTCCTCTGACCTCCATCATGGCCCACAAACACGGTACCAAACACACTAAACAGAAAAAAGTTCAGACATCATCAGTCCAAAACATGGACAACTGTGTTTAATGAATGGTCATTAAATGCAATATAGATGCATATGTAGTGCATTTTCATGATAAACCACTTTAAGTTATTATTTTATATTGACTCCTCGTTGTTCATAATACTGTATGTTACATTGGGAATCACTTCAGAGACATCCAAGGTGAAGCCTTTCCCAATAACAACACTTATGATTCAGGATTTCCTGTGTTTTAAAGGTCCCATATCGTGCTCATTTCAGGTTCAGAACATGTTTACATGCTGTAATGTTCAAAAAAAACTTTATTTTCCTCATACTGTCGGCCTGAATATACCTGTATTTACCCTCTGTCTGAAACGCTCCGTTTTAGCGCATTTTGACGGAATTGCGACGGAATTGCGACGGAATTGCGTTGTTAGGCAACAGCTTGGGTCCATGTGTACTTCCTGTCAGCTGATGACATTGACATCCACTGCAACCAGGAAATAAACTGGGACACATTTAGAATGTTTACGTTTAAAATTGTGTAAAGGGTCTAAATATTGTACATTTGTGACATCACGAATGGGCAGAAATCCTGACAGCTTGTTTCAAATGCAGATTTTCTGAATACGGGCTGTGTGTGTTTCCCTGTGGATTGAGTGTTTCGATACATTCACAGTATTTATATAGAACTTAAGACTGCTTTATAATAAAAAAACATGAAAATCTCCCTTTTTTATAATATGGGACATTTAAGTAAACCTCAAAAACACTCATATTTCACCCATTTAGCAGTTCTGACCAGGTAGAAGATCCTGCATGTTTTTGAGAAGTGGATGCCAATGAACACCCAAAACAAAAACCACAGTGTAATTTTCTGCTTTATCAAACCTGTCTGGTTAGTCACTCACCTCCAAGGAATGCGCCCCCAAAGCCTGGACTGAGATCTGTTAAAGCCGGGTTACAGACGCCGGCCCGGCCGCATAATCACCACCTTTCTGGAAGGAGACCACAGTGGCAGCTCCTGCGGGTTACCGGCTCCTCTCTTCTGACCTGTAATGGGTCTGTTTTCTGGGAATAAAAACGAGGTATTTCTCGTCAGTCGCATTTGAAACACAGAGCACGTTTCAGAGGTTGACTCATGGCAATTTGGAAATCGCAAAAATGCCAAATAAGTCACTTTATGACTACAATATACAGCTGAACACGGATGCCAGCGGTTAGAGGGTATCAGAAGATGATGTCCTGACACGCTCTGTTCAGGTCACACCAAACTCCATTCATAAATCTCTAGATTTAAAGCTCCCCTGCTTCTCAGCACACAATCTTATGAGGTACCGTCATATTTTAAACCTTGTCTAAATCGTTAGAAGCCACTCTTTAATACGGCGAACATGCCCACTATTTGTGTTGTTTTTCCTTAAAGTTATATGAAAAACACTGGTGGGCGGAGGCGAACACTGAAGGACAAAGGACGTCACACCAAACTCCATTCACAAATCTCTAGATTTAAAGCTCCCCTGCTTCTCAGCACACAATCTTATGAGGTACCGTCATATTTTATACCTTGTCTAAATCGTTAGAAGCCACTCTTTAATTCGGCGAACATGCACACTATTTGTGTTGTTTTTCCTTTAAGTTATATGAAAAACACTGGTAAGTACAGGTTAAATCACACCAAACTCCATTCACAAATCTCTGAATATTAAAATGAATAAATGTGAGTCAGTCATTGTTCTACCACAACAGATCGTAACTCACTTTAAAACACGAAAACAAGAGAAATTAGTAGTTAAAACTACCAACGTTAGCAACACGTGATGCTGCTCCTCCGCTTCCTGTTGACAGTTCAGGATTCTAACACCGACGTCAAACAACAGCGTTTCTTCAAAGGTTCCGCTTCCTTATTACTATTATTATTATAATTAAATTATTATTATTATTATGATTATTACTACAATGATTATTATTATTACTATTATTATTATAATTAAATTATTATTATTATTATGATTATTACTACAATGATTATTATTATTACTATTATTATTATAATTAAATTATTATTATTATTATGATTATTACTACAATGATTATTATTATTACTATTATTATTATAATTAAATTATTATTATTATTATGATTATTACTATAATGATTATTATTATTACTATTATTATTATAATTAAATTATTATTATTATTATGATTATTACTATAATGATTATTATTATTACTATTATTATTAAGATAATTATTATTATTATTATTATTATTATTATGATTATTACTATAATGATTATTATTATTACTATTATTATTATAATTAAATTATTATTATTATTATGATTATTATTATAATTAAATTATTATTATTATTATGATTATTACTATAATGATTATTATTATTACTATTATTATTAAGATAATTATTATTATTATTATTATTATTATTATTATTATTATTATTATTATTATTATTATCAGTAGTAGTAGTAGTAGTAGTAGCAGTATTATTTGTTATCATCAAAAGGTCTGTTCTGTGTCATTGGGTGTTTTGGATTTTCAAAATTAAGGCTTCTAGTAAAATATTCAAAAGCTATTTGTTTTTGTTTTGATGATACAACAACGAATAGCTCATCATTAAATACTCCTACCACCACTATTACTACTACTACTTTCAATTATTACTACACATCACGTGATGCTTACGGTTTCAGTTTCTTAAAACAGAAACTTATGAGTCACCTTAATATGACTCTGCTGTAGCACACAGGCTTAATCCTGGGTAAACAACCATCTTGGCTGAGTCTTTCAGAAAGCTTCAAACTGACTCTTGAAAACGGACAAATGGAGCAAGTGTGTGCTGTAGGAGAGTCACCAGAAAAAATGACCACCAGCTCCACAACCAACCGAAAGGAGGGTGAGGAAAATAATCCAGGAAGCAGGTAATTCCACTGTCTACCTATTTAAGATGGTTATTTTTTTTTTGCAACCAACTGATGCTGCAATTTTGTAGCCTACTGTTAAAACCGGACAGCAGTAACGAGGCTGTCTGCAGTGATGGCACAGAGAATCAACCAGAAGAAGAAGACAACAACAAACTGTCTCTGATCTCCTGGAATGTGGATGGACTTGATGAAGAGGAGCAGCCAGAGAGAGCAAGAGGCCTCTGCTCTTACTTAACCTCGTAAGACCGTGCTACTTCCACACTTTTATCACTTGGTGTGCTTTAAAGGGTCAGGTCACACAAAGTACTGAAACCTTCTTGCTTGCTTCTTCTATGTAGCCTTACAGATAGTATGGTTAGATAGCACTGCAACAGATGTACAATAAGAGAGAAAATGTTTCCCCTTGAAGGTCCCATGTTGTAAAAAGTGAGATTTTCATGTGTTTGTTATTATAAAGCAGGTTTTAGTGCTATATAAAGAATCTAAACGTTCAATCCACTGAGAAATACACACGGCCCGTGTTCATGTGCCTTTAAACAAGCTGCCAAGATTTCTGTCCATTTGTGATCAAGTCCACTATACATATATAGTATAGTAGCAATACCACACTAACATGTTATTTAGTGTTATGTGATTTTAGTGTGTTCAAAACCTTAGTATGAAGCCAATAGTACATGAATTGCATACTATTGCTGGTGAAATATTACAGTATGCAACGCTGGACACTACGGCGGCATAAATATCCCACAGTGCAATGCAATAGTGAAGACAATGTTCATAACAGACGTTGACGGACAGCTCTGTAACGTCAATAACGCTTCATTTTAACTGTAAGGCGTTGATATATATTTTAAATTAATTCAGAATTTGATTCTCACAAACCGTTGTTTTGGTCACGTGACGTTGGCACGGGTTACCATAGTTACACGTCTCCAACCGGCAAGGGGATTCTCAGGAAGTGACGATGTAAATTACTGCTCAGATACATGCTACTGTTTATTCACACAGAAGTACGTTGACCGATAGCACACCTATTGAGTATGTAGTACATAGTATGCGATTTCGGATGAAGCCAATGACATCAGCTGACAGGAAGTAAACATGGACCCAACCTGTTGCCTAGCAACGCAATTCCATTGCAGTTCCATTGAAATGTGCTATAACGGACCGTTTCAGACAGAGAGTAAATACAGGCATATTCAGGGAGACAGTATGAGGAAAATAAAGTGTTTTTTTTAACATTACAGCACGTAAACATGTGCGAGTAGAAATATAAAATACAAGTATGAACCTGAAAATGAGCACGATATGGGACCTTTAAGTTCCAATAAAAGTGATTCTGCTCAATCACATTGTTGCATGAGATAATTTGCAGGTCCAAGCTTGACCTTGTACACAGCAGTTCTTCATTTTATCTCCATGTAGACACTCTCCTGACGTGGTGCTTCTTCAGGAGCTCATCCAACCATACACCCGCTTCATGAAGAAACGTCTAGCGGCCAACTACACTTTCATCGAAGGTACAAGAAAGTGATCAGGGCCGGCTTTAACCATTTTGATAATGGAGTACTACAGCCCTGACTTGCACTATACTCAGACTGTTCATTTTGAACCGTCCCTGACCAGGTGGTAAGGGGGATTACTTCATCGGGATGATGCTGAAGAAGTCTCGAATCACCCTGCTGGACAGTGAAATAGTCGCCTATCCGACCACTAACATGATGAGGAACCTGCTTGTCGCTCAGGTTGGTGCACGGGTCAAAAACAGTTCATTACATCTTTACCTGGTGCATCGACCTCAAAATGTCTCTCCTTCAAGATCAGGTGCTGTTCAAAGGCCACAAGCTTTGTCTCATGACGTCCCACTTTGAGAGCTGTAAGGCCAATGCAGGAGAGCGGATGAGACAGCTGCGACTGGTGATGAAGATGATGGCAGAGACGCCGGATGATGTCACCGTTCTGTTTGGAGGAGACACCAACCTGAGGGATGCTGAGGTTTGACTCTTCCATTCAGATCCCTCATCTCCTAAAGCCATCAAAGAGATAATCAAAAATAACGTAGTTCATGTAGTAATTCACCTCTTTGCTTGTACTCTATTTCATCCCAGGTGGCTAAAGTGGGCCTTCCTGGCTGCATCTGTGATGTGTGGGAGCAGCTGGGAGAGCCGGAGCATTGCCACTACACATGGGACACCCATGCCAACACCAACAAGGATCATCGGTTCAAGAGTCGCTTCCGCTTCGACCGGCTCTACCTGCGTCGGGCCGCCACAGCTGGGCTCCCACAGCTGGAGCCTGACAGCATGGCCTTGATAGGGCTGGAGAAGCTCAAGTGTGGCTGCTACACCAGCGATCACTGGGGGGTCCACTGCACATTCTCTGCTCAGTAGAAATGCACAAATATAGTGTCCTACGTCCTCAAATAATTTCTCTCTTTTCTATATTTGTGCCTCAGCAGTGGGGGGATTGATGTTTTTCAGTTGGGCTCAGACTTCAGTGAGGTTCCTCTCTGAAAAATGCTCTCCTGGCTTCATCCAAGTTAGTTTATTAGTGGTTGTGTCATGATCTGATGCCTGCCTCCTCTGCTTATCTGGGTTGTTTATTGTTATATTCTTGTACTTTGGAATTGATTTTGAATTGCATCAAATTATGTTCAGTTGCATGCGCCTTTTTATGTGTTATGTTTTATGTGCTGCATTTGTTGAATGAAGTGAAGATGAGATGAGGTTCAGACAGGTAAAACACACAGGGATCATTCTGTGCCTGGGAAATAAACTGGTTTCCTTTCCTATCTGTTCAGTATAAATGTCAGTATACTCTGCATTTGGAGTTGAGTTTACTCACAAATGTTAGTGTACATATTGTTGATTATACTGTTGATTGTACTATTGTTCCACAATGTAGTGCACAAAGGAAGTAGAGGAGCAACTCACAGCAGCTAAACACTAAAACAGAGTGTGGATGATTAAACAAACCTTTTTATAACGGTACCTATATGGCAGTGCAATATAACCAAGATGTAACATGTTGACTGTATGACATACTCTTATGTCATGTCAACCATTAGAATAAAAACAAAGCTGCAAAGTTTCATTTTGTCAATAATTAAAGAAATAAAAACAAATTAAATTTAAATTGTGCACAAACCCAGTGTGCTTTTGATTATTTTTGAAGGAGACTTGCATTTTATACTTTAAGACCATATTCCACCCATGAGATGAGCCCTTCACAAGACTGAATATGCACAGTACACCTGAAGGATCCAAAGAGCACCTTTAATTACCACAAAGACCCAGCAGCGCTTCTACTCCATTGTCTTCAAAAAACACTATTTAAACATCTGTATTGTAATTGTACTAATGACATAAAAATCATGTCTAATTTAGCTCCTGAATTTATAAAATATAGTATTTGAATCTATGCTGCAAAGAGCACAACAACCTTCACCAACAAGGCGGGGCAGCCTGTCTGTATGTGAAAGTTTCAGATATCTACATTAAGTATTTCATTTCAATGTGAAATTATAGCAAAACCAGCTCTAAACTGTTGATGTGTAACATAAACAAAGACTCATGTTCTGCTTTATTATATCAAAATGTTTTACTGATATCACAAAAATCCAAACGATACAAAAGTCAGTTAAAATGAGATTATCATGTCAGAATATAAAACTGATGCATCTCTTCGAAATGCAAACAGATCACATCAAAAGTGCAAATGTGCTCAAGGACCATGTCGCAATAAATAAGATTATCTACTCACAGTTTAACACACACACACACACACACACACACACACACACACACACACACACACACACACACACACACACCTCGAGGCTCAGGTAGGAAATATGTGCCACACAATAAAAAGTACACACCGCCCAGCAACATGGTGATACTGGTCATACTGGTGGAGGAGGAGGCTCAGCTGTAGGTCACTTGTGAACTGATAGTGGTTGATTTAAAGCTGCTCTCACAGTCCAGCTTTCTTTGTAAAGAAGACGGTTTAGATTTGACCCTTAAAGGAGTACTCATTGGCTTCAAATGGAGACGCGGTGGGAAAAGATTGCATCAAAACGTCTAAAGAAACTTCTCTAGAGCTGAAACTTAAAAGAGTAGATGGAGAATTAATCTGCAACTATTTTGGTAATTGATCCATTTTTTTCAAGTAAAAATGACAAAATTCCCTTTTTCTCTTTGTCTTCTGTGATTGTAAATGAAATATTTTGTGGTTTTGGTCTGTTGTTCGGACAACACAAGACATTTTCATACTTGGTCTCTGGGATCTTGTGATGAACAGTTGTCACTATTTTCTGATATCTTAGTGACCAAACAATCAATCGATTAATCGAGAATCTGTTCATATATGAAAAATGTATTTGAATTTGGGTGCAGGAGTGGCTTTCAGATGTTTCTATACAGGTTCGTACGTGTTTTTCTGCTGTAAAAAAAGATTTTCCTTTAAATATTCCTTTAAAGAGTCATTTAACACCAGGCTGAAAAGCCAACCCGTCTTCACTATCAACTCGTCGAATATCGCCGTTTGGTCCGTGCCCCTCGGCATCGGAAACCGACTCACGGAGGCGCCCTTTAGGAACAATATGTGCGTTGGTCTCTGATGCCGAGGGGCGTTGACCAAGCGGAGGTATTTGGTAAGTTAAGAGTGAGAATGTGTTGGAAAAGCAGTTTTTCTCCGCCCTCTGGTACACCTGTAACCACACCCAGCAGTGATGTCACAGCGTACTGACTCACCATGCAGTACACCTCTACATCACTGCAGCAAGGTGAGAAGAGAAACCACTGCAGGTCTGCAAAAACAACATTCTTAGTTTGTATCTCTGGTGGGAGGACGAGCGAAGACGCAGACAACAGTATTAAATGGACATGAATCTGCCGCGGCCTCACTTTGTGATTCAGGCCGACATGACGAGTGTGTTTACACAGAAACCTGGAGTGTGGGTGATCCTGAGCAGCACGGAGCTATATGAAACCCTGAGGGGAAACACAGCTAAAGGTTCCCTGTGGAGTTTCTATAGTCAACATGACCTGCAGTGTGCCGGCGAAGGCAGAGAAGAAGAAGACTGCTAACTAGGAAGCATGGATGTAAACAATGCAATACTTACAAATCTGAGGATGGAGATGCACTTGTTTGGTGTTTAGGTGAGTAACACTGAATGTAAACTCCACAGGGCCTCTTTAACTCTGCCTTGCTGCTAACGAACCTTTTCACACTTTGGTCTGACTTTTCAAGATGGCCGAGGCCACCTAAGAGTTCGGGGATCACAGCACGGTGCAGGCTCCGGAGCGAGGGCCCCTGGCTCCAGAGGGAAACGTTCTTTGCTGTGCTCCGCTTCTGTTTGTCTCTGGCTCTCTAGAAGCAGCAGCAGCAGCAGCAGCAGCAGCAGCAGCAGCAGCCGTGGAGGGAGGCTCTCCCCGGACGGCGGAGTCCCCGCTGACGGCGCCCTCCGATGGGGTTTGGTCCCTGTCGTTGGTCTGCTTCGACCTAGAGAAGGACAGCCGTCTGAAGAGAGAGAGCTGAGAGGAGGACAAAGAATTAATTTAATACACTTCCTGTTTGTTACAGGTGATGACAGGTCGTTGCAGATTCACACCATTTCAATACACTGCTGGAGGAGCCTAAACTTTGTGATCTCAAAGAACATTTCCAACAGACGATATAACTAGCCAAATTTACAAGAAAAAACTCTGAGATTAAAATGGTAAATTTACAAGACAAAATTCAGATATTCTCTGAGATTAAAGTTATAAATTTACAATAAAAAAATTGGATATTCTCTGAGATTAAAGTGGTAAATTTATAATAAAAAAAACTTGAATATCATCTGAGATGAAAGTGGTAAATTTACAAGAAAAAATCAAATTATACTTTGCAGTTGGATTCATCAATAAGAAAATTCTGGTGATTTTAGCCCAGAATCAGAATCAGAATTTAAACCAGAATCTGTCGTGGTTACCTTGCTATAGACGATACGTACTATGTATGTTTCCTCAGTTGTACCTTTTTGTTGGAGCCTGATTGGCTCTTGGAGTTGCTGTCTGCTGTCCCATTGGCTGGTTTGGTGCCATCGTCTGTCTGGTCTTCACCTGTAACGTCGTGCTGCTCGGTGATTTCAGCTGCTGTTGATGTCAGACATTTGTTTCTTATTATCAGACGGTTAGAAGGAAGCTTTTCATACGCAGGTTTTTATCATCGCAGCCCTTTTAGAATATGTAATCTGTGGAAATGTATTTTGTTTTCATTCACGTACATAGCACAGACTACATTAAACTCATTTTGTTCCTCAGAGAGGATGCAGCAGTCACCTTTGTGCTCTCCATCAGGTATGGACTCTTCTTTCAGCTCTTCAGGCTTCTGGAGAGATCACACATTACATGTTGTTGTCAACAGGAATATCAGGAATAATGAATGAATGTCAGACATTTAATCCGGCTCTGCAGACTTACAGCACTCCGAGTCTCCACTGTCTCTGGCTTCTCTGTCGACTCGTCCAAACTCGAGGACGGTCCCTCCGTCTCAGCTGACGTATCGTTGTCCTCTTCTTCTGCTTCCTCTTCATCTTTGTTCCACGTCTGAGCAAATCCTTTTGTCAAATCCTGACAAAAAGGGTGAATTTAAAAGATATCAGTATATTCCAATAAGACATGATGAGATCTTTGGGTTCAGACTAGAGAGGACTTTCTTCACTAGGAAGTCAAATAAAGAGGAAAGAAGGAAAATGTGGCAGGAAAGGACACACATTAGGACAGGAAAAGTAAAGGAAAATCCTGGTATAATTGGAATGGTTTGGTGCTTGCGGAGTTCAGGTTCACACTTTAATCTAAACTCTGTCAAATGCTGTAAACTGAGGAGCAGCACTGGGCTACAGCAGAGGATGATGGGAAGGGATTACAGGAGGGATTATAAACACAAAGACGTGACTGGAGGAAGAAAACAAGTCCCACCTGATCCTGAAACCGGACAATCAAACACTCAACAAACAGGAAAGCACCAGACATCAGAGTTTATGGGAATTAGTCAACAACTTTTCTAATTGTTTAAGTTATTTATGAAGCATAAACTCTTTCATTCTCTGATTCCAGCTGCTCAAATGTGAGGATGTGCTGCTGTTTCTCTGTTTAATATCTTTGTAAACCGAACATTTTGGAGTTTTGGACATTTGAAAACATCACTTTGTGTTCTGTTTTCTGTCATTTTAAAAGACAAAACTATCAATTACACAGGAAATAAACGAAAATAATCACTGGTTGCAGCTCTAGAGATGTTGAAGTCCAAATTCGATTCCTACATAATTTTTCTAATGTTGATAGTTTTCAGATTTCTGGATTGAATTCGATGATATTTTAAGTCTGATCATTAAAAACGGGTCTTGTTTTTATTTTATGGATTTGGTGGTTAAGTGTATAATGAAATAGCGGATGGATATACTGTATAAAGATATAGAAAAAAATCCCAAAGTCTTCCGTCTAAGCTCATCTGTGAGTAGTAACTCATTTCTTAAACAAACATAAACTAAAAAAATAAAGTAAATAAACAAACAACATAAATGAAATAAAACACAATTATTTATTACAAACACAGAAATGAATAAAAACAGAAAAAGAAAGTAGTTTTAATTGCAAATCGGTGTTTAAATGTGTCTATAATACTGAGACAAATTTAACAAAACAGAACAATATAAAATAACAATATAAAATGTCCTGTGCGGCATCATCATGAGCAGTGCCATATTGTTTAACTTAAATATAGAAAGTTTTAAGCTGCCACAAAAAGAAGTAAACAAAGCCTTTAAAAGCAAAACTTAAATTTGATCAGAAGCATTTGTGAATAAAACATCAGTTTATAAATACGAGAAAGGAATGAGATGATGAAATGAAAATGAAAGGAATAGGAGCAGTAAAGGCACTGCGAGTGATTGTACGCCTCATGTACCAACTTGTAAACAACAGCTTCAAGTTAATCAAGCAGCTGATTGGCCTCAAATCGGTTCCCCAAATTCACGTCATATTTGTGTAAAACATGAAAATTCAGGTAAAAAGTCCCTTTGTGGAAAATGAGGTTGAGACTGAACTAAAACAGTGAAGCTGTGGGTCGTAAAAACGAGAACAATGAGCCGAAAGTTGCTCAGGAGAGTTGTAGAACTGGTGATAACTAGTCATTTAATTTAAGGGTGAAAGACAACGTTTGTTAAACAAATATACAGTTGGCCTATATTCCAGCATTTCATTCATTTCTGTGAAGAAAACTAAATGACAATGTTATTTTTAAAGTCTGGATTATTATTTACGATATAAACTTAAAAAACTACGCAGTTAAAACCACCGAAGAGCTAATAGAACAATGGCCAAGCGTCAGGGAGAAGAAAGTTGAATTTGTTAGAAAAGAAGCCTATTAATTATGATTGTTAACAATTTTTTTAAATTGTTAACAATCATAATTAATAGGCTTCTTTTCTAACACATATTGCTATGAAGGAAGGAGCCTGCCAAAATAAAAAAATTAAAAAATGACCCGATAAATAAAAAAATATGTCATTAAATGCAGCAAAGATAATATTAAAAATGAATGTAGCCATTAATTAATTGATAAAATGTGACATAAATTGATATTTCTGTTTTAATTTGCTTCTTTATTTACTTATCTTTGTATTAATTCCCTTTATTTATTTATTTACTCTTTTGTTTAATTTTCCTTTTTACTTATTTATGTATTTATTCATAAATATATAAACACACACATTTAAAAATAAATATAAAATAAATAAAACATAAATGCAAAAATAAATACAAAATAAATGCAAAAATAAATAAATAAATAAATGCAAAGGTAAATTTATAAATAAAAAATGTAAAAAATAAATGCAAAGATAAATGAAAATAAATTAAAAGAATGAATAACTAAAATGCAAAAATAAATAAAAAACATTTTTAAAAATGCATAGATAAATAAATAAATACAAACTTCATGCAAAAATAAATAAATACAAAATAAATAGATAAATAAATAAAAGGGAAAATTAAACAGAAGAGTAAATAAATAAGAGAATTATTACAAAGATAAATAAATAAAGAAGCTAATTAAAACAGAAATATCAATTTATGTCACATTTAATCAATTAATTAATGGCTACATTTATTTTTAATATTATTTTTGCTACTTTTAATGACATGTATTTATTTATTTATTTATCGAGTCATTTATGTATTGATTGATTGATTTTTGATTTTGGCAGGTTCCGTCCTCCAGAGGGGTCGTATCGGTGACGACCAGCGGAATACATACCTGATAAAAAAATCTTCACGGGAACATTATGAAGCAAAAAGACATTTTATCTGGTTGTCAAAGTCGTCATTATTTTGTGATGTAATAAATAATAAATAATAATCAATGACTGGATTGATTGATAATGAACAGAATCATCTGAAGTGGTTGTGTTATTTCAGGTTGAGGTACTGCGGCAACACGTCGTCCCAAAACTCCTCTGACTCGTCTGCTGCCTGACCTTTGACCCCTGACCTCAGTTTACCTCCAGATTTAATGCTTTTGACTTCAGCAGACTTTTTCTTTTTGACAACCTCTTCCTCTTCCTCCTCTTCTTCTTCCTCCTCCTCCTCCTCCTCGTCCTCCCCCTCTTCCTCCTCTTTATCAACCTCTTCCTCCTCCCCCTCCTCTTTATCAACCTCTTCCTCCTCAGCCTCTTCATTCTCTTCCTCACTGTTTTGATCCTCTTCCTCCTCTCCTTCACTCTCCTTTTCGTCCTCAGCCTCTTCATCCTCTTCCTCACTGTTTTGATCCTCTTCATCCTCTCCTTCTTCTCCACTCTCCTTTTCCTCCTCTGCCTCTTCCTCAGCACTCTCTTCCTCTGCTTCTTCTTCTTCTTCTTCTTCTTCCTCCACCTGCTTTTCATTTTCACTTTCCTCCTCTTCTCCTTCTTCCTCTTCTTCACTTTCATCCTCATTTTCACCATCCTCTTCCTCACTACTCTCCTCCTCAGTACTACTCTCCTCCTCTGCCTCCTCCTCTGCCTCCTCAGCACTACTCGCCTCCTCCTCTTCCTCCTTTGTCTCACTCTCTCCATCACTCTCTTGTCTCTCCTCCGAAGACTTTACGGACTCACTTTCACCCTCCTCTTCCTCACCTTCGCTTTCCAAATCCCCCTCTTCTTCCTCACCTTCCTCCTCATTTTTAGACTCTCCTCTTGTGCTCTCTATCTCGTGACTCGACCCTTCCTCGCTCTCTTCCTCTTCCTCCTCTTCTGCATCACCTCCTTTGCTCTCTTTGGATTCAGTCTCGTCTTCACTTTCACTTCCTGCTTTGCCACTTGCTTCCTCCTCCTCCTCTTCCTCCTCCTCTTCCTCAGCACTACTCTCATCTTCCTCCTCTTCCCTGCTTGCCTCCTCATCTACATCAGTTTCTGACTCATCCTCTGGTTGAAGAGTGTTGCTGTCTTCATCATCTTCTTCCTCTGTTACTTTCTTGATACTATGACTGACATTCTCCTCCTCTTCCTCCTCCTCCTCCTCTTCCTCCTCCTCGCTGACGTCTGCACTCGTTCTCTGCCCTTCCTCCTCCTCCTCCTCCTCCTCTTCTTCCTGTTTGACCTCCTCCTCGCTTCCATCCTGACTCGTCTCCTTCTCGCCCCGACTCGTGCCTTCAGGACTCTCCGGTATGATGTTGATGCTGACCGAGGACTTGTTGCTGAAATCTGCAGCGTAGGATTCAGTCTCCTCGCTCCGTGATTTTGTCATGCTCTCTTTCAGGACGCCACGCCTGCTCTCGGACGGCGACGGCGAGCTTCTGAACGCCACCTCTTGCATTAACACCGACCCTGCTGCGATAGAGGCAGCTCCGGCAAGCAGGCCGAGCTTTGACGGTGTTTCTCTTTTTGACTGGGCCTCTTTTTTGTTTTTCTCGTTCTTAGACTTTTTAGAAAAATCAGTGCTCTCTTTAAATTTTTGTTTAACCTCAGCAAGCCGCCGAGGACCACCTGAACTCTCTTTACCTGGCGAGCTAACTCCTGCGTGACTTTGCACCACTATGGGTTTGCTTTTAACACTGACAGGTTTAGACGGCTTAACTTTGACTGCAGGTTCAGAGCCGACCCCTGAACCGGTCTTTCTGGTCTTAGGACTTTGTTTGGAGTCTGGTACCAGCTTCCTGCCAACCTCTATGAGCTGGCCTTTCCCTTGAGCTGGCCTGAGCCGCTGCCTGGACGCTGCCTTCCTAATGTCCCCTACACTGGGTTTGTGTTTACTGGGTTTCCTCTGCAGCTCCTCCATGGCCATGATCATATTCTCTTTGTTCTGATTGGCTGTTTTGTGTCTCTGGGGGCTCTGAGAGGCCAGAGAGCGAGAACTGTGGCTCCTCAGGAGCTCGGTGGGTAACCCCCGGCGAGGAGAGACAGCCTTGCTCTCACGAGACGGGGAAGTGGAAGAGAAACTGCTCTGCTTGGAGAGCTTTCTTTCCTTTATTGGGTTCTCTTTGTGCCCTTTAGTGGTCTTCCCATGCTTACCCTTCCTCTATCCCCGGCACCAGAGAGCAAGAAGAGGGTGGAAAAGAGGCATGCATTAGAGAGGAGAAGAGACATGCAGAAAAACAAAAGAGTCAGAACAAAAGCAGACATTTATGACAGAATAAGGAAAAGTTTCACAACTCTTCCCAAATCTTTTTGTTTCTCGTACTTTCATTAAAGGGATAGTTCAGGGCTGCGGTTGAAAAGTCAAAAAATGACATCCTAACGTCTTTTCTTAACCACTTCTACTTGACCTCGATGGAAAACGTCATGAGGTCAAGGAGAGATGAGAAGGAGAATTCAGAAGGATTTAGGAGAAGGCAACCACAGTGTTAAGAAAATCCGACTGCATTTACACTAGATCCGACGGCGGCGGATGTTAGTGACACGGGTCTGCCGGGGTCTGGCCGTGGCGCCTTTTGTAGTCCATAAAGATGGACTACAAAAGGCACTGCTTCCCGCTGTGCGTTGTTAAATATCTCTTTCAGTGACAGGCTGCTTCACCTGCGGTGTGTGAAAGACAGAAACCGCAGGTCCTTCTGCTGCTCAACATCAAACTTTAATTAAGGATTATCTGACCTAACGTGGACAACCGGTGAAAAATATCACTTCATTACTAAGGTTGGAACTGAAATTAAAAAAAGGAATATGTGATAAACACTGAGTTACATGTTCGAGTTATGGAGAGGGGCTAGGACCATATGTGTAGGCTGTACTTCTTCCTACTCCTTTTGGGACGTGTAATATTTATTTATGTTGATTATTTGTTTATTGACAGTTTGCTATATGTTCACTGCGCCGCTTTCTGCTTTTTTCTTTGTGTGTGCGCTCCTTCAGCTGTAGAAAACAACTTGTAGATGCTACTTTGAGTCATTAATTCATTAGTCAATTACAAAAGATTTTGTAATTCTTATAATTTCCTCTTTTTTTAAGGTGTTTCTTGGCACTTTTCCTTGAATTAGGTAGTGGAAATATGGTATGCATCTTAACCACCAGGATGACCTACTGTAATTCATATTTCTCTTATAGTATATTCTATATATATATATATATATATATATATATATATATATTCTCTCTAGTCACATGACTAAAAACAACCTCAGATATCAACCTGATGAAGGAGCTGTGTGGGAGAAGAGTTGTGGAGGAGAACGCCGGTGAAGACAGGACTCATTACGGATGCTGTTAATTAAAAACCTTTTAGCTTTAACAGATGAGTGTGAGTTACCTTCTGAACTGGAGACAGAGTGAGTGTTTTATCACCGGGGTCCATCTTCATCATATGTGTCTGTCAGGAGGAAGACAAATTAAGTAAAATGAGCAACGAAATCCACAATGTTCCACTTCTCACATCACATTCAGGGTGACCCACTGATCTCTCACCATGTTGAGGAAGTCAGAGGTTTCTCCCAGACCTTTAACGCTGTCGCTGTCGGTCAGGCTCTCCACAACGCTGTCTGTCTCGCCCCCTGTCTGCTCTGAAAACAGGACGGCAGGTTATTATTCCTGATTTTTACATTTCAAGCACCCTGTATTTATAAAGCACCTTTATAAAAGGTGCTTTATAAATACATTTTCGGCTGCCGGACAGTTTTATGCTGGTGTAAATGCTAAATTATTAGTAATAAGAATTAGAATGAAATGAGAGTTCCTGAAGAGATAGCTAAATATTTGCAGGTATGAAATATTTTGCGAGGGAAGTAAAGCAGAGGTAAAATCAGAGCAAAAATATGCTGGATGCTTAAACAGAAGAAGAAGAAGTCAAATGCAATTCTTTATAGTTTAAGCTGGATTTTTGCAAGAAATTAAAATGTTTAAACTTCTGGTCTGATCTTGGAGGACACATGAGAAGGAAGTGGACGAGGTGGAGGAGACAGAGGAGGTGGAGGTGAGGTAGGTACCCTGGTGCATTGACCCTGCGCTCCTGTGTTGGTGAGTGCCGTTCAGCACCTTTCTGTGGGTCAGCTCAGGTGGAGGCAGCCTGGGCGGGATGCTCTGGCTGGAGACGGGCAGCGGCGGGTGGAGGTAGCCGGGCATCATGGCGGGCAGCGTGCGGAACATGGCACCAAACTGGTCCGGAGATCTCTCCTGGGAGGAAAGGTTATGAGAGCGTTTGTCACGACTAATTCTCCAGAGTTTTATCTGAGGATGGATCCAGCCTCCGTACTCCGTACCCACCCTCTCCCTCCTGCGGACCCGAGCAGAGAGGCTCCTCTGCAGGGTGGAGGAGTCGCCCGTGTCCCCCAGCAGCTCCACATACGGCTTCTCCAGGTAGTCCTCCGTCACGTCGTCCTCCTCCAGAGTCACATCGGTGCAGCTCGGACCCCTCGGCCGAGCCAACACCACCATGTGGCAGCCGCCGCACGTAGCCTGTACAAAGACACAGTTCACCATTTTTTATCCATCATCTGAAAAATCTGACACCTAATAAATAAATTAAAAAATATATAAAAAAATATAATAAATAAATAAAATAAATAAAAGCACTTTTCTTTCGTCTTAATCAAAAAATATAATATGTAGCTGTGAACCTAATTCCAATTATTACCAGTACTATGAATATTATGTGAAACACGTACTGCCTGAACGTTATACTTGAGGAAACGCGGACACAGAGTTGGTTTGAACTGGTTGGTGAAGTTTTCTTCGCCCAGGCCCAGTTTCCCATGTCTGCCATCTCCAAATGTGTAGAGCAAACCGCCATCTAAAGATAAAAACATCACAGTGGCATTTTGAAGAGGGCTACTTTCATCACACCAGTGAAATCTCTCTTAAATGAATGATGATAGTGCAGTAAAGAAGCCGTTTCTACCTGTGATGACAGCCGTGTGGTTTTCTCCACAGGCCACCTGACACACCCGTCCCTTCTTGAAGTGCTCGACCGCCCGCGGCAGCCGAGACTCGAAGATGAACGTCCCGTGACCGAGCTGTCCGAACTGCCCGAGACCGAACGTGAACACATCGTCCTCTGAGAGACACAAGAAACGCATTAACTAAAGCCTTAATCGATAAAGGTTCAACTCATCATGACTGATCACCTCTGATCTTTTATCTAATTTCTACATATGCTGTTGTTGTTGTTGTTTTTGAATGTTTTAGGGTTATTTCTTTTTATTTGGGTTATTTTTCTTTTTTTTGTTTTGCTGACATTTATTTCCTCTTTTTTCAGATGTTACTGTAAATTGATACAAATACATAAACAATTTTGTTTTATTATTTATTTATTAATTATATATAATATAAAGAAAGAAAATGCAAAGAAAAACAACAAAAAAATTCTCCATTTGACAATAAAGGTGCTAAAGTATAAAAGAATGTTGCAGATAATAAAAAGATGAATGTGAATTAGTAAAAATATTTAATAGATTTTCTGCAACTCTGCAAGATTTTACACAAAAATAGATAAGCAAAATATATTATAAATGTAGAAGATGGAGTTTATTGACCAATAAGTATGTGTAGTGTTCAGCCATGTTTGTAGTTCTTTAAGAGATATTATCTACCTGTGAGTGCCACTGTGTGTCCACCTCCACAGGCCACCTGTGTTACCGGCTCCTTGACGCTCTTCACCAGCTGAGGGACTCGGTGTCGGGGCAGCTGGTCGGTGCCCAGACCCAGTTTACCGCTGTCCCGCTCCCCGAACGTGTACAGAGCACCGTCAACTGACAAACAAACACACACGTTTCACACAACCAATACACCTCTGCTACTTTTTTAGGAAAACAAAGAACAACAATTAGGATCTTTCATTTACTTCCACGGAATGAATGAGGAATTTAATTTAAATGTTCCCTTCTGGCATGTGACTGGTTCATTTTAAGATCCATACCCATAATCCTTTGCAGGGGGGCAGCTGAACCGTCAGGTGGCCTCTCTCTGTGCTCACCTGTGACTAAGGCAGAGTGGTAGTATCCACAGGACACCCAGCTGATTGGTCGTCCCACGTTGACTTCCTGTGGCGTCGAGGCGTGGCTCTCCTTCCCCAAACCGATCTGACCCTCCGTGTTGTCGCCCCACATGAACAGTTTACCGCTCTCTGTGACGGGCAGCAAGTACACAGCTCGTCTTTATTACATTTCATTTTATTCTTTTCTTCTGGTTTTAAATGTTGTTCTGATGCATTTCCTGTGAAATGCCTGGTTTTGCTCTGCCTTGTCTTTTTACATTTTATAAGACATACAGGATTGGTAACAGTGCTTATGTTTTGTTAACCAAGAACTTAAAGTTGGAAAAAGCTGGAAAAGGTGACAGCATTTACTTTTGTAAACTCCTGTTTACACTAAAATCGAATTGTTTCATTCATTTTAGGATTTTATCCAAATATGTCTGCACATTCACATGAAAAATTGTACTGTACTTTTACTAAAATTTGCTGCTAAAAAATTAAATAAAAATAAACATATAAAATAAGATTTTAAATTAGAAAACATATAATTTACTGATGAAATCTAAAAACTAAAAAAATACAAATAAAAATATAAATTCAATAAAATTGAAATAAAAAAATATGAATTTAAATAGAATTTACATCTTAAATTTAAAAAATCTAGTTTACAGACAAAATCGAAACACAAAAATGTTAGCCAAAATAAAGTTAAAATATAAGTTTAAATACTTTTTTAGATTTAAAAAAACCCAACTAATTTACTAACAAAATTGGAAAACCAATTCAAAATTGAAAGGACTTTTTTAAAAATAAAATTTAAAAAATAAAAATAAAAATGTATTGACCAAATCTCAAAACAAACAAACAACATATTATTATTATTATTATTATTATTATTATTATTATTATTATTATTATTATTATTATTATTATAAATTATGACACAATTTTAAATTAAAATCTTCATAGTTTAAAAATCTAATTTAAAAAAATCATAAATTTAAAACAGAAATACAAACTGATATACATTTTCAAATTTGAATTTCAAATTTGAAAATGTAATTAACTAACGATAAGCTGAAGAAACCGCTGTGATGCTCAACTGAAAAGAAGATTTGACTGTCACCTGTGAGAGCGGCGGAGGTGTTTGAACCGGCAGCGAGCATTTTGATTGGTCCACGTGAGTCGAAGAAGCAGACCCTCTGGAAGGACGTCCTCTCGTCACAGTCACCGAGCCCCAGCTGACCCTCACTGTTCCCCCCAGAGGCCAACACTTTCCCCTGAGCTACACACAAGAAAACAACACTGACTATTTATGATACACCGTGTTGACGATGTAAACTCGTCAGTCAGAAACTCACCTGTGTAGATGAGAGTGTGGTTTCTCCCACAGGCCACAAACTGAACTTTCTCAGACTTAAGAGCTGAAATCATACAAAATTAATCATTACTAAACATACATTTATAGCTAAAAACCACGATAGTTTATTCTAAACGGTAGCTTTTTTCGGAGCTTTCAAACATACCGCATGGTCTTCATCAGAGGATGGAGATGGGTGTGTTGACATGTGTGCTCAGTAGCTGTTCATAGCTCATTTTTAGGACTTCTCCGTTTAAAGTTAACGGCATGAAACAACTCAGCAAACATCATCTGCAGATCAAGACCATGTGATACAGCTGAAAGCCCTGGAAAGCCATGTGTTTCTGTAAATAATAGGGAATTTGTTTACATTAGTTGTATTTATTTAACTCTGTATTATCTTATATTACCAGAAGTGCACAGAAAACTGATAAGAAACCAGTTGCCTCTCCGTCTGCCTGTGTCTCTCTAGATTAGACCAGATTATGGACCTCCAGATTGGGATTATGATGGGAACAAATCTCTGGGTCCCCCCTACAGCAGGGCTCAATAAAAAAGGGTTTCCACCGTCATATTTGTTACCAGGGGCACTGTATTTACTTTGCAGATTATTTCTATTTAGTACAAACTCAATGTTTCCTGTGCGTTTTCTGTCCAGGCTGACAGAGTCGTCTCCTCCCTCTTCAGTGGACTCCCTCTGCACTCCCCTTTGAGGAGGCTGAAGACAGCTGTTGATGGCAGCGCTTACACACAATACTATCCCTTCTTTTTGTGGTTAAAATAGAGAACAGAGACCAACCTTTGACACAAGTGGGCTTGTTCACAGTCAGTTTGGATCCCAGACCGAGCTGGCCCCAGTTGTTGCTGCCAAACATGAAGAGTTTCCCATTTTCTGTGGAGACAAAGACGGGCTGATTGGTTGTTTTCTAAAGCGAGCTGGAGGAAGTGATACATCAGTACATGGTCGGGTTTTTGGAATTATGTTTTTCTTGGTTTCATGGACAGCAAAATAAAATATCCTTGCAGGGGGAAGCCACTAATTCTCATCCAGCATCAGCTCTTTGCTCATTAAACAGAATAAAACACATTAAAAAATGTCTCTTACCTGTTATTAAGGCGGTATGCTCGTCCCCACAGGCGATTATTAAGGGGACGTCATTTTTAAGCCAGAATTTACTGGGGATGTTGTCGGCAAATTTGCTCTTTCCAAAAGTGAAAACGGCTCCTGATTCTGACGGAAAAGAAGAGGAAATAAACAAAATCCTTGTTGATGAAAGAATGAGTCAAACAGGAAATGTATTCATCACAATTTTTATTATCAGTTGATCATTTTAAGGTATATATATGTAAAAAATATATTTGTAGATACACTTTCTTATGAGAAACTGATTACTTTCACTGTTGGTCAAACAATGACTTTGTCATAACAAACAGGCTAAAGCTGTACAACTATGACTATAATAATATAATAATGTTCATAAATACAGAGCCCTCTGGTATCTAAAAGTCCACCTGTTGATATCTTATGGTTAAATACCACCAAGGTTCTCTATTCTTTTTGGATCTGGGGTGTCATGGAGGGATATTATTGATGATTATTTAGGTGTTTATTGTATTAGTTTGTTGGTAGTTTGTCTCCTGAACTCCAGCATCTTTATGCTGTAGGAACACACTGAAAATAAGTCTTATTGGGTCATCCTTGAGATTTTATTGCTGTGATTTACTGTCCTTCATCCCATTGTGTCAAACAAACCAAAACAATTAATCTTATATATATTTTATATTTATAACTAAATAATCAAATCAGTCCTAATCTAATATGAGATTTTAATTCATGATATCTGGAGACGTGGAAGAAGACTTTTTACTTGAGTAAAGATAGCAATACTTTAATGTAAAAATATTCAAAAGTATAGAAGAAGTATGACAGTATTCTCATCAGGTAAAGGTGCTCATTAAGCAGCAAAATGTTTTATGATATTAATTATTTTCTATTCTATAGAATAGAATCTATAATAATGTATCATATTTTATGTGATAATAATACATTTTTTTGTGAAATCTTAAGCCGCAAACTAAGTAGTAACTATAACCAGCAGTGCTGTACTTAAGTACAATTTTGAGGTACTTGTACTTTACTTGAGTATTTTATTTTCTACTTCTATTCCATTACATGTCTGAGGAAAATATTGTACTTTTTACTCCACTTATTTTAAAGCTTTAGTTACTATGCAGATTCATATTAACAACACAAAGTATAATAAATAAATAAATAAATTATGTATTACAGATTAAACTACCAGCCTTATATAAAGTCATTAAAAGGAGCTCCAGCTTTACCAGCTGGAACATTAAAGTGATGAACACATTTATGCATTAATAATTATGATACTATAATATAAAATATAGTATTCTGCATAATGTGTACTTTGGTACTTTAAGTATATTTTGATGCTAATATTTTTGTGCTTTTTGATGACTCTGTGGTATTGCTACTTTTATTTCAGTAAAAGATCTGAGTACTTCCTTCACCACTATGATTATAATTGTCAGATAAATATACTGCTCCACAGACAGACTCAGGAAGGAAAGGGAGGACGGTCTGCAGGACAGATAATAATGCACTATACTCATTTTTAACAGTCTCCTCTGCACTATATTCACTTTAGTTCACTAATAGTCGTGTATCACAGCTGTTACCCTGCACTATATTCAGTTTTAACAGTTTTCTTCATCTCCTTGTATTTTTATATCTGGTATATATTTTTTGTATTTTGTACTTTGCACTACTAACTTTTTTACTGCCTTTTTACTAACATGTTTTGCACTATGGAACTGTGATGCTGGAAACTTCTATCCATCCATCCATCCATCCATCCATCTATAAGCTTCTGATATTATCATCAAAATGAAGGTTCACAAGCTGACAGATTAATATTTCCTGACAGAGCACGTTTCAAAACAAACTTTTCAAGTACTTCAAGCTAAGAAAAGGAGAAAGAAATATATAAACAGCAAATAACGTGAAACACTAGAACTAGTCATGAGTATTAAACATATATAATAGGTGAATAAATGGCAGGTTAACGTGAATATAAAAAGTGTTGTTTTCTGTTAGCCATCGAGCTAAAGCAGAAGCTAACCTGAAGCAGCTGCACGTTAACAGTTAACCTAACAGTTTAGCTTTAAAAGAGTTAGTTATTAGAGTTAAACGATTGAAGAAGTGTCGGTGTTTACCTGGTATCTCGTCCTCGGACTCCCCAGCCATTTCTGAGGGACTTTAATCCGCTTTGCTCGCTCGTCGTGGGCGTGTTGGAGTCCCTCTTGTTTTCCACTCTGACAACCCGGAAGTAAACATAACTTCTCCTAGGTTACGACGCTGAGAACGTAACTTCTCCTAGGTTACGACGCTGAGAACGTAACCTCTCCTAGGTTACGACGCTGAGAACGTAACCTCTCCTAGGTTACGACGCTGAGAACGTAACTTCTCCTAGGTTACGACGCTGAGAACGTAACCTCTCCTAGGTTACGACGCTGAGAACGTAACCTCTCCTAGGTTACGACGCTGAGAACGTAACCTCTCGTAGATTATCGTAAATTATACATGAAAATAATAATAAATTAAATGAAGGGCTATAGGGCTGTACCTGTAATTCATATTCTTCTGTTATACTAAGAAGTTTCAATGCATTTTTTTTCATGACTTTAAGGGCTTTTCTGTAAGAAAGAAACTCAGAATGAAACACATTAAACCTAGGTTTCACTTTCATATACTTGGATTTGTGCAAATACAATTTTCCAAGAATGAGAATGTTATTCCCCAGAAAGTAATCTTTGTTATTGTCCATGACAAGTCCATGAGCAATGTCCTTTTGAGAGAAATTTCCCAGATGAGAAACTTTTGGGAAAAGCCAGTCATGTATATCAAGACATAAAGCTCCAGAATACATACAATGACCTCTCCCAGGTTACGACGCTGAGAATGCAACGACGTAACTTCTTACAGGGACAGGACGTTTGTTTTGATGCTTCTGAATACATTATATTTTACATTATATATATACATTATATTATACATTATTTCTTTTTATTTATTTATTTTATTCTAATTTACTAACAAAATTGGAAAACTAATTCAAAATTTAAAGGACTTTTATAAAAAAAAAAAAAAAAACCAAACAAAATATAATTATAATTATAGTTATAATTATAATTATTATTATTATTATAAATTATGATATGTCCCTCTATGTCCCTCTTACAGGGACAGGACATTTGTTTTGATGCTGCTAAATACATTATATATTTACTGAACTTTACTGAAGTGTATATATTAATTTATACTAATACTAATTTACTAACAAAATTGGAAAACTAATTCAAAATTTAAAGGACTTTTTTAAAAATAAAATTAAAAAAATTTAAAAATAAATTTATTGACCATATCTCAAAACAAACAAACATATTATTATTATTATTATTATTATTATAAATTATGATATGTCCCTCTATGTCCCTCTTACAGGGACAGGACGTTTGTTTTGATGCTGCTGAATACATTATATATTTACCGAACTTTACTGAAGTGTATATATCATTTGAACTCACTTATGTAAAGTAAAAAAAAAAAAAAAAAAAAAAACTGATTTAAAAATCAAATTTACTGACAAAATCTAAATTATATCAAAAAAGCAAAAATAAAGTTAAAATATAAGTTGAAATACTTTTTCGATTTAAAAAAAAAAAAAATCTAATTTACTAACAAAATTGGAAAACTAATTCAAAATTTAAAGGACTTTTTTTTTTTAAATAAAATTAAAAAAAAAAAAAAAAAAATTGATTGACCAAATCTCAAAACAAACAAACAACATATTATTATTATTATAAATTATGATATGTCCTTCTATGTCCCTCTTACAGGGACAGGACATTTGTTTTGATGCTGCTGAACCTCCGTCTCATCATGTCCTTATTGTGTGTGTGATCTAAAGTGACTAAGCTTTTAAAATGTAAGAACATTTTGAAAATCTAGTTTGGACTTATTTTCCTAATCAATAAGTTGTTACCATGACAACTGCCTTTCCTTTCCTATTTTGTGCAATATGTTTTTACTCAAGTATCGTCTTTTTACATAGTTTCATGAGTACTTTTACTTTAGTAAAAGAGCTGAGTGCTTCTTCCACCAGTGGATATATAAAAATAACCTGTCTGGAGTTAAATCAATAATATGCTGATGCAGTTTTGACAAACACATCAAAGCAGCATCAAAACATGTGTATGTGTCAATTCTCCAAGAGAACATGGTGAATTTGTGTATATCTCCCTCTAGTGGTTTACCTCAGGTTTGACAAAGTGTAAGTGTGTTTTTAGTTGGATTAGATTAGATAGTTAGAAGCAGCACACAATCAGCTGTTAGCTGTTCAGAATGAAAGCTTGTTGATTAAAACTGTTGCCCTATTGTATTTTGGTCTCTCCATCAGACGCCTGTGAAGTCACACAGAGGAATTAAAGGATTAGATTAAAGTTTGATTCCTTCCTTTCATGAGGAAATTTGAGACGGTAAACTTCCTGTGCCAAGTTCTAGTTAACTTTTACAGAAGAGCAATAAAAAGCATCCCGACTGGAAACGTTACAAACTGGCACGGGATATGCACGGTCCAGGACAGGAGAGATCTGCAGCGGGTGATTAACACCACCCAGAACATCATTGGTACCCATCTACCGAGCATCAGTGGCATCGGTGAGGTGGGGTGCCTGCATAGAGCCCAAAGGATATTAAAAGACAATACCCACCCAGAAACGGCCTGCTCACCCTGCTACAGAAGGATCTGCTGCCGTACCACCAGACTACAGAGCAGCTTCTTTCCTCCTCAACTCCTCCTCACCCTACACACTCTGCCATGACAACTACATGTGCTTTGTTTTATTTTTCCTGTGTAGAATAAATAGACTACAACTTCATTTCATTGTGCAACCCTGTGTTGTAGAATGACAATAACAGAACCTTGTACCTTGTGTCTGTGTCTACTACCAGGAGAGAGACTTAACTCCTGTGGGGAGAGACAGACTGAAGACAAATGTCAGTTGCTGACAAACTGGTTCAGAAGTGTTCATAGCTTATTTTGTAAATTGTACATTTTATTCTTATTTTATTCTACATTTTTATCTATTCTTTTGTTATTATACTGTTTGACTTGCACCAACAAAGCCAAAGAAAATTCCTAGTGCATACCTCTTACACCTGGCAATAAATACCATTCTGATTCTGATTCAGATGTACTAGATCATCCTCAACAAATAAGTAATTATCTTCCAGCCTCAGCGTTGGTGCTAAATGTGACAACTTTATTTACAAACCTATAAAAATATCTGAAATTAAAGAAGCTAATAAAAAGATGGTCAGTTAAAAAAGAGCAAAGTGTAGAGAGATAGGCCCACTCTGTGCTCATATATGTATTGGAATGATTCTTGTTCATGCAATTAAAAACAATAACTACATTATCTTGAGGCAACATTTAGATTAAGAATGAGGAACTTTGTTCTTTTTTGTTATAATCATATTGTCACAGTCTGTCTGCTCTGTCCCTCCTCTCGAGCAAAATTTATAATTCCCCAAACCTTTGCCATCCTCCTTCCACTCACCCGACATCCTCAGACTTTCCCCCTCCCCTTCTCACAACTGCCCACCCCTCTACTCACCTGATCCCACTTCTCTCAGCAGATATTTAATGGCACTTTGAGATTAAAAGTTAAAAAAAGTTGCTCAAATTTGAATATTGGCGAGTTTAACACAATTTTCAAATGTGATTTTTGACTTTTTTATACTTAGGATTCAAAAACATTCACAAAGAAAATCTGCTCTTTGAAGTAAACAGAGGACTAAATAATTGGTTTGTGTTACTTTATTTGCAGGACTTAAAAGAAACGAGGCAGGACACTCATGTAGCTCACTGGAATGTGCGGAATTTAAGGAATGAGTCCAATATTGCTTAGCAATAATAAACACTTTGGTGTTTGGCTTTTGTTTCTGGGACTGGTATGGAGCCACAGCAAGCTACAGATGATCCAGGGATCTAGTACTCCTCGCCTTCTTCATCCTCCTCCCCGACGCTGTCAGTGCCCACCTCTTCGTAATCCTTCTCCAGGGCCGCCATGTCCTCTCTGGCCTCTGAGAACTCTCCCTCCTCCATCCCCTCTCCGACGTACCAGTGGACGAAGGCCCTCTTGGCGTACATCAGGTCAAACTTGTGGTCGAGGCGAGCCCAGGCCTCGGCGATGGCGGTGGTGTTGCTCAGCATGCACACGGCCCTCTGCACCTTGGCCAGGTCTCCCCCAGGAACTGAAGTGGGAGGCTGGTAGTTGATGCCCACCTTGAAGCCTGTGGGACACCAGTCCACAAACTGGATAGTGCGCTTGGTTTTGATGGTGGCGATGGCAGAGTTGACATCTTTTGGCACCACGTCGCCACGGTACAGGAGGCAGCAGGCCATGTACTTGCCGTGACGAGGGTCGCATTTCACCATCTGATTGGCTGGCTCGAAGCAGGCGTTGGTGATGTCAGCCACTGATAGCTGCTCGTGATAGGCCTTCTCTGCTGAGATAACTGGGGCGTAGGTGGCCAGAGGGAAGTGGATACGAGGGTAGGGCACCAGGTTGGTCTGGAACTCCGTCAGGTCCACGTTCAAGGCTCCGTCGAAGCGCAGGGAGGCGGTGATGGAGGAGACGATCTGTCCAATCAGCCTGTTGAGGTTGGTGTAGGAGGGACGCTCAATGTCCAGGTTCCTGCGGCAGATGTCATAGATGGCCTCGTTGTCTACCATGAAAGCGCAGTCAGAGTGCTCCAGGGTGGTGTGGGTGGTCAGGATGGAGTTGTAGGGCTCCACTACAGCTGTGGACACCTGGGGGGCTGGGTAAACCGCAAACTCCAGTTTGGATTTTTTGCCGTAGTCGACGGAGAGACGCTCCATCAGCAGAGAGGTGAAGCCAGAGCCGGTTCCTCCTCCGAAGGAGTGGAAGATCAGGAAACCTTGGAGTCCTGTGCACTGGTCAGCCTGAAAATCAAGAGTAAGTGTTTAAAATGCCATCATGGATCAATAACGTTGTTCAATTAAAAATGATACACTTGCAACATGTTTTGAGAATTAAAACTCACCAGTTTGCGAGTCCTGTCCAGAACCAGGTCAATGATCTCCTTGCCGACTGTGTAGTGACCGCGGGCGTAGTTGTTGGCTGCGTCCTCCTTGCCGGTGATCAGCTGCTCTGGGTGGAAGAGCTGGCGGTAGGTTCCTGTACGGACTTCATCTGAGGAGCAAAGAGAATACTGGCTTACAGTGATGCTCCGTTTCACACCAAGTGCCAACAACTTTTGGCATGGTTTCAGTACATAAAGTCACAATATGTAAGAAACTGCCTGTAATATGCACCAGTTTGAATAAGTATTAAACATCTAATGAATGCAGTAGTTCCCTCTTTGATAATCTTACCTATTACTGTTGGCTCCAAGTCCACAAAGACAGCTCTGGGAACATGTTTGCCAGCTCCAGTCTCACTGAAGAAGGTGTTGAAGGAGTCGTCTCCTCCTCCGATGGTCTTGTCGCTGGGCATCTGACCGTCCGGCTGGATGCCGTGCTCCAGGCAGTAGAGCTCCCAGCATGCATTGCCCATCTGGGTTCCAGCCTGGCCGACATGCATAGAAATACACTCACGCTGCAGAGAAAAGAGACAAGAAATCAGTAATCATTTATTTATAAAAAAAAGGTAAACAGGCATGTTGGATTCATATAACAGGAACCACATTATAACTCTATAAATATTGGTCGACAGGCTGCTCCACCCAAAGCGTGTGAAGGAGCGCTATCGCAGGTCCTTCCTTCCTGCAGCTGTCAGACTCCACAACCAGCACTGCTCCCAGTAGACCACAACCAGCACTGCTCCCAGTAGACCACTTACACACCAAAAAACAGACAATAACCTAATATTTTCAGGTGGAACTTCATTCATTCATTCTCACTGTGCAATATCATTTTCCACTTGTGCAATTTTGTTATTAGTCTTTATTGTCACAACTGTATACACTGCTTTTATTTTTATACTTCCTTCTATTTAGATGGTTCATATTTTCTTTGTTTAGCTCTTTTTTACTGTGTTAGCTGATGCTTCTTGTTTTTTGCACTATCCCCTTTGCTGCTGTACACTACACATCTCCCCACTGCGGGACTAATAAAGGAATATCTTATAACTGTTGCAGTTCCCTTGTGTGTCAACTCCACAGAATACATTTTTGTAAACACTATTGATCAAGAAAATAATCAACACATAATAGATAATAGTGCATGGTTCCATATTTAAAAAAGGTTTGATTTATTTATGAGCATATAAAAGAGAAGGGGGGCAAAAGCGAAATGGCCGATATACTGGAGAGCCAAATCTAAGCTGCTAAATCTCAATATTGTCCTATAAATCCAGTGCCAACTCAGTTATTTTATGTCTGGGTTTTAGGCCTCAACCATGTCTGCAGAGTCACATGGCCGGTTACTGCAGACCCGTGGAGGGTTAATTCTGCTTTCCTGCCCCTCCCAAACTGAGACTGAGCAGCAGAGAGCAGAAAACCACCACCCAGAAGGGAGGAGAGCACAAAGAGAATCCCTCCATCCTCACTGCTACAAAGACAGTTATTATTGTATGTATTCTGGAGCTTTATGTCTTGATATACATGACTGGCTTTCCCCAAAAGTTTCTCATCTGGGAAGCTTCTCTCAAAAGGACATTGTTCATGGACTTGTCATGGACAATAACAAAGATGACTTTCTGCTGAATAACATTCTCATTCATGGAAAATTTTATTTGCACAAATCCAAGTATATGAAAGTGAAACCTAGGTTTAATGTGTTTCATTCTGAGTGTCTTTCTTACATAAAAGCCCTTAAAGTCATGAACAACAAAAATGCATTGAAACTTCTTAGTATAACAGAAGAATATGAATTACAGGTACAGCCCTACAGCCCTTCATTTAATTTAGTATTATTTTCATGTATAATTTAACACATTTTATTTGTTCTTGTTTTGTATGCACCATGTCCTTTTACTTGAATGCAATGATCTATGAGCCATGTTGTTTGTCAATTCGAATTTGTTTAATAAAATTTATAAAAAGAAACCCCAAAAAACAAAAACATTTATCTTTGTGCTGCGTTCACGGACAGGGCGTTATCTGTTATCTTTGTGCTGCGTTCACGGACAGGGCGTTATCTGTTATCTTTGTGCTGCGTTCATGTCCGCCATTTTAATGGAGATTAACTTCAGTCTGGCCTCCATCCTCGTTACATTAACGGTTACAGTTTACACAAACACGGCATATATTAACCGAGAACAATCAACTCTACGTCCATTTAACGTAATCACACGGATTTAGGGTGAGACATTTTATAGCTACTCACCATTTTTTCTGTTGGTTTTTCTTCCTTCTCTCCGACGTTGAAGAATCGGTAGTTGAAGGCAGTAGTGACGAGCGGGCGAGAGCTGCTGCTATTTATACCTTCTCAAGGAGGCGGGGCCAAAGCGGCGGTTTGAATTTCCTCTGGGCGCGAGCAGACGTTAGGGGTGATGCTGCATTCAGGTGCGGCTCGAAATATTCCGTTTCCTACAGTTTAGCTGCGTCATCTGAAGGACATTTGAATTGTTTATGTTTTATTGAAGGCATTTCTTACAAAAGTTAAAGAGTGACATAGATGTAAATTGTTCCTTTTGCGAATCACATCCTAAAACTTGCTCTCATTTATTCTGGTCCTGTAAATTTACATGTGAATTGTGGAAAGATGTCAATAATTTTATACCTGTTACATTTTCTCAGATTTTGCACTGTACTATAGAAATATTATATTTGGCTGCTATGGTTACAGTGACAAAGACAGTAATGCATTTTTTCTTATTAATTTAATTTTAATTCTCGTGAAGTTCCACATTCACAAGTGTAAATTTACCAAAAAAAAAGCCTAATTTCTTCGTATTTATGAAAGAAATGGAATTATATCTGTCAACAATTACTTCCTCACAAAACAAAAAAGCAATGAAAACAATGAATGTATGCAATATCTTTATAGTTTTTAAGTGAAATTATTGTCATACTCTCGCGTGGTCTTTTTTTTATTCTTATTTTTTTATTTTATTTTTTTATTGTGTTTTCTTTTTATTTTATGTTGGTTTTGTTTCATTTCTGTTGTCCTTTTATGTTTGGCACAGCTCTTACTTTATGTTACCGCTTTGCATCTTCTGTATGTAAACGTTTTTAATGTTTTCTGCTGTTACTATGGATACTGTCATTTTGAAATAAAAAAAATAAAAATAAAATAAAAAAAATATATGTTTTATTGAAGGCCAAACTAAATTAGAGAAATATACCTGAAAATATTAAACAAAATAAATCCAACAAAGACACATATACATACTATGCCACTACTTAATCAACAGATGTACTATCGTTTAACATACTTTTGTGTGAATAAACACTAGTGTGTATCTTTTCGTTGTTGTTTTTTTTAATTTAATTTAATTTAATTTTTTTATTTATTTATTTTCTATTTCAAAATGACAGTATCCATTTGCTACAAGCAAAATAGCATGTAGCTATTGTTGATTACATTCAACAAACAGTAATAAGTTTGACCTATTTAACTAGCTCTAAACAGTGACTTCTGAGGCTCAAATGTTATCATAAATGTAAAATGATTACCTGTATGGACATTTAAAAATAAATAAAAAATAAATGAATACAAAAATAAAAACATAAATAAAAAACTAAATGCAAAAATAAATACATAAATAGAATAAATGCAAAAATAAATAAATACAATTCCTAAAAATAAATACATAAATAAATAAAGGTGGACATTAAACAGAAAAAAGTAAATAAATAAGGAAATTAATACAAAGACAAATTAATAAAAATGCAAATTAAAACAGAAATAGAAATTTATGTTATATTTTATCAATTAATTAATGATTACATTTATATTTTATTTTATTTTTGCTACTTTTAATGGCATATATATTTATTTATTGAGTCACTTATTTATTTATTCATTTATTTTTATACTGCATATACCTGAGGCACAAACTGTTGCTTTATTGTGTAGCTATTATTATTATTATTATTATTATTATTATTTGTATTTGTGTTATATCAACTAACAGTGTGATTATTTTTTATAAGTGTTATTGTCAAGCAATTTTATGAATAGCCTACAAATAACGGTCCAACAACTATTTTACATTAATTGCAAGATGTAGAAACACACAGCAACATATCACAAATAAACTTGATGATTTGAAATTTTTGTCTAAAAAGTGACCTTTTTTTCTAATCGAAATAACACTGCTGAAACATCAGTTGCTCTGTGCTGCTTAATTTATAACATTAATATACCCATCAAAATCAGACTCTGTTTTATTATAATTTTACTTTGAAAGGCACTAGAATTCAGTCTTTTGTGATCAATTCATCAAATTGGATGAGGTACCTGAAGGCAGCATGACTAAGGAAATACATGGCTCTCACCTTACTTATACATTCATTCGTTTACAATTATTATTCATGACGATGTATAGTAAACCCCATTACAGACATACATATAACTGGCATGTTTTTGTGCCAAAAGCTATCAATTTAACACTTTTTTAATAATTGCGTCATCAACAGAACTTATTGTTAAAAATAAGGAAAAGCTAAAACAGTGATTCATTTATTAGTTACCAGACTGAAACCTGCTCGTACCATCACTACAGAATCCTGGTTAAATCCTGAGGTATTTGTGTTATGTAAGGCATTGCACATGCTGTGTGGAGGAATTAGGCTTAAATGTTCAGAGCTTATCAAGGAGGTGAAGGGAGTTAATGCAGCATCATTATGTGATCGAGGGCTGTGTTGTGTTAACAAAGCACACCAACGGAAACATGTCTCAGTTTATTGTTTCAAGACAAAGACACATAGGGAAGATGATATTTCGACACTGAATTCCCACGACTTTTGCAGATACTTCAGAGTTTGATATTAAGCTGTTAAAAATAGAATATCGCTGAGAGAACACCTGGCTGTCTGTTGAGCGTAGCTGTCTTAATAATTGTATTTGAACAATGAAAATTTCTTAACAAAACTCTATACTTCCTTGCCTTGGAGGTAAGGAATTTCTAAACAGTAGAGTTTTCCATATAGCACTCAGTTGATCAGCCTTACAGTGGCCATACAATGGTAAAACAGAGCTCTTTTGTTATGCAGCATTGAATTGAAAGGAAACAAAGGAATTTCAGCACCTGTAGGCATGAATTTGAAGCTAAATGGCACAGTAACTGCCAATCGCACCAGTTGATTTTGACACCAGGAATAATAAAAGTTTAGGAGATGTACTTTTTCACTAACGAGAATTTGTTTTTCGAAGCACTGACACCTAAAAAGAGCCCAATCTGTGTTGGTTTTGTTTGTTTATTTCAAACTTAATATTCTTCGCCCTCTTCCTCTCCTTCGTCCCCGATGCTGTCAGTGCCGACCTCTTCGTAATCCTTCTCCAGGGCCGCCATGTCCTCTCTGGCCTCTGAGAACTCTCCCTCCTCCATCCCCTCTCCGACGTACCAGTGGACGAAGGCCCTCTTGGCGTACATCAGGTCGAACTTGTGGTCGAGGCGAGCCCAGGCCTCGGCGATGGCGGTGGTGTTGCTCAGCATGCACACGGCCCTCTGCACCTTGGCCAGGTCTCCTCCAGGAACCACAGTGGGAGGCTGGTAGTTGATGCCCACCTTGAAGCCTGTGGGACACCAGTCCACAAACTGGATGGTGCGCTTGGTTTTGATGGTGGCGATGGCAGAGTTGACATCTTTGGGCACCACGTCGCCACGGTACAGGAGGCAGCAAGCCATGTACTTGCCGTGACGAGGGTCACATTTCACCATCTGATTGGCTGGCTCGAAGCATGCGTTGGTGATCTCAGCCACTGATAGCTGCTCGTGATAGGCCTTCTCTGCTGAGATAACTGGGGCGTAGGTGGCCAGAGGGAAGTGGATACGAGGGTAGGGAACCAGGTTGGTCTGGAACTCCGTCAGGTCCACGTTCAATGCTCCGTCGAAGCGCAGGGAGGCGGTGATGGAGGAGACGATCTGTCCAATCAGCCTGTTGAGGTTGGTGTAGGTGGGACGCTCGATGTCCAGGTTCCTGCGGCAGATGTCATAGATGGCCTCGTTGTCAACCATGAAGGCGCAGTCAGAGTGCTCCAGGGTGGTGTGGGTGGTCAGGATGGAGTTGTAGGGCTCCACCACAGCTGTGGACACCTGGGGGGCTGGATAGATGGCAAACTCCAGTTTGGACTTTTTACCGTAGTCGACGGAGAGACGCTCCATCAGCAGAGAGGTGAAGCCAGAGCCGGTTCCTCCTCCGAAGGAGTGGAAGATCAGGAAACCTTGGAGTCCTGTGCACTGGTCAGCCTGCAGGAAAACAATTCATCTTTACTTACTGACTGATGACGCCTGAATTAAAATATGAAGCTTTGGCAGGTAACTCACCAGTTTACGAATCCTGTCGAGAACCAGGTCGATGATCTCCTTGCCGATGGTGTAGTGACCGCGGGCGTAGTTGTTGGCTGCATCTTCCTTTCCAGTGATCAGCTGCTCAGGATGGAAGAGCTGGCGGTAAGTTCCTGTACGGACTTCATCTGTAATTGGAGAGAATTCATAATAAAATTGAACATTGACAAATCTAATTCATGTTGAAAGACCCCAAAAGACCCTAAATGTCTCTGGAGCCAAACAAAATATGATGTTACCTATGACTGTTGGCTCCAAGTCCACAAAGACGGCTCTTGGAACATGTTTGCCAGCTCCAGTCTCACTGAAGAAGGTGTTGAAGGAGTCGTCTCCTCCTCCGATGGTCTTGTCGCTGGGCATCTGACCGTCCGGCTGGATGCCGTGCTCCAGGCAGTAGAGCTCCCAGCATGCATTGCCTATCTGAGCTCCAGCTTGGCCAACATGGACAGAGATACATTCACGCTGCAGGAACAAGTGGTTCAGATGCCAAGAAGTTACATTTTGAAAACAAATTCACATAGCATCCTTAAAGAAACCAATTATCAGCTAATAGGACTGGATACAGATTTTAACTTCGAGGAAAAGATATTGGAATTGGGAGAAAAAGAAGTTGTAATCAGCAACATCGACTCAAACAAAAAAAGTTAGAAGGTAATACGCAAATTGGGAAACTCTCGCAAGATAGTTAAGGTTAGGCATTGACCTCTACTGGTTAAGGTTAGGATAGGTTGTCGGGCAGCGAGTCTCGCAAGAGTTTTTGCAAGTTTTCGTAATTTGAGGGTTACCTTCTAGACACGATCCAAACCAAAAAGTGTGCCTCACTTTAGGTAAGTAGGAAAAACATAAAAAATCCCCTAAAAGCCATGAATGGATCTAACTTTACTACAGAATGACATCAACATCTTTGCAGCTCTAAAATCTAACAGGTCTCTTCCTTTTTACACCAAACAGAAAGAGTTGTGCTGTCATGAGTTTGATTTTCTCTGTCAAACTGCCTTTTCAGATATTATGGCCATATACAGTGTAGCATAGAAAACTAATGTGTCTTTCTTAGGTGTTTTTTCGCATGTAAAGTCGCTCATTTGTGGAAGTTAAACAGAATATAAAGAGGTCCTCACCATGTTTTTGTTGCTTTCAGCAGTCCCTCGTTCACCTGAGATGAGTGGCTGGGGATGTTGTGTCAGTTACAAGTGCAACAAAGCTGCTTTATAGCGCAGCATCACTAGGCAACAGCCAGGCATGTTGTGGTAACTGGAGGAGCTGGAGAAGCAAACACCATCTCCTTTGATGAAAGATGAGGAGCACAAAAAATAAAATCAACTGGTGTGCTCCCCTGCTCATATCGAAGGAACAACAGCTGTTCTAACACAGATGAGTAGTCGCCAACAATGACCAGAGTGGCTGTGAAATATGAACCACAACTGTCCGCCCTTGCCTCCAATTTCACATTAGATTTTAGGCATGTTGGTTGTTGTTACAGTGAACAGGTGGGGGTTCAAACTTGCTTCAACAGGCTGTTTTTTGCCTGCTGTTGACTCAGCCTCTCAGTTACCAGACAAAAATAGGTTGTGCACATGAAAAAAATACTCTTCTAATGGAGCTCTGTTCAAATTAAAACTCCTGTTAACATGGCTCATTTGGAGCCTCAGTTTTCTTATCTTGCAGAGGGAAGAAAACAGATACCTCCCCAGAGTGACCTGAACAGGCTTTTGTTACAGATCACCGTTGCATCGCCATTTTGGTAGGGATTCATTTACAATGCAAAGGAGGCAGACGGCCTGGGGATAACATTAAGGCACACTTCTCTCAAAGGCAGGTGATGTTTGAGATCAATGTTTCTCTTGCAGCAGGTTACAGAGCATCCATGCGTGTGATAAATATTCCACTGAGTTTGATTACGCCAAAAAAAGAGAAAAGAAGCTGGATGCATGCAATACTTAAGAGATTAACAAAGGATTATGATTTCTCCCTAAGGAGATTTAGTCTAGTATTATTATTTCCCCAACTACTGAGTGGCTGTTAGTTGAATATTGTGCAGCTGCTAACCCTAAAATAATTTCATAAGCATTGTTTTATGGAAACATTTAGTGTCAAATGATGGTCTTTATGCTGTTTCCTTCCTAACAAGAGAGAAACTCTTGAGAAAATCCGAGTAAGTGACAAAAACTATTGTGTTTCTATCAATGTACTCATTGTTTGAGTTCAAATGCTGTATGCTTCACCTCTGTGTCTGACGGTAACCCTAGAGACGTAATTACAAAACCGCGTGCATCTGCCAGAACACGCTCCCATTTAGTTTGCTTTAGTTACTCTTTTCTCAGGTCTTGTTAGATCTTGGATGGCAGCTGATCTCATGTAAGAGGGAGGTTTCTGCTCAGCTTCTCATTGTTACAAGACAGAATTTATGACCTTTTCTATATTTTAGCACAAATAAAACACACAAATGCTTCGCAGTTTAGCTTTATTTTATATGTAGCATTCTTGATTTAAGTGTAAAATCAATATTGTTACAGTTTTGTGACAACTGAATAACAATAGTGTGAATGCATTTAGCACCTTATGTTTAGCTCTTAGTACTCCTCCCCTTCCTCTTCCTCTCCTTCGTCCCCGATGCTGTCAGTGCCCACCTCTTCGTAATCCTTCTCCAGGGCCGCCATGTCCTCTCTGGCCTCTGAGAACTCTCCCTCCTCCATCCCCTCTCCGACGTACCAGTGGACGAAGGCCCTCTTGGCGTACATCAGGTCGAACTTGTGGTCGAGGCGAGCCCAGGCCTCAGCGATGGCGGTGGTGTTGCTCAGCATGCACACGGCCCTCTGCACCTTGGCCAGGTCTCCTCCAGGAACCACAGTGGGAGGCTGGTAGTTGATGCCCACCTTGAAGCCTGTGGGACACCAGTCCACAAACTGGATGGTGCGCTTGGTTTTGATGGTGGCGATGGCAGAGTTGACATCTTTGGGCACCACGTCGCCACGGTACAGGAGGCAGCAGGCCATGTACTTGCCATGACGAGGGTCACATTTCACCATCTGATTGGCTGGCTCGAAGCAAGCGTTGGTGATCTCAGCCACCGTTAGCTGCTCGTGATAGGCCTTCTCTGCTGAGATAACTGGGGCGTAGGTGGCCAGAGGGAAGTGGATACGAGGGTAGGGAACCAGGTTGGTCTGGAACTCCGTCAGGTCCACGTTCAAGGCTCCGTCGAAGCGCAGGGAGGCGGTGATGGAGGAGACGATCTGTCCAATCAGCCTGTTGAGGTTGGTGTAGGAGGGACGCTCGATGTCCAGGTTCCTGCGGCAGATGTCATAGATGGCCTCGTTGTCTACCATGAAGGCGCAGTCAGAGTGCTCCAGGGTGGTGTGGGTGGTCAGGATGGAGTTGTAAGGCTCCACTACAGCTGTGGACACCTGGGGGGCTGGGTAAACCGCAAACTCCAGTTTGGACTTTTTGCCGTAGTCGACGGAGAGACGCTCCATCAGCAGAGAGGTGAAGCCAGAGCCAGTTCCTCCTCCGAAGGAGTGGAAGATCAGGAAACCTTGGAGTCCTGTGCACTGGTCAGCCTGCAAGGAAAAAAAGAAATAATTCCTTCCATGCTTGATTTCATTCTGAACAAAAATATGAAGCTTTGGCAGGTAACTCACCAGTTTACGTGTCCTATCGAGAACCAAGTCAATGATCTCCTTGCCAATGGTGTAGTGACCGCGGGCGTAGTTGTTGGCTGCATCTTCCTTTCCAGTGATCAGCTGCTCAGGATGGAAGAGCTGGCGGTAAGTTCCTGTACGGACTTCATCTGTAATTAGAAAACACCAAGGATATAATCAGTAGTTCTCAAATCTTCTTCAACCTACTGTGCAAGTTTGCATCAGATAATAATAATGTCACCTATTACTGTTGGCTCCAAGTCCACAAAGACAGCTCTGGGAACATGTTTGCCAGCTCCAGTCTCACTAAAGAAGGTGTTGAAGGAGTCGTCTCCTCCTCCGATGGTCTTGTCGCTGGGCATCTGACCGTCCGGCTGGATGCCGTGCTCCAGGCAGTAGAGCTCCCAGCATGCATTGCCCATTTGCACGCCGGCCTGACCAACATGGACAGAGAGGCATTCGCGCTGGAGGAGCACAACAAATAGAGGTCAAAGGAAGTTCTTGAATTGTTGGGATTAAATCTGTTTTTTGGAGAATGAGCTGCAACACACATCTTTGAAATTACACGTTTATACTCATGTGTTTGAAAGGCGTGAAACTGCAGAAGCTTACCATGATTATAAATTCCTGCTGCTGACGTTGAGGATCTGCAGGGGAAATCTGCTGTCTGTTAACATCAAGACTTCTCCGGTACTTATAGTTCCTCTGAACTCTATGGTAACACGCTTTGTTGTCCATAAATGGGGGTTTAACTGGGTTAAGTCAATAATTCAGCTGTGGAAATCATTATCTAACATGCTCCGCCACACATCAATAACCCTTGGTCCGGCACAGAGTTAATGTGTAACCCTGACCCCCACATATTCTCAGGCACATCACAGGCAACAAAGTAAACAGAGCATTGTTTTAGTTTTTGTTGAGTAGGGGTCACCATGGAGATCAGGACAAGGAGATTCAGGGAAATCCCAAAATATTTGTGTCCAGAATTATGCAAATATTGCGTTATGTTTTCGAGCCATGATGAGGAATTCATTTTAACTAAGCAGCACTCAAAACATACAAAACAAGTAATATACAAATGCAAAATACAAAACGGTTCACAAGTACGCATTTGGAAAAATAATGCACTTAGCTGAGTCTAATAACAAATAACAAATAACATTAGGGATTATTGTTTGAAGTAAACAATCCTTCCTTTCCCTGTCAATATCATGAAAAGGGGTTGACTTTTGTACAGGTTTGTGCCGTTAAGTAATATAAATTAAATATGGAACGTGCTTGTGTTGTGTAATCCATCACATCCTCTGAATGCTCTAGGTCTCTAGTCTGATCCATCCATCCTCTGAATGCTCTAGGTCTCTAGTCTGATCCATCCATCCTCTGAATGCTCTAGGTCTCTAGTTTAATCCATCCATCCTCTGAATGCTCTAGGTCTCTAGTTTGATCCATCCATCCTCTGAATGCTCTAGGTCTCTAGTTTGATCCATCCATCCTCTGAATGCTCTAGGTCTCTAGTCTGCTCCATCCATCCTCTGAATGCTCTAGGTCTCTAGTTTAATCCATCCATCCTCTGAATGCTCTAGGTCTCTAGTTTAATCCATCCATCCTCTGAATGCTCTAGGTCTCTAGTTTGTGGCTGTAAAGTTTCATGAGGCTGTGATTATCCTAGAGGTCACCACAGGTCATTTTATACAGTGAAGTCACATTTAAAAAAATGGTCTCACTACAATGAAATGTCTCCTATGGGGACTAACATCATCACACATGAATACAGTTGGGCTCATTGGATCCACAAGAGTCTCAGCCTTACAGGGATATCCAATTTATGTAATTCTAGACTGTTTAGGGACCCCAGTATGCAGAAAAATAACACGTTTATACTGCATTCAGAAATTTGCATGTGATTATCATAAAGTGGGCATGTCTATAAAGTTTCATTTACATATCTGGAGGTCAGAGGTCAAGGGGTCCCCTTTGAAAATGGCCATGACAGTTTTTCCTCGACAAAATTTAGCCCAACTTTTAAGCGTTGATTATGCGACTCAACGACAAGCTAGTATGACATGGTTGGTAGCGATGGATTCCTTAGGTTTTTCTATTTTCACGGGATATCATCAACCTCCCTCTAACTTGAAAACTGAGCCCGTTACAACCTCCGATACAACCTCCGATAGACAGAATAGCCGCTGGGCTGTTGGAGTTTTAAGGGGTTAAATATTCGTAGGTAACATTTGTTGATCGCTCTATAAAGTTCACCAGAAACATTTGGATATGTGGTTTAAAAATAATGCCTCAGATCCTTTACGATCAGAATTGGAGGCCGGTTTCCTCACTGCTGTTTGATCTATTGTTGGAGTAGAGGAAGCCTCCCCGTCCTCCCCCTCGTCCTCCCCCTCGTCCTCCCCGTCTCTGTGAGGCCTGGCCGGGTTGCTCTGTTGTGTTTTCCACATGATTGGGTGTCCTGTTGTTATAGAAACATTGAAGGTCACGCTGCGGTTGCTGGTATGAATCTACAACAGTGTGAATACTGTTGCTGCATATTTCTGTTGTGGAACTCCAATGGGCCTCCAATGACACACGGAGGTGTCTCTATAAGAAAGAAAATAAACATAGACATAAAAGGCATGATCATTAGAAAGGTATAAAATAAGCGATGGGCACTTAAAGGGACTGTTTGTAAGAATCACAAATTGATTGTAACAGCGACACCTGTGGCCGTTAAGTCAACGAAAGTCAACGTCCTGTTGCTCGCACTTGCGCTCGCCCGTGTGCACGCGCTAACTGAATGCGAGCGAACATCCATCAAAACAGTGAGGCGACACACATCAGCTAAAACCACAATATCACTCTATATTTCAGCTGCTTGGCAGTAATGTTAGCTGACCAGATGAAGGTCTCTCCATGAATCAATGCTGATCCTAGTGTTGGCTTTTCCTGCCTCAGCCTCCCGTCCGCAGCCGGAAGGAGACACCGGCACCCGGTCAGAGACGATAACGTTTCTCTCTGCGGAGCCCCGTCATTTCAGAAGACACGGGAAACCTCTGTTGGTCTGGAGGAGCTGCAGCAGTTATTTCTGCACAAACGTCCACTGCACATTCACTAGATATTCCCAAAGCTACTAACTCTTCTGCAGTGTGTGGTGTGTGCGCATGCACTTGTAGAGGTGGAGCGAGCTGAGCGAGTAACGAGCGTGGTGTGTGAATGAAGGCAGGCAGAGGAGCAGAGGAGCAGAGTACAGCAGAGACTCCGGTCCTGGAGACCAAAGCTACGGTCTCCGCCGCGTCCTCCGACCGCGGCCAACACTGTTTAACAGCTTCACTAGATATAACTTTGCGGTTTTGGTGCTTCCGTGTAGTTTGTGTTGGAGTCTGAGTCTGAACAGCGTAGCCACACGCGAGCACGCATGGGACACCGACCCGGATTGATTTATACGTGTAAGAAGTTACAAACAGTCCCTTTAATTTGATAATAGAATATACTATGTGTATGTTGCAGCCAGATGTAGTTTAACTTGCAGTGATTTTGTTTCTCCACTTCACAACAAAAACAAAGGAGCTCATGTGTCCACCAGCAGGCTAATTCTCTGCTGCTGAAAACTACTGTTTTACTACAAACTGCTTCTTCTACTTCTGCTTCAAGATCTCCTCAAGGCACCACCTGGTGGCGAAAGCCATGCAGCACATTCACAAACAATACTACAATACAACAATACTGCATAAAGTACTATATTATGAACATTGCAGTGTAGGAAAAAATATTGCACAAAATAGAGAGGAAAGGCCGTTGTAACAACTTATTGATTAGGGAAATAAGTCCAAACTAAATTCTCAAAATGTTCTTACATTTTAAGGGCTTAGTCACTTCAGATTATGCACACATATATATATATATATATATATATATACATATACATATATATATACACATACATATACATATATACACACACACACACATATATATATATATATATATATATAAAAATGTATATATATATATGAATAAATATATATATATATGTGTGTGTATATATATACACATATATGTATATATGTGTATATATATATATGTATATATATATATATGTGTGTGTATATATATATCTATATGCATATAGATATATATATATGTATATATATATATATCTATATCTATATGTATATAGATATAGATATATGTATATATCTATATCTATATGTATATAGATATATATATATATCTATATACATATATACATACATACATATATACATATATATATGTATATATATATACATATACACATTTATACATATACATATACATATACATATAGGGCTGTCAATCAATTAAAATATTTAATCCCAATTAATCACAAATTTGTCGCTAGACAAGACAAAGTAGTATGACATGGTTGGTACTAATGGACTCCCTAGTTTTTCTAGTTTCATATGATACCAGTATCTTCAGTCGAGCTTTAAAAGTGAGCCGTTACAGCCTCCGATTAGCATTAGTGTGTTAAAGAAATTAGTAGCATTAAAAAAAAATTGCGTTAAAGTTAATGCAAATGCACAAAAACAAGTTGAATGAAAGAATAAATGACTGAAACTCAAGTTAGTTTTCTCCCACTCCCTTTATTCGTGTTTTTTTTGTTGCTAATATTAATAATAACATAATAATGGTACAACAGCATTCCTCAGTGTAATTACAGCCACAATTTCAACTGACAATCTTCATTTGTAGTAACTTCAATCTGATAATCACCATTTTAATGTTTCACATTCACATCAGTATTTTCCTTCTGCTGGATCTCAAAACCTTCTTGCTGCAAAGCTTCTTTCAGCTGAGCCTGATAAACATCTTTAACTTCATGTCACTAAAATACAGAAATTCTGTTTCTGCATTCACTAGGTAGCATTTAGGCTGTGTACATTTTATTTTAATGATTTTTCTTGCCTTTATTTGACAGATGACAGTGTAGAAATATGACAGACCAGTCTGATATGCAACAAAGGTCCCAAGACCAGAATCGAACCCAGGACATGGTGGTTATCAGAGCTATTATAGGAAACTAAAGCTAAACTGAAACAATATTGCCTTGGGGAAAAAAAATATAAAAATGAAATAAAAATGAACATAAATTCATTCATTTTTTTTTAGCTATAATATATCATTCCCAGAAAAAGGAGACAATGTGAATTTCCATAAAATCTTGTGACATTGAACCACAAAAACTGACCTTCCAGGAGATGGTTTCATGCCAGAATTGCTTCACCAAAGTAGTGTGACGAACATTAAACATTATGGCCATTCCTACACAGTTCTCCAACCATGTATTTACTATGTATATGTAGAGACATTATAGCTGGCCCTAACTAACAAAACTTCAACAGAATTTAAGAGAATGAAGTAACAGCAAATACAAAATATCAAATTTTTGTTCAGAGAATCCCTGAAGAGTCTCAGTCCCTTCTTTGGGAACCACCAGATTTGCCTACCTGAGACTCTGCATCCGCCTACATCAAAGAAAACAGATTTGGAAGTCTGATTATTAGTAAACGACCATGAACCCACAGATGAGTTATCGACCGTTGCAATCAGGTTCTAGAAAAGGATTAGACAAACATCAAGGTCAATACTGTAATACTGAGTGAACAGTTTAGACTTGAATCCCCCTTTTTACATATTTTCCTCCAGTTTTAGGACAGTGGGACGGTGAGAGCAGTGGTGGCCTAAGCTTCAGATGACCAGACTGGCAGGATGAATCTGAGTGAGGAGGCAAAGTTGCCCCTCCAGAATTATTAAAGATAATTATTTCTAATCAACGTCTTTGGCCACTTGAGGGCAAAAAGAGCCCCCAAACAAACAGCCCCCCTGGTCATGTGAGCCCAATATTCACTCTCCCTTTAGCTCTGGTTGGTCTCCACCAGCTCCTTGTTAGCTGCTTAATGTTACACTTTCTTCATGCGGTTTGGTGCTGGGCAGGTCGTGCACAGGGAGGTTATCACAGCTTGTTTGCTGAGGACAGCTGCCAGAGTTAGTGATAACTCTCTGTGGATTTACACTACCAGGGACCGCTCTCCTTTTACTCGTAGTTATTGTTCATATAGAAAAATATACACATTAGTGCTGCTTTTATTCAAAATACATGTTGGTTCCCTGAAATTGTGGGACTGTGAATAAAAAGAAGCATAATTCCTACACTGTTCATCTAATGTTGATGTACAGTAAATACCCTAAAAATAAAAGCTGAAGCACTTTGATGTCGTAGTCACTGTTCATTTAAATCAGTGTGTGGAAGTACAGAGCAAATACTACAGACATGTGTCACTGCATTATTGGTATATCACTGCATTGTATATTATCAATGAGTGACTGTTTCTATGTGCTAGTCATCTCTGATGATGTCCCACTTAGTAGATCTCATATATTACAATTAGATTCAAGTCACAGATCATTTTCCAAATATTACCCAGCAACGTTTGAAAAACCCAGAAGGTCATATGAAAAATGTTTCCAGAATCCACTGCACAACAGAAAAGACTTTGAAACCCATTTCACAGGTTGCCATGTAGCCAAAAGTGTTAAATATAAATATTAACACATTTACACAGAAGCATCAATATATTTCAATAAAATGGATCATAACAGTTTTAGGTTTGTACAAATAGAGCACAGAGATGTGTAAATTGTGACATCCGTCTTTGTTTCGATGAGGAAATCAAACCAAATATGTCTTTGTCCCGCTGCAGACGGAATTCTTTAAATCAAGATGGTTGTTGAGTCTTTGAGGCTTCCTGTTAAACGACCTTCTGGCTCACAGACTCAACTGTAAAGGTCAAACACTGAGGAACAACTGGCTCTACTCTCAGGGACCAGATGCTATGAACTTTGCAGTGGTTAACTTCTGAAATCACAGCCTGAGGTCAGGATCAAGTTCACTTGTCATAAAGCAGATTGGTTTGAGGACATACGTCGCCATAGTAACAGACTCAGGGTCATCTCTGGGGCCGAAGATATATCTATACTTACAGCATCAGGTTTATATAACGGAAGCCCCTGCAATCTCACAACTGTTTGTGTCCCAAGGTTGTAGAACCATAAGTTTATCTGAAAGCATAAACAGAAGAGAGACAGAAAACATTAGGGAATGGTTTCCAACATATTTTAGAAATTAACTTTGATGTAAAGTTCCCTTTGCCACACAATGTCTTTCAAATGTTCATGTTGTACAAAAGGCTGAAAGGTCAATCAGTGTAAAAACATGGAACTGATGATTACTCACCAGATAGCCGGACTTCTCTTTGTATTGTATAATAATTTTGCAGGTTGATATTAATAATTATCTTTAATATTTCCTAATAACCAGACCAGCTCCTATCTGCGTCCCAAACAACTGAAAACGTTTCAATGGCTGCTTACCTGCCAGCAGGAGGAGCAGTGCAGCCGGCTTCATGATGGAGCCCCGAGCTGGGAGAGATACAGGTCACATAGTAAGAGACTGCAACACACTTCATTTAATCCATTCATACAGTATAAGGGATAGTGCTCATCAAACCTTTCTTGCATGCTGCATGGGGTTATTAAAAGGTTTCTTACTGTATCTAAAATCCATTAAATGGACCCTGACTGATTACCTTAAGTTGTAGCTTGTTCACCAAATTACTGCGACTGCAAAAGGCTCCATGTGAACTCTTTTAGATGAGGCCCATGCAGTCGCAGTGAGTGAAGGTGATGAATATAGATTGTGAGTGGAGAAAATGCAAAGCATGTTGTTATCAATAGCAGTAGTACTAGTGGTGTTTAATTTGACGTATTTGGAAATAAATAATAAATCAGTTTTTCTTTTATCATCCAATGAACACATGTTTACGGAAGCCCTGAAAGGCAAGCGAGAATTGTTTTTTCTGATGATCCAAGTCTGATCTAAATTATTTTCTCTCCTGTGTTTATGACTTAAGAACAGGTGGATTTTTTTTGCCAAGATAATCTTTCTAAGTTCCTTTTTTGTCATCTGTGAAACAAGAGATTTGTTTTACCTGTTTCACAGACAAAAAAAGGAACTTAAAAAGATTATCCTGGCATAACATAATCCACCTGTTCTTAAGTCACAAACACAGGAGAGAAAATAATTTAGATCAGACTTAGAAAAATTCTCCCTCGCCTTTCAGGGCTTCCGTACAGTTTGCATCTGAGTGTGTCACACTTAAAGGTAATGAAGAAACTGAAAAGTGGTTGATGTTATGAGGAACTTCAGTTTCACCATACAATATAACAAGAATAACTCATCAAATGAAAAGAACTGAAACAAAATAAACAGGAACAACATGAAAGCAGTGTAATAATAAGCTTTTTAAATGTGGAACAGAAGGGGGCTTTATTCCATAGTGTTCAAGCTAAAAGACTCAACAACAGCTGGTGCAGAATAAGGAATTAATAGATCAGAAATACTTTGAGAGTAACCAAAAGAATCTCAAAATGATAAAATTAATATTTCTAAATCATTTTAATAAGCAGTGCAGTATTTTTCTTTGTTTTCCTGAAGTCACTGCAGACTGAAAATTAATATTCTTGTCGATACACTGAGTTACCATGATGCATCTTGATAGAAGCAGAATGATTTTAAAGACCAGCGGTCATCCTGTTGGTGTATAAGCATCGTCTACCTGAAGCCAGGCAGAGAGAGGAAGAGTGTGCAGCTTGTCTTACCGTCTGGAGGTCGGGTGGAGCAGCAGGGAGATGAAGCTCTGCAGATGGAGGTGGTGAACCACTCTGGGGCGTTGCTGCTCTCGGGCAGATGTGTCTGCTGTGTGCCTCTCTCTGTCTCTTTTTATGCAGGTACTTCTCATCACGCCCCTTACATTCTCAAAAACTCCCCAAACCGGCTTTTTGTGGCCTTTAGCAGTCCGTTGAGTAACTTGCTTTTCTTAGTAATTAACCACAAAAGAATGCAGCAGCTCATAAAGTAAGAACATTTCACAACCTGTGAGACGCCCTGAGGAAAATACGTTCCTATGTGACCAACCTAAACATTTTTCTACCAAATCTCTGAAGGGTGTTGATATTTTTTTTATGGTAAACGTGTTTCAGTACAAACACATTTTCTTAATACTGACACAGAGGGTTATGAATTGTTCACATTTAGGCAGAGATAATTGGCTCCTTGGAGATGAGCCAAGCCTGCGCAGAATCGATCACCAGCGATTGCCGTGCAATGCATGCCGGTTAGATTTGTGTCCGACTTGCTCTGAAATCATTCAGACGTGGGCAACGATAACCTCACCAAATGGAGGTGGCCGCAGTTTTTAGAGCCAGGCACCGCAGTTGCTCTCCACCGACTGCAAGACCCAGAGCATGATGGGAAACGGCTGGCTGTCACCTCATCAAAGAGCTGATTGGCTCTTAGTTTTGACAAAGAACACCATGTGTTCCAGAAAGTCAGAACTTTCTCTGTAATTGTAATATTTAACACTAAATTGTAGCTGGTCTCATGTTGTGCAATGAAGGTTTCATCTGTTGACAAACATATCTTATGTGGTTGATAATAATAATAATCATCATCATTATTATTATTATTATTATTATTATTATTATTATTATTATTATGGTTATGGTTATTATTATCGTTATTTATATAGCACTTATCAAAACGAGTGCTCATTACAAAGTGTTTTACAAGGCGGACATAAAAATAATAAAAGATACACGCACCTTTGCACATATATATTAGGGGTGTAACGATTCATCTACTACATCGATGTATCGTTTTATACTCCTACAATCCAACTACATCGATAGGTACTCGGCAAGTTGTCCTTCACGGGAGACGTATATCGATATAAAATCGATTTGAAATGCAAAAATCGATTGTATCGATACTAAGGATTTGCAACTTGTATTTAAGGACGACAAACGTTATATGAAAGTGTTTTTTAGAACTTTTATTAGTAAAGAAATGTTAAACGTTATTCCGGTTCACTCTCCAGACATGCGCCTGCTTGCTAGCTCTGCCCTCTGCAGCCCGAGCACGCATCCATGGTGTCCACCTGAGATTCCCCACTCTGCCTCCGCATCTGCCCCCAGGTCGTCCACCTCACATTCCCCACTCTGCCTACGCATCTGCCCCCAGGTCGTCCACCTCACATTCCCCACTCTGTCTTCGCCATGCCCCCAGGTCGTCCACCTCACATTCCCCACTCTGCCTACGCATCTGCCCCCAGGTCGTCCACCTCACATTCCCCACTCTGTCTGCGCCCTGCCCCCAGGCCGCCTTCTTGAGATTCCCCACTCTGTCTGCGCCTCTGATCCCAGGCCGCCCGCTTGAGATTCCCCACTCTGCCTCCGTCCTGCCCCCAGGCCGCCCGCTTGAGATTCCCCACTCTGCCTCCGCCTCTGATCCCAGGCCGCCTGCTTGAATTTGTTATTTTAATTTTTAAGACTGGTCTCATGTTGCTGCCAGAAGAGTTAAATGTTCAGACGAAGGCTGTTAAATGTGTAAATAATGAAATAATTATAAACTATGAACTATAGCAAGTTTTGTCTTGAAGCTTGTTGGCTGTTATCTATAATAGTAATAATAATGATGTGAAATTGCATAGTTTTAAGTCATAAACCTTCAAATATTCTTGGGGGCGGAGCTCCCAAACCCCCACTCCAAATTTATACTGGTCCTTTGCGGGTTTTTAATAGAAAACACTGATCTTCTGGTGTTGCTGCTGTGCTTTGTCTTGACTTATTGTTGACGTGGGGGCATATTGTGAAAGGAGGGAAGGGCCTGTAAAACGTCCGTAGCCCTGGGGCCTCAAGAAACATTGAGGTGCCTCGGCAGGTTCCTCAGTATTCAGTCCTAATGACCTTTTGAAAAGTCCAAACTGCAAATCTGTATTTAAAGAAATCAATGTTTTAAAATCTTAAAAAATCCCTCTCTCATTCCTGATATTTAAGAACTTGTGTATTTCCTGGTCATTTCAGTGTTGATTATTGCATCACCTATTTCTAATAAATCATTCTTAAAAGCATATCAATAATCATTTGGTCTCCCATCACACTGATGAAGTCAAACCTGTAGCTACTGGTGACAAAGTTAAAACAAAGAGAGAAACTAACAAACTAATCAAATGTTACTGGGTGAGCGATCTAATCGACATGTGAGCATCAGAGTTTGGGTGTGTCCCATTCTGCCTACTGGGAAACAAACCTGTGTTATTTAGTGGTTAAACAGGTTCCTCAGCAATGGCCAATAATACCTACACAGCTGAGTGGGCCCTTATGCAGCCTACAATGAGGATGGCTTCTTCAGCACCATGGATATGGAGGACAGAACCTGCCAAAATCAAAAATTACTCAATAAAAGAATAAAATGACTCGATAAATGAATAAATAAATATGTCATTAAATATAGCAAAAATAATATTAAAAATGTAGCCATTAATTAAGTGATACAATGTGACATAAATTGATATTTCTGTTTTAATTTGCTTCTTTATATTTGTACAGCACCATTGATTTTACCAACAATTTGCTCAAACCTCAGTCAGATAAAGTATAAAAAAGTAAGGCAGACTAAACTAGCGGGTAGGGCAACCAAGTATAGAAGGCAAATGAATACAGTTTGACATTTAGTGATGTTGGAAGCCCATACAGCCACATAGCCACATAAGCTACACAATCAAACCACACACGACAACAAACTACACATGTGTAAGCAGAGTGTGGGCCGCCTTTAACACCATAACCAGACAGACATGGCGGTCTACAACACGAGCAGCAAAAAAACAACAACATTTTTCTCATAGTGACCTGAGGCCTTTCTATCATGAGGGGGTTTCAGGTGCACTTCTTATTTTCATACCAGAGATACCTTCGTTACACGCAAAGCAAACAGTTGCTTTTTGAACATTTTTTTATTTGTGACTGCTTTTAAATGAATTGTGAAAAGTTTTGAATTGTGAAAGGATCTTTTTTTAATGAATTAATTATTCCCAATTCTAACACTACTACAAAAAAAGAGAGTACTTAGCAACCAGACTGACTGTTGAAGGGCATTTATCCAGTCTGCACCGTACGCACACACGCACGCACACACACACACACACACACACACTAGATGGAGAGCATTAAGACAGTTTAAAGGATCCGGAGGAGCACAGTAAGTTTCGTCTCACAAAGCTCAAACAGGAAGGAATATTGTCACAAAACAAGTTGGATATCTGCTAAACCATAAGAACAAAATATAAACGAGTCAGATGAGGCAAAAGAAAGAAAAGAAAAAAAAAAATATATATATATATAGCCAGGTGGTTTCGTGAGCACATGAAGCCTCGAGAAATGAACCCTTTTCTGGACCAATTTGCTGGAAAGCTTCAATGCTTCATGAAGCTTCAGCTTGCCATCACTGCTCACCACGTGTCCTCTGGGCCTCTCTCCATCACAGGCTCAGTAAAATGGATGACTCTTCAAAAATGTGACCAAACTTGTCTATGGTTGCCTAGAGACAAGGCTCGAATCAGCCCACTCTCCACCAATTCAATTCAATTCAATTTAATTCAATTTGATTTATTGGCATGAGTGTCAGGTGAACAATATTGCCAAAGCGTCAATTCAATAATAAATAAAAAGTTAAAAAAAAGAACAAAATAAAAACAAAAACATATATATATACACATATATACAATTCATTAATCAAATTACAATATATAGATATTTAAAAAGAACATGCATGTAAATGTAAGAAAACAATAAAGAAGTAATTCATGTTTGTTGTGTCAATAAAACAAACAAACAAATAAAAAACAATTAATAACAATATATTGCAATATCAAAGGATAAATGTAAAAAAAAACAAAAAACAACAACACAAAAACAAACAAAAGAACCCATGAAGAAGAGGAGTAAATCCACCATCTACCTGTTTTACACTCTTTGACCAACAGGTGGTTTCGTGTGCACATGATGACGCCTCGTGAATTGAACCCAACCAATTTCCTGGAGAGCTTCAAATCTTCATCAAGCTTCATCTCTCCATCACGAGCAACTCCAGACTCACTACTGGAGGACAGCTTTACTGCTGTGCGTACAATGTGCCCGGATATGACCATCAGTTGTGCGGGTGTTGGCGTCTTCCTTATTTGGAAGGTGATGGAAGTGATGCAGTGACCAGCCAGGTCAAAAGTAGCTGGGAAGTGCTCGGCAGGTAGAAGTGGGAGAGATGTGAGAATAGCCTTGCTACATGGATGTGGAGTGATGTTGAGCAGTGGGCAAGGCAGATCCGTTGGTTAGATTTAGTGCAGCCAGCATGATGCAGCTGGATTTCTGATATTTAAATAGTCTGTGGCTCATTCACATGCAGTCAGATGCTTCAGAAAATGCATTCAGGCATGACAGCAGTTTTAAAACCCCTCTGGAGTCTGTCTGTTCATCAGTAAAAACACAGAACTTTATTTATATATCATGTAGAGAAGAAGCTGAGAAAACAGTTGGAGTTGGGATAACTTTGCATGTAAATAAACTATATTTTGGTTTTATTTCTTACATTTTTCTGCAGCATTCGTGCGTATAAATACAATTTTGATCTATAATAATATTCTATATAATATATTCTATAATATATATTGATCTCATATTTTGGGTGTAAAAATGCATCATCGTTCACTTGAGATCTCTTATTTCAGTGGTGGAGTTTATAATATTTGGCATTTTCATGTGAACTTAGATTCTTCCTTATTACACTTTGTGTATTTTAGTGTTTATATGGGTGGATCTGTGTGAGAAGACTAAACTAAAAACGAGTACAATTAGGGTTTTAAAGTACAGAAAGTCACAGAAGACACATGAGTGATTGCAGCACTTAAACACGAAAAGATTTATTTATGTTCTCACAGATACAAAATAGCTCTTCTTGTTTTCAGAGAATAGCATTTCTTTTTTTATTTCTTTTTCTGACTTGCGTGAGGTATACAACAATATATCCAGATGATCTGAATGGCACACAAAGAGAAGGACGCTGGATGTTGGTATTTTCAGTCACATGAGGAGAGGAAGGGAAGCTGCAGACCGAGCAGGTAAACAAGCAGAATTCATCCTTGTTAAACATCTCAACCAGAGATCAGTTGTTTTTATGGAGCCTTTTCATGCTTTAAAATGCGTTTTTAATAATGTTGCTTCCTTACTGACACCAGAACCAAACATGATGACCCAACAGAAGCACAATTTCGACATACTTCAACCACATTTAGAAGGACATATTCTGCTTTTGCTTCAGTCTGGTTTAAATGAGAGCTTCAGGCTGGATTTCTGATATTTAAATAGTCTGTGGCTCATTCACATGCAGTCAGATGCTTCAGAAAATGCATTCAGGCATGACAGCAGTTTTAAAACCCCTCTGGAGTCTGTCTGTTCATCAGTAAAAACACAAAATTTTATTTATATATCATGTATAGACGAAGCTGAGAAAACGGTTGGAGTTGGGATAACTTTGCATGTAAATAAACTATATTTTGGTTTTATTTCTTACATTTTTCTGCAGCATTCGTGCGTATAAATACAATTTTTCTCTATAATAATATTCTAAAGATTTGTACATTTTTAAAGGCCTCTGTGTCTTTTTTTCTTGTATTTTGGCAGCTTCATACTTTGTTAAATTAATAAAATGAGAAGTCAGACTTGTAGTTGAGAGAAAAAGAAACAGTGCATGTGGGTTGAGGCGGTTTAAAGGTGCTAAACAAAGACTAAAATGAAACTGAACTCCAGAGGGATTTGTTTGAGTCTGATGGGACATGCAGTGTTTTTTATTATTTGATATTCCTGGTTCATTCAGATTAGCTGTGAATGCAACACTTTTTACCCTCTGAACATCCCTGAACGCATCATATGTGCCACAAACACTTAAAAAAATCAGATACATGCCTGCGTAAATCCTTCCTGACCTGAAAGTCGTCTGATATTAAGTTGTTTTTTTATTCTTCAGCCGACGGGCAGATAGAGAAGTCATTCTTCATCACGATCATCATCATCATAGAGAGAAAGGCCAAAGGTCAGGTATGAGTCTGAGAGTCAGGAGGGAGGGTGAGTCCGTCAGACAGGAGGCTGGTCTGGGTTGTACTGGTTTCACTGGTTTCACTGGGGCAGAGCTTTGAGGATGGCGTTGACCTCCTCAGCGACGGCTGTCAGGGCAAACTCAAACTGGTCCTGGAAACAACAAGAGAGACGATTACAGAAGACTGGAAACCTTTTTATTTCACAATCTGAGCCTGAGTCTCACTGTGGTGGACCGCTGCACCGGTTGAGGGTTCGATCCCGGTCACGGCAGCACTAGTAACAGGGTCAGAAGTCTTGTAGCTGTTTATCACCATATCTGAATGTGTGAAAACATTTTCTATGAATGAGGGATGCACCGATACCGGATCGGATATCGGCCGATACTGACTCAAATAGCTGGATCGGGTATTGGTGACAATGGATCAGATACATATGAATTCTATTCTGTGTTTATAGACTATATACATTTTATACTGGAATTTTAATTACTCACCCTCGTAACGTAACTTGATTTGTACAATTTGAACGTTTCTCCCGCTGTTGGCGGGTGCAGGTGAAAGTACATCGACATTTATCTGTTGTAAATCTAGCAGGCATCGCGAAAAATAGAGAAATATGCCATTGTTAGCATTGATAGCATACATCCAGCAACAAACCGGAAACCGGTTGCGAAACTCTCACGAGATTAGGCATTCACCTAGAGCTGTTAAGATCGATAGGTCGTTGGGCAGCGAGTCTCACAAGAGTTCAACTTGTGGGTTACCTTCAAGACACGACATAAAAAATACTTGAGATGTGAACTTTTTTCACCCAAAAATAGATAGATGTGTAACTGCAAACCTTTTTGTGTGACTGAAAAAACATCTTTATGCACTCACACATTGGAAATTATTATTATTTGATTCCATATAGACCTTTTCTTTGCCATTCTGTTGCTAAGGCAACGGCTTAGGTCCAAGTTTACTTCCTGTCAGCTACTGAATTAACAACCATTGGAACAGGAAATACAAAGGGCCCAATTGAGAATGTTTATATATATGAAAAGGTCTATAGTAACTGTTATTTTACACCGTTATTTCCTCAGGGAGCTTTCATGAAGTTCAGTGACTGACCTTGGTGCGGACCATCCCGGGCCTCTGGTCTCGGACGTGCTCCAGTGTCGCAGCGATGTCGATCTCCTTCACACCTGCAGGACAGTTAACACACACATTCACTGCACCAGAAACATGCTCACTGGTACATTCAGGATGGTTGGGTGAGGGCTCAAAACCTTTATTAGTTTAAAAGTATTTTTGTCTGCATAACCATAAAACTAATGCAGATATTGTAGGTAAAACAAATGGAACACATCGGCTGGCATCAACTGGGTTATCTGGGATTATTTTTAAATCCTTTAATATTGAATAAAATACCAATATATTATCCAATATTTCTCTTGCAACAGTTTGTTTTTAACAGAGCTTTGTGGGGAGTTTTTGACAGCTGGTATTTGTAAAAACAAAAGATCAGAAAACTACTGAAATCCTAATTCTGCAGATCAACTCTGGACATCCCTCGGTGATGATGAATGGTGCCATTTTGATAAAAAGTCATTAACATAGATAAACCTCACCTTTAGCCATACGATTGAGAACCATGTCAATCAGGATGTAAGTCCCAGTCCGGCCTGTACCGTCACTATGGAAACAAAGCAAAAGGAAGTAAGAGTTCCTGCTTATTAATCGCATTGTAAATAGACAAAAATCCTCTTTTATGATAGTGTAATGTTTTATGTGCTGCCAAAAGTCCTGCACATGCCTGCCACCAAGTGGATTTATGTGGTACTACAATGCACGTGCATGTGTTTACAGTCTGTGTGTATATATCTGCATCTAAATTAAACTTCTTTATTTTAGTTATTGTATCTTACTGATGAGAAATCCAGGTTTACCTGCAGTGCACGATGATGGGGCAGGACCGTCCTCGGTAGCACTTATTCACCTTCCTGAAGAGAAAAAACACCAGAAGCAAAACAAGACAAGTTATAAAAATGAAAAAGTATATTTAGTTTAGTCAAATTAACTATTCCGTATACATACATAGAGGCTAGGTAAATGAGAGGATCACAAAAAATCAAATGACTTAAAAATATATCTAATAACATCACCATAAATGTAAATTTTATATTTAATCATGCATAACAAGAGCCACATAAAACCGTAGTCTGTCCAAATATAAAAACATAACATAACTTTATTCTCTATCCATGAAATAACCCCACACTGTGCAAAGAATTCAGAAATGAATGCCTCATATGGGCATTATATAATTTAGCCAGCATCTATGTATATATGTATGTGATGTTTGTTCATATATGTATATACAAGCAGTAAGCGATAAATATAGAAGGACAGACGATCAACATTATTTTAAATTAGGAAATAAGAAATAAATAATGTGACTTTTGCAGCCACTGCAGCTGTTTGGCTACAAAAGTCCTGCAAAAGTCTCATACTGTATATGTCCTATAAATGTTACAGCGTGTCGTAAAAGAAATCACGGGAAAAAATTACTTGAAAGAGAGTTGATCTGCATCAGAAATACGTCTCTTTTCCTGTTTTAAGAAAATAAAACTTTAAGGAGTAAATAACAGATGAACCTCTTTTGTTTCAGCCAGATACACAGTATGACAGATAGATAGATAGATAGATAGATAGATAGATAGATAGATAAGGGGCGGATGAAAGAGGGTTTTTCGGCGATGGACCTCCTGCTGCAGCCACATCAGTCCATGATCATTTTTGTGACTATGCAACTGGACCCAGACTACTAGCTGCAAACCACAAGAATGACACAGACAGATATGTTCCAAACTAAACCTCCTCCATCGCAGAAGGAGGAGAGGAGGAGGGGAGGACAGGAGGAGAGGAGGAGAGGAGGAGAGGAGGAGCAGGAGGAGAGGAGGAGAGGAGGAGCAGGAGGACAAGAATGACACAGACTGATATGTTCCAAACTAATCCTCCATTGCACAGGGAGGAGGGAGGAGAGGAGGAGAGGAGGAGAGGAGGAGAAGAATGACACAGGCTGATATGTTCCAAACTAAACCTTCATCGCACAGGGAGGAGGGAGGAGAGGAGAAGAGGAGGAGAGGAGGAGAAGAGGAGCAGGAGGAGCAGGAGGACAAGAATGACACAGGCTGATATGTTCCAAACTAAACCTTCATCGCACAGGGAGGAGGGAGGAGGGAGGAGGGAGGAGGGAGGAGAGGAGGAGAGGAGGAGCAGGAGGAGAAGAATGACACAGCCAGCAGTGGTACCTGCGGAAGTCCAGCAGCGGGCGCGTGGAGGTGGGGATGCCCTGAGCTGGCCAGCTGAGGAAGTGGAACTGAGTGAGCGTCCTGGTCTCCTGGGTCTGCACATTCTTCAGGTAGAAGCTTCGCACCAGGAAATCGTTACACCAGATGTGCTCGGACACCAAGTTCACCTGGAGGGACATAAATAAATAAATATAAGCCCAGCTGCCGAATCAAACGTGTCCCTCCCTCCCTCATCCTGTTCTCACCTCGTAGATGTGGTAGAGGGACGAGCCCTCATCAGGCCAGTAGCGGTCACACTGTTTCTCACCGTCCTCCACCAGAGCCGTCATCATCACAATCACAGTGCAGCCATTCTCCCACACCATCTAACAACAAACACAAGATGATTCCTCCATATCAGCTACGATCAATGTAGTCATCCTGCTCGCTCTCAGCATCTGGAGGTCCCTGATGTTCAATGAAATGCTAAATAAATACTTCTCTCCTCTCAAAGCAAAGCTGGGACTTCAGCTTATGTTTTGTTTGTCTCATCACTGTTGCTAGCAGTCATGGACTCTTCCTTTGTCATCATTACTCTTTTTGTGTAATTTTACAATACATTTAGGATTTGATCCCAATGTCACCTTCAGGAACAGACAGGAGTAATTTAGTGTTTCCTAAAAACACACTTTCATACAAGCTTAATTGTATTAAAATGTTCAAATATTTGGCATAAAGATTGACTGAAGTTGGAGCTGTATTTTTACCTGAGATGGCTTCTTGATTATCCAGCAACAGCAGTTACATTTAATGTTTTTTTTCTGTATATAATACAGCTTTTCCTTGAATTTTAAAGTAATATTTCCCTCTCTGAGTGCTTTAATCTTTGAGCGTTTCTTGGTGGCTGGAAATTCTTATTTCATCAGAAAATTATATAATATTTTTTTAGAGTCTCTCCATTGGCTTTATGTTATATGTCACTATTCCTGTGTTTTATTTTTTAGAATCTAAAAATTCAATTTGAAGCCCGGATCTTTCAGCTACGTAGGTTACTCATGTTAGTTTAGATAAAATAAAAATAAAAAACAGATTTGTTTAATTTTCTTTAATGTAAAAAGAGAAAGTGAGTTTTTTAAAACAATGATGGAAAAACAGGTTGAAAACACAATATAAGGAAATGAAATTGAATATTTATTTTTATTTCATACACCACGGTTGATTTGAATGTTTGCACCACGGTTCAACTTCAAATGAATGCAACTCGTAATTCTGCTGACTTTATTTATTTTGTGTTTTACAGTATAGATGGTTGCAGGTGGACTGATGGGAACTATGGAAGAGTCTTCAGATTTGTCCAAATCATGTGTATCTTTGCATCTTAACTATAAAGTCTATAAAATGTTATTATTATTGTATGATTTTGATCTTTAATCTTGTGTGTGATGAAGCTCTGAGGTAGGATATGTTTTTCTCTCGGTATTACAGCTGTTGAAGGAATTCAGATGAATTAAAGGAACTCCGATTAATCGGCCACCGATCGTTATTCGTTCTAAATAGTTTGGTCGGAGGTCTCTATGAAGGCCGATCAGATGACGCATCAAGTCTGAATTGAAATTTTTCAATATTCATTTGTCTGCTTTCTCGAAAGCTTCACAGCTGGACACACACACACTTAGTCATTATATCCACATTTCTGATGATTATTTATCAAAAATCTCTTTGTGTAAATATATTGTCAAAGCACCGATAGTCAACCCTACGTTATCGTCGCAGTATTGATATTGCGTTATTTGGTCAGAAATATTATATATCTGATTTTCCCCATATCCTCCAGCCCGACTACATTATGCCACTACTTGGTACTGTAATTTATATATATAAACTTAACACGTAAAATGTAAATGAATGTTTTATTTTGCGTCTCACTGACCTGCCAGAAGTCAGAGATGGTGTGCGACAGGGGGCCTTGGGTGGCGATGTAGGCTGGCATCCTGGGGTCGTGCTCAATCTGAAGGGAGGCGGGGGTGAAAGGTTATACAGGGGCAAAGGTCACCTCGGAGCCAAGCACAAAGTCTCAGTTACCATGGAAACCAGCTGTGATGGTGCCAGCTCCACTGGAGCGACGGCGGGAAACTTAATTTGACGGACAGATACCAAAATGTTCAGTTCGTTTACACATCAGATTGTTAGGAGACATATTGATGTTTTTTATGACATAATAGTATAGTATGTCATATATCTAAGTTTTCTCCAAGATGTACAGGAATAACGTGGTTACCATGGTGACCATTGCATACTTACTATGGTGCTGGCGTTGATGTAGTCAGAGCGTGAAGGGTTGATCTCGGCTTTCAGCTTCACCCTCGAGTGGTCATCTGAAGGACAACAGTGACCTTTAACCCTTTTATGTCTGAATATTAATATTCCAGATGTCCTGTGCTTCATTTGAGCCTGACACATGCGGCATCTTTAGACTCACAGGGCACCGAGTCGGGGCAGCGGTTCTTCTTGGCGTTGGCGTCGCTCTGAGCTATGGAGACGGCGCTGGGCTCGGCCTGGTAGGAACACAGAGCCTCCCACTCCTTCATCAGACGGTCCTTGTTCCTCAGGTGGTCCTCCATGTAGGCCTGAGGGACAAAATCATATTATTCACTCAAAAAACAAACATACTGTGATATCACGTACACATCTTTTAATCTACATATTTGTATAGACTTTGTGTTGTTGTGCTTATGCTGTATAAATAGAGGCTGAGGGTTAATCCTCTGCTGCACCTATGCTTCCAGTGTCCGGTACTGACCAGTATCATGTGACCGGTGGAGATGTCCATGTTGGCCTGGGCCGGCTCCTCGCACCACGACGGCGTGCTGCTGTGGGAGCTCGGACTGGGCTGGGCTCCATCGCTGAACTGGGACGACACGCTGCTCACCCTGGAGTCGGCACCTCCGCCTCCTGCTGCTCCTGCTCCTCCCCCTCCAACGCCAGCACCACCTCCTCCTCCTCCTCCCACACCTCCTCCTCCTCCGCTCGCTCCTCCCACGGCGCCGAGGGCAGCAGCTTCCAGCCGTCCGAAGGCGCCTTTGGAGGCCATGTGCTGGCGACACAGGTCCTAGTGAGCCAGTTATGCATCATTGCTTTATCACTTTATCACTGCTCTTTTTACACAGCTTTTCAAATCCATTTCATGTGCTCCTGTTGTATTTATCTGATTACTTTTCTTATTGAGGTTTTATGATGTTTGCTGCAGGTGGTGGACAGCCATCATCTATGTTACTTTTTGACTGAAGGTGTGTGCATGACAACATTTATACATAGTCAAATAATAAAAAAAAATAATAAAATTGCTTATCTTTTATTTGTGCTTTTTAAAGAAATGCCTTTCATAATAACGTTGTTCTCTATACTACAAGTCCTGCTGTGTCAGCCATATTTGTAGTTTCTCTCTCTCCTCACCTGGTATTCCTGGTGGGTGAAGCTGCCCCCCTCTGGTCCCAGACCCAGCTTCTTTGCTGCCAGCCGGTGGGCGTGGTGACGCAGGCAGGCGATGGTCATGGCTGCCACCAGGATGCTGCCGATGCACGCCATGGCCACCAGTGTGGCGAACACCCAGCGGGAGCCACTGGGCTGGACTCGAGTTGCCAGGGGCAATGCTTTCCCATCATTCCTCTAGGACAGACAGAAAGAAATAACATAATCAAACATTAGCTAATGAGGTGGACATAAGTATGGAGGACGGAACCTGCCAAGATACAAAATTAATCAATAAATAAATGATTTGATAAATAAATAAATATGTCATTAAATGTAGCAAAGAATAATATTAAAAATAAATGTAGCCCTTTAATTAACTGATAAAATGACATAACTGATATTTCTGTTTTAATTTGCTTCTTTATTTATTTATCTCTGTATTAATTCCCTTATCTATTTACTCTTCTGTTTAATTTTCCTTTTTTATTTATTTATGTATTTATTTTTATTAATATTTTATTTTTCTATTTATTTTATTTTCACGTTGAGTGAAAGTCATTTGCATAATGAGGCAGAAATGCATAAAGAAATGTATAAAGAAATGTATAAAGAAAAGAATACAGAAATAAATAAGTTTGGGGAAATAAATATGGGCTGAAATGCAAAGGGAAAATCATGCAGAAATAAATAAATGTATAAATACATACATTTCAAAATAAATGTAAAATAAATTAAAAAAATGAATGCATGAATGAATATCAATTTATGTCCAATTTGATCAATTAATTAATGGCTACATTTATTTGTAATATTATTTTAGCTACATTTAATGACATATTTATTTATTTATCAAGCCAATTTATTCATTTATTGATTGATTTTAGATTTTGGCAGGTTCTGTCCTCATAAATAAGAAGCTACAGTTGGGTAAAAAGAAGTGTGAGGAGGAGGAGGAGGAGGCGGAGGAGGTAGAGGAGGTATCTCCTCCTTTATTTCTTCCCATCCATCTCAGCAGGAACCTGGGACAAAAATGTGCCCCAGTCCTGCTTTCATCTTCCTCTCTTTCTCCTTTCTCCTTCTCTCATCGTCTTTGTTCCCCTCTTTCTCTCCCCTCCTTTTCATCATCCTTCCTCCCTCCATTCTCTTTTCTTCTCTTCCTCCTCCCCTCCTCCTCCCCTCCTCTCCTGATGAATTGTCTCTCTTGACCTTTCAGACCTCCTCCTTCCTCTCTGTGGGCCTCAGGAATGTGAGGCGCTCTCCCTTTTTCTCAGTGTGTGTGTGTGTGTGTGTGTGTGTGTGTGTGTGTGTGTGTGTGTGTGTGTGGTATCTGAAAGACATTAAAGTTGGAGCTGGGTGGGTGGGGGGGTAGAAAGGCTACTTCACCTGCTATTATAAAGGGGGGTTCAGTGTGTGAGTGTGAAACCGAGGAAAGAAGAAAATGGATGACCAGACTACATGTGGTTGAAGATGGTTCACTGCCTTACGTTTTTACAAGAACCTCAAATTGGATTTAACCATCACAAGTCTTTAATTTAATTTATGCTGCTATAAGACAGCTCATTATACAAGAAATAAAGCCAGAAACAAATCCTAAAATGTCTGCAAAAGCTGTCAAATTAACAGATAATTCATTTTAGAAGGATATCATAAATTCATGCTTTTGTGCTCAGATATTATAGAAAATAAAAAACTAGCAGTAAAACTCACTAATAACAGCTACACACACATTACAAGTATTATATAGATATGATAATAAAAAATAAATGTCCCATCTCACTATAAACTGACTTTAGATGGATAAAACATAAAAAGTGATATATGTATGAGTTTAAGTACTATATGAAGTATTAAGAAGGAACATGTCTCATATAAACACAAGGGCCTTACAGTATATTATTAAGGACTTTTTAAGAATATGATACAAGAGCTTAAATAATAAAAAGCACATTAAATGCCACTAGATCCTGATAGTGTAGGGACAGGATGTAGATAACATAAATGTCACTATCATATAAACTGATTATTAAGTCATCTTTATAAGAATAATAAATAATAATAATAATAATTAATAATAATGTGTCAGAATAGATTATTATGTTTTCACTCACCAAATGCACGATGCAGAGCAACTGTCCTGATGTCCTGCTGGACTCACATGGACCCACAGTGTCAAGTTAGACTGACTTTAAACAAACTGGACTTCCTGGACTGACTTTCAAAATAAAGGAAGTGTTTATAAAGTTTAAATGAAGGATGCCTTTCCAGATTATGCTCTTGTTGCATTTAACAATGGTGGAAAGTAACTAAGTACATTTACTCAAGTACTTAAGTACAGTTTTGAGGTACATTACTTGAGTACTTCCTTTTTATATTGCTGTATACTTCAAAACATTTTTTATGATGAATTATTATATATTAAACTCCCCAGCAGTGTATGAAGTAATTAAAATGAGCTCCACCTTTACAAGCTACTATGGAGGACGGAATCTGACGAAATCCAAAATAATTTAATAAATAAATAAATGACTTGATGAATAAATATATATGTAATTAAATGTAGCAAAAATAATATTAAAAATAAATGTAGGCTTTAATTAATTGATCAAATGTGACAAAAAATTATATTTCTGTTTTAATTAATTCTGTATTCATTTATCTTTGTATTAATTCCTTTATTTACTCTTCTTTACTCTTTAGCAAATACAAATATTTATGTCACATTTTATCAATTAATTAATGGCTACATTTATTTTTAATATTATTTTTGCTACATTCAGTGACATATTTATTTATCTATCGAATCATTTATTTATTTATTTTTGATGTTGGCAGGTTCCGTCCTCCATAAACTGCAACATTAAGTGATGATCACATTAATGCATCAATGATTATAATCCAGTATAGTATATTTTGATGCTAATACTTTTGTACTTTTATTTAAGTTTTGAATGAAGTACTTTTACTTGTAACAAAGTATTTTTACACTGTGGTACTACTACTTTTAGTTATGTAAGTTAAGATGTGACACTATAAGCACCATCCCTCCCTTCATCCCCATCATAACTTGATGTTGTCTTTATCCCTCTCTGCTCTGCTGCCTCTCTTCTTCTTCTCTGACACGACCACCCACCTCTCCAACGCCGCTCTGCAGCACCTTCAGGCCCGTCTCAGACTCCAGGAAGTTCTTCTCTGCAACTGCAGAAAGAAAACATTCAAATAATGACTGGAAAGTATTTGAGAAAACACATGGAGTACTTGTAGCACTATGGGGGATAGTATTTGAAGTATTAGTAGCAGTTAAAATGAATAAAACAGCAGGCGACGTACCGGCTTTCTCTGCCACGTCTCCAGCCGTCAGGTTCTTGGAGTTGGGTCTGACCCTGAAGGTGATCGAAGGTCCGACAACACTGCAGACGACAAAACACAAGAGCACATCCAGAGGGGAGTATTACACAGTGAGAAGTACTTTTACACAAGTACTCAGGGTGTAGTTGAGTATTTTCTTTTCATGCTACTTTCTACTTCTACTCCACTACAGCTCAGAGGGAAATATTGTACTTCAGATCCAGATACAGAGTATCCAGACAGAGAGGATCCAGACACGGATGATCCAGACACGGAGGATCCAGATACAGAGGATCCAGACAGGGAGGATCCAGAAACGGACACGGAAGATCTAGATACGGAGGATTTGGATACAGAGGATTTGGATACGGAGGATTCGGATACGGAGGATCCAGATACGGAGGATTCGGATACGGAGGATCCAGAGGCATCAGGCCAGCAGGTCGGGGATTTGACTTTGTTTTATTTTGTTATGGAGGGTCGATGAGCGCCGGCGTCCTCGGTCCTACCTGATGCTGATGAAGGAGCCGGTGGAGAGGCCGATCCTCTCTGACAGCAGCTCCAACAGTCGTAGCCCGTCGTTCACACTGAGGGGGCTGCGGTGACAAAACGCGCACACACACACACACACACACACACACACACACACACGCACCCACCCACACACACACACACACACACACACACACACCCACACACGCAAACGTACTCACGCACGCACGCACACACACACACACACACACACACACACACACACACACACACATATGAAGACAACACACACAGGCATTCATTCATTCACTGACACACATCTGAGCGTGTTGTACCTCTGGTTGGTGACCATGAAGCCGTACTTGTCTCCCTCGGCCGCTGGTCCTCCCTTCCTCAGTTTGTCCTGGTCGGCGTCCACAGGGGGGGTCGGATCTTTCTGGGCTCCGTGTGGTTTGGGGGGCTTGATGGTGGAGGGTGGAGCCGCGAGGGCGGCCATCTTAAACGCCATCGAACCCTCCGTGAGCTGATGGATAAATAAAGACTTAATTTGAGTATGCTTACTTGACTATATCCCCTTTCTGCTACTTCATACTTTTATATTGTACTTTTTACAGCTGTAGTTATTTAAATACTTTTCAGGAATATATATTTACAAGATATAAAAAAACTAAAGTAACATGTTCACCTTCTTTCCTGTGGCAGCGTTGTTCCCATATTTATCTGAACAGGAATCAAAAACAGGATATAATCATGAATAATGCAAAAACAAAGTATAGTTGTATGTATTTGGACATCCATCCATTTTAAGAAGATAATTTGGGCTGCTCTTACCAAAAAGAAGTTTATTCAAGTGTGTGTATAAACAGTATATACATAATACAATATATAATATATTTATTTTAAACTTAGAATAAGAGAGCATACTCTCAGTTTACTTGTTATGTACTTATCAGAGATATACTTTAAAAAGTATATTTAAGTATACTTGGCTCATACTTACAAGTTCCAAAATATATAAAAGTATACAAATTATACTTTCATGAACTAAAAAGCAGAGATGCTCACAAGTCACTATGTGTGCGACTTAAGTACACATAAAGCATACTTTTATAAACTAAAAAATGGGCCAATTTAGTCCCAAGAAGTATTAAAGTAGTACACTTACAAGTATACTACTAGTACATTGATATTAGTATACTTACTACATAAAGTATACTTGGGAAATATAAACCTTAACTTACTTAAGTATACTTCATAAAATAAACTTTAAGTATACTACTTTTTCGTAAGGCATGTGCACAAAAAGGAGGCGCTTGTTAAGGTCAAGTACGGTACAAGTCTGTGTATAATAATGTGTTTGTGATATAACATGTGACACAACAGACAGAAAGAACAGTTGTATTCACTTCAGTGATCTTGTTTTTCTGACAGTGTGCATGCTGCTTTAAAAAGCCAATGATGAGCAGACGGACCTTTGGCTGGTTTGCGGCCGTAGGAGGTGTCCAGCTGCAGCTGCTTCAGAGCGGCTGGCAGGTTGTCTCTCTGCTCAGGGGACAGATCCTTGACGTCGAGGCCGTAGTGGTCGAGCAGCAGAGCCAGTCTCTGCAGAGAGTGTTCTGAAAAACACACATGGTATAGCGCTCTGTAGTCTTTACTGCAACTAAACTTTCTACTTCATCTCTTCCACGTGTCAGAGACTTTTTACTGTACTACATTCAGATTTTACATTAAACATGTGGAGGAAGAAGTATTCAGATCTTTTACTTGAGTAAAAAAGTAATACTACAATGTAGAAATACTCTGTTACAAGTTAAAGTCCTGCATCTAAAATGTTACAAAAGTATTAGCATCTGCATTTCAAAATAGTGTATATTATATTATTGTATTAATGTGTACATCACTTTGATGTTGCAGCTGGTAATATATACAGTATATATATATTCTGCCCCTAGGGATCTGTAAAGTCTTTGTTGTTTATATTTTGTAATCTTAATCTGAATCTGCAAAATATTAGTATTAGTATTAGTATAAGTACAACGTATTAAATTAATGTTATGGAGTAAAAAGTACAATATTTGCCGGTGAATTGTGGAGTAGAAGTATAAAGTAGCAGTAAATGGAAATATTAAAGTACAAGTGCATCAAAATTATAATAAGTAGAGTGAATGTACTTTTCCAGCGCTGCATGTTTGTGGAGCTGAATCTCCTTTAAAGGAACTTTTCAGCTTCACACTTGTTGATTGTTTTATTTCTTCCTGTCGTTACTTCCTCTCCTCTCACCATCCAGCCCCGACAGGGCATCGTACTCCTCCTGCTCCTGCTGCTCCTGATGCTGCTCCTGCTGCTGCTGATGCTGCTCCTGCTGCTGCTGATGCTGCTCCTGCTGCTCCTGCTGCTGCTCCTGCTGCTGCTGCTGCTCCTGCTGCTGCTGATGCTGCTCCTGCTGCTGCTGATGCTGCTCCTGCTGCTGCTTGCTGAGCTGAGCTACCTGGGAAACGTAGTCCTCTCCATAGTCCAGCGGGAAGTCCAGCTCCGGGAAGAAGGAGGAGGAGGAGGATGAGGATGATGAGGAGGAGGAGGACAGCAAAGAGGGAAATCCTGCTGTTGCCCCCCCCCTGTGGCGGGAGAGGGACTGCACAGGGGAGGAGGAAGAGGAAGAGGAGGAGGAGGAGGAGGAAGAAGGAGAGGTGAGGTAAAAGGACACCAGGTCCTGGAGAAGCTGCCGGTCTCGGACCAGAGGGTTTCCTTGGGATCTGGAGCGAGAGGGGGAGGCGAGGAGCGGGAAGGCTGGATTATCGTCCAGAGAGTTGAGGGAGCGCTCCTCTTCCTCCTGGTAGCCGTACTGCTGCTGCAACAACAACAACAACACAGATACAACACACAGGAAAACACACACACCTCTGACTTAATAGTCCTTCATAAAAGTATATTTGATTTAAGTTGCTTTAAAATGTTTGTAAATGCTGTAAATCATCTCGTTTGTGGTTGTAAACTTTCATGAGGCTGTGATTATCCTAGAGGTCACCACAGGTCATTTATACAGTGAGGTCAAGTTTCAAAAAATGGTCTCACTACAATGAAATGGCTACTATGAGGACTAACATCATCACACATGAATACAGTTGGGCTCATTGGATCCACAAAAGTCTCAGCTTTACAGTGATACCCAATTTATGTAATTCAAGACTGTTTAGGGACACACCAAACACACCATTTTAGAATAGGAGAAAATAACACATGCAGGTCTCAAGTCAGTAATTCTCAAACTTTAAAATGTGATCAGTGAACTTTCAATGTTTTAAACTGTGTTTTTATTATGTTAAAATGTGTTTTTGTCACAAACTGACATGCAAAACCTGATAATTCACTTTACATTTATATAATGACACTTTTATATAGTAGTGTATCCATCTAGTCAATCAGTATATTATTTAAAACCTTCTGTTGCACAATATACCATATTATTTTAAAACCAGCATCAAATCGTACATGTTTAAATAGTGCATATTATTTCCCCACCTGATGGTAAGTGTAAGGGTCCAGCAGGGGCGTCTGCATGTGGACCGAGGACCGGGAGGGGTCGAGGATCATATAGTCCGCGTACTGCTGCATCATCTCGGGGTCAGCTGGATACTCGGGCCCCTGGACCCTCCGCTGACTGGGGCCCGCCTGTCTCAAAAACCTGGAAAAAAATACTATTAATTAGTTTCAAAAGATTTTGCTTATTGTATGTTTGTTGTACTTCATCAGTGATTTATCAATATTTTCCTTCCTGCTGGTTTGTGTGCTAGACTGATGAGTATGGAGGACAAAACCTGCCAAAATCAAAAATCAATCAATAAATGAATAAATGACTTGATAGATAAATAAATCAATCAATCAATAAATCAATAAATCAACAAATCAATAAATCAATAAATAGATAAATAAATATGCTATTAAAAGTAGCAAAATAATATTAAAAATAAATGTAGCCATTAATTAATTGATAAAATGTGACATAAAATTATATTTCTGTTTTAATTTGCTTCTTTATTTATTTATCTTTGTATTCATTTCCTCATCTATTTACTCTTCTGATTAATTTTTCCTTTTATTTACATATGTATTGATTTTTAAATTTATTTTTGCATTTATTTTTTATTTATTTTTTAAATGTATTTATTTATTTATTTATGCACAATTTTCCCTTTGCATTTCAACCCTTATCTATTTCCCCAAACTTATTTTTTTCTGTATTCTTTTCTTTATACATTTCTTTATGCATTTCTGTCTTATTATGCAAATGAGGGGGCTGTCACTTAATGTGAAAATAAAATAAATGCAAAAAGAAATAAAGAGAATTAAAAATTTATAAAAATATATACATAAATAAATAAAAGGGAAAATTAAACAGAGGAGTAAATAAATAAGGGAATTAATACAAATATAAATAAATAAAGATGCTAATATGAATTTATGCCACATTTGATCAATTAAATAATGGCTACATTTATTTTTTATATTATTAAATCATTTATTTATTATTATTAAATGTATTTATTTTACTTATCAAGTCATTTATTGATTGATTTTGGCAGGTTCCGTCCTTCATAGGTGAGGGGCATTCTGGGAATTTTCTTACTGTTTTGGCGCCCTCTCATGGAGTTTGGAGGCGACAGTGGGAACGCGACTCAACTCTCGGCTGATGATCGCCTGGGTAACGTCGTCCTTCCAAGTCAGACCTGCGCAGCCACAGGGCAACACAACTTATTTACTTTCTCCTACTTGTTACTTGTTCCGCTGGTGAGCAGACGTTAACGTCTCACTCAGACTCACCTTGCACCATCAGGTCTTTGAGGACTTCCTGCAGTTTGTGCAGGACAGGTACAGACACCTGGTACTGGACGGGCTCCTGGTGGGGAGCCTGGCACTGTCCGAACAAACCGTCTGCACGGGAAGAGACCGACAAGTCAGTTTCTTTATGTCACTTCTGACATATTCACATTCATACCCTACAAAATGGAGATTTTCTGAAAAATAGTGAGCTTATCCAGCAGGGGTAGATGTAAACTTAACAATAAAGATACCACATAATGCTCCTCCTGTCAAATCAAACTACTGTTCTCTCCTTAACTGATCTAACTGGCTTTCTATCAGTTTGTACTCTCTCGAGGCAGGATTGTAATATTTTGGAAGAGCAGCAATTCTTATTATTTTCTTCCTCCACCTCTATGCGTGCACATTAAACAGTAGAATCAGCGCAATGCCACACGGTTCACAGTTACAGACGTTTTATCGTCTGGCTGCATTGCGGCAAAACTTGAGCAAGTTTCAACTCTGTTTTCTTTGCTGAGACATCTGCAAACGGCAACCCGGCGTGCCATCACAGTGAAATGGACAGGAAGGCTGCATTTTCAGCATAACGTCACAATAAAAAAATGTCAAATGTCTCAGTTACCTTTAGTTGTATCTAACCATGCAGATAGTTCAGGGTTTGAGACATTTGTGTCTGAGATTTCTAACTCAAATTCAACACAAATAAAACCAAAACTACCTGCATTGCTGGATACCAGTAGTTTTTTTTTGAGGGTTGGGTTGAAATAAGACAGGAAATAAGACAAATTATGATTATTCTTTCTCTCATCTTTGTCTTTTTTAGTATTAATACTTTACTCCTCAGGCCGCATTGCAGTTGAGTAAGATATTTTTACAATTTGGGTAAACTGATCCCATGAAAACCCAAAACAGATTAGCATCTACTAGACGCAGGAGAAAACCAACCTACTACTGTATATGCCTGAAATCAGGATAATATTCTTCTTTACTCAAACCAACACAGAGCTGACGGACACTGAAGGAACAAGCAAAGCAAGAAAAACACAAAATATACATGAATATGGCCATAATGTGCAAATATACAAGTACACACACATGTACACAAAGGGAGTTACACAAACCGCATACAAGCACATAACACACACAAAGGTACACATCTAACTAGGCAAACATGCACACACCAGAAACACAGAGTACATTTACCCACAAACGTATACACCGCAAATACACACTCCACTTCACACATGTACACACACATATTGAAGCAAAGTGTGTGTGTGTGTGTGTTTGTGTGGGCCGTGGTGAGTCATCACCTCTGTCTCCCTCCATCTCTCATCAAACACACACACACACATACACACACACACAAGGGAGACACACAGTCGTCAGGCAAGTGATGTCACTGTTGTCATAGAGACGGCCAGGGCGAGCTGCGATTGGCAGAGCGCGGCTGACGGAGGGAGACCTTGTTTACGTTGCACTCTCGCTCTTTTTATCTCTCTTTCACTACGTATCCCTCTCTTTATGTCACTCCGTTCACCTTTCTGCCCATATGACGAATCTCATAGACAAAATTATCATTTTTCACACACTCCCATTTCAGCACAATCACACACACACACACACGTCACCGTCACACACACTCCAACGCTCAAATGACCACACAGACTTAACACACACTGAAATGTAGTGGTTACGTCTGCTGAATTCAAATTTACTTTGATTAAACAGACAACAGATTACAGATGTTTAAAGAAACAAAATGGGTCGTTTGTTGATGGGATTGAGATGTTGATTGAGATTACAGATGGTTTAGTATGCAAACTAAATTGTTTTTAATTCAGTGTTGAATAAAATGTTTTCTACTTAAAATTATAAAGGTTTAACACAGATTACAGATGTTTAAGGACACAAAATAAGTAGTTTTATTAATGCAGCCTGGAATGTATTTATTTTGCCGAAGCATTAAAGCATTTTAACACAGATTACAGATGTTTCAGGCAACAAAATGTACTGTTTTTGAACACAGTCTGGGACTAAGTTTATTCTACTTCAACACTCCAGGGGTTGAATGCAGATTACAGATGTTTAAGGACACAAAATGGTCTGTTTATTGAATGCAGTCTGGAACTACATTTATTGTACTTCAACACTCCAGGGGTTGAACGCAGATTACAGATGTGTCAGGATATAAAATGCATTGTGTTTCCAATGCAGCCTGACATGCAACCTGTAACTCTCTCAGCCTTTTTCCTCACAGTCATTCTTGCATTTCAGCTAATGCACTTCCTCAAAGCGTCATCGAACACACGCCATGAGACCTCACTATGAACGCTGCTCATGTTCCCTAACTGTTCCCGTCTCTGGAAACGGGGAACAAAACATCCTCAAGGCATACACAGAAACATGCCGCCATCAATAATTCAGCTGTCACGTGCACACTCTTGTAATGACATGTTTGAACAGACAGGGAGGAAGCAGGAAATCCACTGAGGGATTATAGACAGCCCCGTTAAAGGCAGGCTGAGGCGTGACGGCTAACCAGCTCCTGACTGTTTGACGGACAGAAGACACGTCACAGCTTCCTGAAGCGTGTCGCTGCAGCTGGAGCCCGCTGGGATCGCTCACTGTTGGTCGATTTACTATTCTCGTCACGCTGCATTCAGGGCACCGTGAATACGAGCTTCCCGTGGAGGGAGAAAGTGTCCACGTTAGCCTCCCAGAGGAAGATATCAGGCAAGTTTTAATTTGGCTTCATGAATGTGTGAAAAGAGGGGAGTGTATAGATTATAATAGATATGTTTAAAGGGGCAGTTCGACCAAATCACAAAAAAAATATTTCTCCTTACTTCTTATTTCCTACTTTCCACCTTTACAAATAAAGGTCCACATAAAACTGTATCCATTGAGGTCATTTATTTTGGAAAGACTTGCTGCTGTTGAGGTTTTCCATTCACCTCCATATCGGGATGGTGTCAGAAGTCAAAACTGAAACGTTTTCCTCGTTTTCTCACATTTTATCTATGGGATCAGTTTTGATTTCTTATACTAATATACTGGTCTTTGTGTTTAGTTTTGTCCCTGTAAATGTGCTCTTTCTGTAGCACTGGGAAATACTAGAGAGGAATAAAGATGACATTATTTTTTATCTTTTATATTTGTGATGTTAAGAGCAAGATGTTTAAATGTTCAAACGTTGATCTCATATAAATATTTGATATGTTTGTTTCATGTTCAGCTTCATACTGAAGGAAAAACTGTTTTTTTAGTGATGTGGGTGAACTGAAACTTGAATTAAAGTGAACCTTTTGTTTGTTTCATTTGGAGTTTTATATGGTCATGGCATAATAAATGAATACAACAAGGCTTCACCCCGTTCTCTGTTGCCTCTGAATGCAGGCTCATTACTACAGCTGCCATGTTTTTACATACACATAACAGGTACAATCTTTTTCATATGTATAATGATAAAAAAAACTGTGGACAAGACAGTTTGTGATGGAAAAGTAAAACTGGAATACTCACCATCGTTGCACAGATGATCTCTCGGACAGAGCTTCTTTTCAAACAAACAACCTGCAGACACAAACAAACAACAAATAAAATATTCATATTCATTTAAAAAGGGGCTGCAAACTCACCAAAAAACAAACAGTGTCCCTAGAAATGTATAGAGCTAACCAGCCTCCTTTAACATCAAACTTTGGCATGTTTTCCTCCTGAATTTAGAACCTGAATGTATCATTATTTGACTGGAAATAAACACTACTTTGTCAGATTAAAAGCAGAAACAGATGTGTATATTTGGAGAAAATGTGCCTTATGAAATTTCTATTATGGGACATAAATATAGACAGAAATGAGTTTGGGAAACCCCAACCAGAGCGGGCAGCTACAGTCAATGTTAGTGATGGGAATATATACACACGTGTGTGTGTGTGTGTGTGTGTGTGTGTGTGTGTGTGTTACAGTTGACCGAGGCAGTAAACAGCAGCAGATGTGAAGCGGCTCGCTCCGATCTGTTTGCGTTGTGTTTTCATTAAGGATTTATGTAATCCATGTGTATTATTCACGTATCCTGTGATAACGTCAGGAAGTACACCTTGTCCTGCAGAACGACCTGCACAAACACACCACGCTCGCTGTTTCAATCCCATTTAATTAGTGTCTTCAGTGATGTCCTCAAAAGTGACGCTGTGACATCATGACTTTGGGCGAGGACAAATTTCAAGTTACACTGCAAAAAATCTGCTTCTTATCAAGTCGTTGTTGTCTGCTATTGAGTTTTAAAGTTTACTGTTTCCAAAAGAAACATTATATTAATATTATAATTATATAGAAAATAGAGCTGTCAAAATGATTGCAGTTTGTTTTAACACCACTAATTCCTTGAACACAACTTACGATCTTTAGGTTGTAGCGGCTCAATTTTAAAGCTAGAGTGAAGATACTGGTATCATATGAAACTAGAAAATCCTAATGAATCCACTGGTACCAATCATGTCATACTAGCTTGTAGAGAAGGAGGTTAAATAACGCTCCAAACTTGCGCTAAACTTTGGCGAGGAAAAACTGTCATGGCCATTTTCAAAGGGGTTCCTTGACCTCTGACCTTCATATATCTGAATGTTAATGGGTTCTAAGGGAACCCACGAGTCTCATAAATATATACATACATTTGCATAAAGCAGCATATTTGTCCACTCCCATGTTGATAAGAGTATTAAATACTTGACAAATCTCCCTTTAAGGTACATTTTGAACAGATAAAAAATATGTGATTAATCTGCGATTAAAAATTGAAATCGGTTGACAGCCCTGATAGAAATATATTGAAATATTCTCACTGCACTGGCAGATTTCTTCACTTGTTTTAAGGAAATGTGTTTTTTAGGGTTGTGAACAAGCTGGCATTACTGAGGTGGCGTCTCACTTGTAAATCTGCACATTAACACTGAATATTAACTTGTTAACCGCTTTTGCCCATAAATATGTCCAGCAGATGCTGTAGAACTCGAAATGCCACTGACATCAAAAGTTATAGTGTAAAAATGGTCAACTTTTCGGTGTTTGAACAGACAGCTAGACGTCGTTTCACACACGTACTCTTCTCAGCTGATCCAACAGTAATGTTTTTTTCTAAAACCAGACATATTGCATAATGTTCCGCTATGACAATGTTTCAGATTTTTAGTAAATGATGTGTCTTATCTGATAAAAATACAAGAATTCATGGCCTGTAAGTGTTTTAATTTACCGGTTAGTTTTAACACATCACACACGTGATGGCGGCGTTGCTCAAGAGCAGAAAACAGACACAAGACTGCAGGTTAGTTTATAGACAGAAATGATGTGTAAGTGAGTGATAAGTAGGAGGTTAATGCAGCGTATCTTCTGCCCCGCCCCAGTTAGTGATGTCACAGGCCACTGTTGAGGAGACTGACGTCACTATCTCCTATAACAGCGTAGAGACAAGCGTGAAAACAATCATTCACATGGAAATAAAAGAATTAATGCCGTGAGAAAGCCAGAACATCTTACTAGTAAAGCTCCATTTCTTCTCTACTACAGCCTAGTCTGATGTCTGATGCCACAGACCAACCCAGTCTGTGCTTTTTCTTTCACCTGAAATCTATAAAAAGTCAGACAGAGTATCGACTGCATGACGACGCTGTGCAGCAGCTATCAGAGAGGGAATCTCCATGAAAGGAGGAAAGCGGAGACGAATGCTAAACATAGAAGGAAGAGATTCTCCATCCATCCGCCCGTCGCTCCCTCCATCCACATGATGACTAATCTCTCCTACGCCCACACATCCTCCCATCTGATCTCTCTGTCCCTGTCCTCCTCCTCCTCCTCCTTCTCCTACTCCCTCCTCCTCCTCCTCCTCGCCTCTCCTCTTCGTCTGTTTCTAGGAGATCATCATCTTGTTAAACTCGTCCTGAAGACTGTCCATCACTGTCACCAGTCACACACACTCAATCACCTCTAATACACAGCATTAACTACTAATTACAAGAAGTTATGGAGTAATTGAGTGTCTAATGAGCAGACTGAGAGATGCACTGTAAAAAATGTTAGTATAGTATTCAGATCCTTTACTCAAGTAAAAATATGAATGCCACACTGTGAAAAAAGTCCTTACTTAAGTAAAAGTATGTTAAGATTATCAGCAAAATGTACTTAAAGGTACTATATGTAACTTCCAGAAAATCCTTGTTATTAATGACAGCGGTGGCCGTTAAGTGAACTGCAGTCCGCATCCTGCAGTCCGCATCCTGTTGCTCACGCACATGCTCGCCCATCAACGTCAACGTCATCCGGGGCATTGGCCAAAACAGTGACGTAACACTACAGTACAATCATATATCACCGTTACTATCTGTATGTCCAATCTCCATGACACTAACTAGCTCGCCATTTGCAAAGTACTTCATCAGCTAACGTTACGAAGCAAAACCGTCCCGAGTTCTTTACATAGAAATCAGTCCACAGGCGGTTATAAGCAACCGAGAAAGTCTCAGTTTTTAAGGTACATTACAATCCGTTCACACATTGGCAATACAAAGCAATTAATACATGTACATTTTTACATATAGTACCTTTAAAGTATCAAAACTACAAGTACTCAGAGAATTTTCTGGAAATTAAGGTTTGTATCTCTGAACAGAAAAAGGAAACAAGTTGATTTGCATTGCAAACAAGTTAAAATTATATTTTCCACTTGTTTTAAGAAAATAAAAGGTTCATTTAGAAGATAAAACTGACTCAGTGGGAGAATTTTGGTTGATTTTGCAGCAGTGAAAAGCGTTTTAATCCAGGGAGTCATAGAAACAGACTCAGCAATAAACTCTCCTGTTTGATTCAATTTCACCAGAAAAGCCATGAAAATGACTCAGAGTCAGCAGCAGGTCTTCACGTATCTCAGGGGAAATCCTCCAGCTTTTAACCCACAAACATCTTTCTTCTCCATCTAAAACTAATCAGAGAGAGAGAGAGAGAGAGAGAGAGAGAGAGAGAGAGAGAGGGAGAGAGAGAGAGAGAGAGAGAGAGAGAGAGGGAGGGAGAGAAAGAGAGAGAGAGATTTGTTTTTCTTGTCTGAGAAGGTGTGGCTCCGTCTGAGCAGGATCGCAGCCAACACAATAAAACCATAAATATGTTTCCTTCCATCATCACTACAGGGAGACTTTAGGAGCCATTTTGGAGGTTTGGTTCATCGTGAATCACATAAATTCATCCCATCATCACGTCCTGTTTGGACCTCAGTATCTCAAAGCTGTAGGTCAATAAAAGCGGGGGAATATAAATGAGTCTTTAAAAATACCACATGAAGTTTATGATCCAATATGTTGATAAAAAAACATAATCTAAGTAGCTTTGACACAGGAAACTGGAGTTTACATCCCATCTCTGTCTTACAGTCAACGTTACCATGATCTTTCCCTACCTGTACCCATGTAGCTTCAGTTGCCTAAACTTCAAACACTCAGAAAACTAGTATATCTCTATATATAGAGCTGTATCTGCAGGATGACTCATATCATAACTCATCATAACAGATTTGGCATTTAAATGAAAATCTAACAACAACTAAGCAAATAAACACATTGTTGAACAACTAGTCTGATATGTGTTTTACGTGGAAGAGGTTATGTGAAGAAAATCAGGCTGACTCATCACCAGCTCCCTCCCATCATCATCATCATCATCATCATCATCATCATCATCATCATCATCATCATCAGTCTCTCTGTGCCTTCACTTCTATCGTCCATTAACTGCGTGCCAGATTGAATCCAGTGTCATTTTCATAATGGTGCTGCTGGCATTTGTGGCTGCTGCTGTGTGAGAGCGAGCTCGTCCTCTGCTCTGCGGACTGACAGAGGATATTTAAGGTGGGATGAGTCAGCCAGGACGGAGCAGAATAAAACCTGGCTGAGTGGCAGCAGAGGCAGCGAGGTTATAACCCTCCTCAGCTCAGTTAACCTTTATACCGACGCACACTAATCACTCTGACTGGAGCCCACTACATGCAGTATTTAAAGGACAAGTCTGCTGATACTCTATATGTTTCTTCTTGTCAACCTAAAGGCTAGCCTGATATCGCTTCTTCCTCTGGGCCATTAAAAACACATCAATGAGCCTCACTGTTGCTCCTTCATCACCATCGGCTCACACACTGTACTTTATTCTGACTCAATCCTACATACAGCGTCCTGCTGCCACGAATACTAGGCTGAATTAGCCTAATGTGGGACATGTTTTGCATTTCAGACTCCAGTACCACTCCGAAATCCCCAGGATGTGTCCTAATCAAACCAAAAAAGATGCAGCCACCCTCAATTATGGAATATAATTTACACTTCACCTTAAATATCTTAGATAACCCATTAGAAAACTAAAAACCTCTAAATAACCATTAGGCAAATCATCCTGTCCCACTTTTCAAAACCATATTTCCTAAAGTGGAACAAAATTTGATTGAAATAACATATATAAAGTATATTTACACCATATTATAATAGTTTTGATGAAAAAACATAAACATATCCTGATAAAAAACTAGCTAGAAATTCATACCCTTAACATTAAGATTGCTCCACCCTAATCTGTGATTGGACATTTGATGACACCCCAGCTTGTGTTAACCAATCATTTTATTGACTTTTATTTGTTTGAGGAAGACCTACAATCACTGGAGCATGGGTGTCCCACATTACAGCAACTCACCCTACTACTAAGATACAAATGTGGCTTAATCCGCTAATGAAAATAAAAAAATGTCCCCCTGTTTGTTTGTTTAAAAACTACAGTGAGCAGCAGTGAGCCTTTACTAAAATGTGTATATATTATATTTGTGAGGTGTTTTTAAAGATTTACGTCTTCAGTTGGAACCAATGAGCTTGGAGCTGAGAGTCACAGACAGGAAGTCAGAGATTTGTTGGTTTTTGTGAGTTTTTCATTATTTTTTCCTATCTTCCAGACCAACTGTAGTACTCCATTATTGTCTTTTTTCTCTTATCCTGTGCTACTTAGTCACAGTCTCTGCTACTGGTCTCGCCTATTACCGTCTTTGTCTTCCCCAATTCTTTGATATTAATGTAAACTCCTTTTTAACAAACAAGTATCCTCATTTCAAACGTGTCATTTTACGCAGAAATGTGTGGAAATAGCTCATAATTTTATGGTTAACTTGTAAGAAACATAATGCAACATTTAGGGCAGATTTCCCTTTCACATTTTAAAAAAAATCTAAAAACGGTTGGCTCGGATTTGTTCTTGACTCAGACTCGACCCCCATTTGGACCCTCATCGATCTTTAACTGTACAGACTTGGATTTGTCAGTAGTCTTGATTACAGACATGTTCAGACATGTTAATAATCCCTGTATCTCTCTGAATCACGTTTTCCCCTTTTCTAATGACATTTATGATGAAAATTCAACTATTTTCTGCTGGGCACTCTCCTTGGTGCTGAAACACTCATGGTCTCTGTCGATGGTGCTGAAACACTCAGAATGTTCTCTCTCCGTGGTACTGAAACACTCAGATTGGTCTCTGTCCGTGGTACTGAAACACTCAGAATGGTCTCTGTCCTTGGTGCTGAAACACTCAGATTGGTCTCTGTCCTTGGTGTGAAACACTCAGATTGGTCCCTGTCAGTGGTACTGAAACACTCAGATTGGTCTCTGTCCATGGTGCTGAAACACTCAGATTGGTCCCTGTCAGAATGGTCTCTGTCCGTGGTACTGACACACTCAGATTGGTCTCTGTCCGTGGTGTGAAACACTAAGATTGGTCCCTGTCAGTGGTACTGAAACACTAAGATTGGTCTCTGTCCGTGGTGCTGAAACACTCAGATTGGTCCCTGTCAGAATGGTCTCTGTCCGTGGTACTGACACACTCAGATTGGTCTCTGTCCGTGGTGTGAAACACTCAGATTGGTCCCGGTCAGTGGTACTGAAACACTAAGATTGGTCTCTGTCTGTGGTGCTGAAACACTCAGATTGGTCCCTGTCAGAATGATCTCTGTCCGTGGTACTGACACACTCAGATTGGTCTCTGTCCGTGGTGTGAAACACTCAGATTGGTCTCTGTCTGTGGTGCTGAAACACTCATGGTCTCTGTCCGTGGTGCTGAAACACTCATGGTATCTGTGCTGAAACACTCAGATTGGTCTCTGTCTGTGGTGCTGAAACACTCATGGTCTCTGTCCGTGGTACTGAAACACTCAGACTGGTCTCTGTCCGTGGTGCTGAAACACTCATGGTCTCTGTCCATGGTACTGAAACACTCAGACTGGTCTCTGTCCGTGGTGCTGAAACACTCATGGTCTCTGTCCATGGTACTGAAACACTCAGACTGGTCTCTGTCCGTGGTGCTGAAACACTCATGGTCTCTGTCCGTGGTACTGAAACACTCAGACTGGTCTCTGTCCGTGGTGCTGAAACACTCATGGTATCAGTCCGTGGTGCTGAAACACTCAGATTGGTCCCTGTCAGAATGGTCTCTGTCCGTGGTGCTGAAACAGTGTACCGTGTTTAGAGCATCAAGGCGACAGGAAGCCATTGTTGTAAGTGTGAGCAGACGGAGCTGAGAGGTCAGCTATGAGTCATAACTGAGATGTGCTATTATGTGGCTGTAATATTCCTACAGGGATTCAGAGTCTCAAAACGTTTTCTGTTATAATTTGGAAACAAAAATCTCTTTCTGTATTATTTTCTTTTAGTCTGATTAATGATGGGCTTACTGCCTTCCTTATGAATCATTTTATTAGCTAGTTAAAAGCTGCATTAATTGATGTTTTTGGAGTGTTTAACATCGTCTATTTCACACACAATAAACCTGTGGATCAGTACTAGATCTTTTATCTTGTAAAACAAACTAACTGTCAGTTATGAAACTGTGCCCCTCAAAGACTGAACCTGAGGATATTAAGATTTTATAGTGACCTAATGAGTCGATTACTGACTTTCAAAGCTTTAGGCAACAGTAAGTCTTTATTAAAACGGGGAGACAGATGAGTAGCTCTTCTTTCACTGGTTTCATTTGATGGTTTTCTATATTTTCTATGTTACCGTATGTTGTCTGATATCTGTGGAGAGCAGAGACACTGCAACAGATTTATTCAGCCTCTCCTCAACTCCTGCGTGAAGGAAACAGTACAGCAGGACTTTGGAGTTAAGTTTAACCTGACATCATCTCATAATCTGTCTATTATGGTTTAAATATTAACTGTAACCCCTATAGAAATTGATTTAAGTTATAGAACTGCTATAATATTTTATTTGGATGTATAATGTATCTGGGGAGGTAAATAATAAAGTTATAGTGACCTTAACCTTTTAATCCCTATCCCTCAGGGTAAAAAAGCCTAAAATAAGGGACACGGCATGTCTCTGATTTGATTATTGGCTTAAATAATATTTTTATAGGGATTTATTACAGGCGGGTTATTTCTATGATATTAGAGACTCATATTGGCTACTTCTTTTATCTTATTATTGTTGTTGACAAAATATTCTTACAGTCTTACAGTTGACATTTTTTAGTTTTTACTGGCAGTATTAAGCTTCATGGTACATTTACTTCCTCTAATACTTTTGCTGTGATATTTGTATTAGTTAAAAGTACACACAGGGCCACTGCAGGTAATTTTCATTTGGTAGATTATGTTTCCTCACAGCTGCAGCACACAGATGACTTTTTATATGACTGGCTCAAACAAACCCAACCCAACCCAACCCAACAATCTCTCTCCTGCTGTTTGCTTGTGTGTTTGTTGTTGTCGTTGCAGACTGAACAACAGAATGATTCATTCGGGCAGCCAGACACACCGGTGTAAACAGGTCGGAGGCGAGCAGAGCAGGAAATGCAACAAATAGAAGATGAAGTCCAGCAGGTTGGATTGCTCTTAATATCTATATCTGCTGCACAAAGAAGCCAAACTTGATCATGAATTACCAGGATGTCACGCCAAAATAAAACTCACTATTATAGGAATATTAGAGCCAAAGGATTTCCTCCTTTATATTAAGGATCAACACTTGAACATATGGAGCTCAGAGCAACATAAAGGTCCCATATTATGCTCCTTTTCAGGTTCATACTTGTATTTTGTGTTTCTACTAGAACATGTTTACATGCTGTAATGTTAAAAAAAAACTTTATTTTCCACATACTATCGGCCTGAATATACCTGTATTTACCTTCTGTCTGAAACGCTCCGTTTTAGCGTATTTTGACGGAATAGCAACAGAATTGCGTTGCTAGGCAACAACTTGGGTCCATGTGTACTTCCTGTCAGCTGATGTCATTCACATCCACTGCAGCCAGGAATAAACTGGGACACATTTAGAATGTTTACGTTTAAAATTGTGTCAAGGGTCTAAATGTTGTATATTCGTGACATCACTAATGGGCAGAAATCCTGACAGCTTGTTTCAAATGCAGAGTTTCTGAATACGGGCTGTGTGTATTTCCCTGTGGATTGAGTGTTTCGATACTTTCACAGTATTTATATAGGACTTAAGCCTGCTTTATAATAAAAAAAAACATGACAATCTCACTTTTTTATAATATGGGACCTTTAAAGCCATCATTTACCACAAATCTTGCAGCACACTTTAGAGAAAAAACAACGAAAACCTCCTAGGAAAACTGTAGAACTGATCACATCCTTATAAAGAAGATCAAAACAGGAACATAAAGTACTATGAGGTCACTCCAAACTCGCTGCTAAGTACAACAGTTACTATAGGAACAGAGCCTGGATGCAGCGTCTCCATCAGTGATGGATCACATCTGATGCGTCTTACCGTGTCTGGTGGACGCACACAGCCGGCAGGAGGCGGTGAGTAGGAGGCACAGAGCCGCCCAGAGCCGAGGAGACCTCATGGTACATCCAACATCCACCGGAGCGACGAGGAAGAGGAGGAGGAGGATGCGGAGGAGTGCGGCTGCTGCTGCTGCTGCACTTCTACCAGCTCTCCATCTCTGAGGAGAAGCTGCTGCTAGTGCTGCTGCTGCTGCTGCACGGGAGTGATGACAGGAAGTGTGTGAGCATGTGTGTGTGTGTGAGAGAGAGAGAGAGGAAGAGTGAGATGGGTTGGTTGGAAAACCAGGACCACAGGAGGAGCCACACTGCAAGAAATATTTAAAGACTAGAGCTGAGCAAATAACAAAACAGCTCACTACTTACACACTGTTAAGAATTTCCCAGTAAAATAACAGTAAAGAACTGGCAGCAGGGTTGCCTTTATGTTACTGTAAAATTAACATTATTATACTGTCACTGAAATTTACAGCTTTGTACTGTTAATGAAAAATACTGTTTTTTTTAAATTAATTTCACAGTATTTTACAGTTCATTTACTGTTTAAAGATACATTATATAGCTGCCTTTCACCTTTCTTTTACATTATCTTACTGATTTGTTTTAATGCACTATTTAGGTTTTTACATACATTTTAATAAACATTATTTTTTGCCTAGATGAATAAACTTAGCAGGTAACAGACATAGGAATAGTCACACTAAATACAATTAAAGGCACTTGTTAGGAAAAAGGCTATAATAGACTTGTTAACACTTTTCCCAAAAATGTATGTCTATTGCTGGCTACAAGCACAGAATGCAAACCAGAACAACATGTGAGTGAAGAACAATAAAGCTAATTCACTGATTTTACAATCATGTACAATGTACAAGCCTCACATGAGCAGATCAGGTCTCAGAATTCAACAAATACTGCATGAAACTGTTACTGATGATCCTTTAGACAGTTGATCAGCAGTAAAGTGCTGTTTTTTAAAAATGCATTATAGTTCAGTTAAAAAACGACCTATGAGCGTAATTTAACAGGTTTTCTTTTGTATTAACAGTAAAGCACTGTTTTTAGCAATAACAGATTAATACTGTTGAAATCCTGCTTTAAATTAACAGCAATTGTTTACAATGTAGAATAATGACTGTGATGGAAGAAGCACCAACACACCTTAATGTTAAAATAGGCTCCTACATATTACAAGTAAAACTCCTTCATTTAAATTCCTAAAAGTACAAAAGTATCATCAGTAAGAAGTAAAGGTAGTCTAGTTTTGGGGCCCAGCAGGAGCTCATTTCTGCCCAGGGGCCCCTGAGCAACAGCTTCTTAAAGTTGATAAAGATGTGTTGATTCACGCAGCATTTTCATGCATATACTCTGACAGTCTCAACACTAACACAATATTTTTTGAATGTCAATCCAGCTGTTATTTCATCTACTTTCTCAGATAAATAAGGTGATAAAATTCTAAGTTAAGTCTACAGGATTGTGTGAAAACAGGCATTTCTTGCAGTGTGGAGGAGTTCCCGTCTCCAGCCTCCTATCGCTGCATCATGACGTGGTTCATGTGGATCCCAAGAAGTCCATCTCATTCTGCCAAATAACCGTCCAAACACTTGGCATAGCAGCACATCTGGCTCCTCACAGTGTTTCATTAATACTGAGAAGGTGAAATTAAATTACAGCAGCTTCTCCTGCACAATGAAACCTTTCGTTTATGATCGGACAGAAAGAGGAGAACACACTAAATCTGAATCAAAATTTTATTCTTTTCTAAACAACTCCAGTTCATAAGAAAGATCAGTAAGTGTATTGTGCTACTGTTATGTGCATTTGCATGTGATTTTCTTTATTTGGAGTAATACTGGGCTTCAGTAGAGATGAGTGCAACATCGTCTACAACTGAGAAATCAGTTCTTAAGAAAGGATTCGTCATTTTCAACGTCAACGTGTGTCTAGATAGACACGGTTTCTGATGTTAATATTCTTTGCATCAGTATGTGTTGAAGTATCACATGTTGAAAATGACATCCATCAGCTCTGGTTCTTCCCGGCTCTAGTCGACAACCAGCGAGCTCCTCACAACGGGGAACAACTCGAAGAAACCCTGCAGGAGGAAGCAGACAGGAAGGGAAATCAAAAGGAAAATATCTGCAGGGGATGAAAGAAAAGATCTAAATCAAAGAACTTGTGACTCATCTGGATAAATGTATTATTTCATTCCTGAATTACTCAAAGCTCACAGAGACCTGATAAAAAAATCTCCATCTGCAGAAAACATGTGTGATGCACAAGTGTCAGGAAATACCAGCCGGGAAGAAGAAAATATTTTGATCTTCTCTCAGTGTGAACACACCGTCTCTGTTCCCTCCTCATGACACATTTGCAGAGCTCATTTTTTAAATATATATACATTTTAAATCCTGCATTGTTTACATTGATGGTTACCTGCTAGCAGTCTTCTCCACTGTTGGATCAGTGGGATAACGTGAAACAATAGCAGGATTTGACTCACACATTTGTAATAACGTTGCTCCATTAATGGTCAGAAACTCAGCAAGGTACCTTTAAGAGTGAGTCCACATGCATGCCATGAAGAGCACATTATACACAAAAAATGTCCATCACAAGTTCCCAGAGCCGAAGTTGACATCTTGTTTTGTCTTAACAACTTAATGATGACATAAAACAGGAAAAAAACAACTAAAAATACTCAGATTCTGAAAGCTGGAACCAGAGAATGTTTTAATCAAAACTGTCAAATATGGTATTACATAACTTTATGGAGCTCTGTCTGTGAGAGGTGTTGATTCAACTCTTTGGTCACTCTGGAGTTATATTGAGCATCAGTGAGCCTGTTTTAGTGTTTGTTTGGAGTAAAAACCAAACAACTGTTTTATAAATGAGGTTTTGTTTTGTACAAAGACAACAGACGGGTGTTACCTTGAAGAGGGTGGTGCTCTGTAGGACGCTGGAGGTGCAGCACATCTCTCTGATGGAGTGCATGGAGAGCTGCGGCGCTCCGATGTCCACCACTGGGACGCCGAGGCGGGCAGCCAGGATGGGGCCAATGGTGGTTCCACAGGGGCTGTCGTTACGGACCATCACATCCTGCAGGAGGAGGGGTCACAGGTCAAACTGCAGGAAAACTATTACAAATGAAAAGAATAAACACATCTCTGTGCCACAGTCAGCCTATCTGCCTCCTAGTGGCGGTTTAGAAACACTGCAATGTCTACTAACACTAAACAGGGATTCATCAGCAGCTAAACCGTATTATTCTGAGGCATGTAAACAGGATTCTAGGATTATATCGAGCTCTCATAAATATTGATAAAAGTAAAATCTTTCTTTCGTGACACTTTTGCAGGCTGGAAATAGAAATATGTTTCTAGCCTTTCCACGTCTTGTGTTATAATGACTGTTAATTAAATGCCTTTGTCTTTATTTCACACATGAATTCTTTTATTTCCTCTCTGTGTCGTCCTGGAGCAGCCGGCATGTTGCTAGGAGATCTGTGTTTGCAGCCGAGTGACTCAAGACACAAAGAGAAGAGACGCTGCTGAGCCTCTGTCTGCAAACACTTCATCTATAATCAAACACACACATACACGCACGCAGTACCTGCAGAGGCACGCTGACTCGGCTGGCGATCTCTCTGACCACGGAGGCGGTGATGGCCGTAGTGGCGTAACGCTGGTTGTTGTTGAACTTGATCACTGGGCCCTGAAAGGAAAATGTGAACGAAAGTTACATTTGTTATTATTATTATTATATTAATCTGTTTTATATCATGTGGCCAACATGTTTTCACAACAGAATCACTACTACTACTATCTTTTCCACTACTGATTCATGTAGATTTTGTTTATGACACAGTCGAAAATACTGATTAATGCTCATCATAAAGCCCAACTAAGATCTAATAATCCTTAATCTAGAAAATCCAAAGAATTCCATAAAATAATAAACAAACAGGTAGGTCTCTGTATTTGTGAAGCTAAAACCCCAAAAATATATTTTTAGTTAAATATAAAAAATTGGCAGCCACTTTATGTAAGTTAGTGGTTAGTAGAGCACACAAGGTGCACAAAAACAAAAATTAAGCTTTATAAACTATTTGGGACGGTTCAATCTAATAAATGTCTTTAAAGCTGCTACCCTAAATGTAAATTTGAAAAAAAAAAAAAAAAGTATTTGTATTTTGTATTTTTTTAATATGAATGAATAAGTTAAATATCTTCACCTTGTGGAAAGCAGGACGATGGTTCTCTTCATGTTTCTCCCTGAGAAGAAAATCACAAACTTGATCAAAATGAAAGAATAAATTATTGTATATACAGTCTGAGATAAAATGAGATAATGTACAAATGAAAACTAATATCTGATAACATTATCTGAATGGGACTTCTAATTTCTAACTTCTCATGTTTTCAGTTGCCTGCATCCTGTTTACTGGACAAAATTGAACAGATTTTATTTTCTTTACTAGAGTCATTTTTTTCCATTTCAATGCACACAGTTTCCAAACTTTAATTTCTTGATTGAAGTGATTCAGCAATAAAACTCAGCCAGAATTCAATTCATTAAAATAACTAAATAGATAAATAGAGAAACGTCCTTAAATGTTAAATGCAAACATATAATGCTACAACAACTGAGACTCTTCTGTGTGTTAACAGCACGCATGTTGTGTGTGTTTGTGTTGACACTGACTGGTAGTTGGGGTGCACGGCGTGCGCCATGTCGGCGCTGATCATGAAGGAGAGCGGCGCAGCCTGTTGGAAGGCGGTGAGGTTAGAGGCGGAGGCGGAGAGGCGGCTGAGGATGAGCTCCGTCAGGTTGGACTGAGCACCCTGAGCGCTCTCTGATCCCACCTGCACAACACACACACACACACACAACATGCTGTCATGACAACACAAGAAGTCAGAAAATAGTGAAAAGTGTGCATCATTATTTCATCTACAAATGTCTTGTTTGGTTCCACAAACGAAAAAGATATTCAGTTTACAATTATATAAAAGAGAGAAAAGCAGCAAATCCTCACATTTGACATTTAATTTGATAATTTATCTGAATTATTAACTAGTGTGGATTCACAGATTGTGTCATTTCAAGTTTCAACAGCTGCTCATTAGTTAAATATTACTTTTGTCAACTTGGAGAGCCACAACATGAGCTGCAGCAGTGTTGATTATCACATCATTACAAGCTGATGGGAAATAAGCAGTTTATGTGCGAAAACCCCAAACAACAGCTGTTCAGGAGACACTGGACACAGCACACCAAGCATCAACTGTTCCTCATCACACTCACTTCCTCGTTGTCGTACAGAGTGATCATGCGGACGTTGGGATCTTGGGCCAGAGAGTCTCCTGAGCAGGACTCCACCAGCCCCTGAGACACAACAGAGTCAGACAGGCAGAAAGAAGTGAGTCCCATTCTCTGGATGGTGAAGACCAAAACAAGAAACTAATGAGTCTGACCTGCAGGGCGCAGTAGCAGCTGTGGAGGTTGTCCAGACGAGGAGAGTAAATGAACTCTTCGTACACACCCCCCAATGCCTGCAGAGAGAAGAGAAGAAGAACATGAGCTGTGGAGATGTTTTCTTCCACCATTAGTTTATTCTAACATCTTAACAGATGAAATATGATTCAAAAACCAAAGAACACAGAGGACGGATGAAGCGAGTTAAGCTTCGGTTATAGTTTCCACGAGGACAGTCACACGGACATAAGCTGAGGTGGAATCGTGACGAGGAAACGTTTGGATCTTGTATACTCTGTGCAGGTTTCTCCTCGCGCAAAACCGACATTCTCAAAGCTCCTCAAAGTTCAACATTTTCTCGCCCATCCGCGTCCGCATAATTAGAACGCACGGACGGGCCGTGTCTGATGGCGTGATGCGACCCTCGCGGATGAGGCAAGCATAAATCAGGCTTTAGGCAGTAGGCCTGGGACCACTTGTACATTTACTGATACTGCAGTGAAGTTACTTCACGTTTTATATTTATTTTCTGTTTTTCGTGCTGCTGAAAGTCTTCATTTTTCTTTCTGATGATTAATAAAGTCTCATCTTTATCTTAAATAAACATTTTGCATTATTCATAAATATATGAGAATATGCTGGTTGTCTGAGACTACTGCTGCTCTCGGGGGTTAAACTGGATTATTCCAGGTGACAGGAAGTCAATGGAGACTCACCGCGGGCTGAGTGTCGGCCAGACAGAGCTCAAAGTCCAGCAGGGCTTCAGGCTCGACGGCCAGCTCTGTACACAGCAGCTTCACCAGCGCTGGGTGGTGCTTCTCCGCCTGAGGATGGAAGAAACAACACGTCATCACTTTCTCCATTTCCTCACTGGATTTGACATCCTTTGTCACTACTTATCCTACAAAACTAATCAGCTTTTCATATATTTGATCATTTTCTAGCTTTTGCATATACAAGTGAGAAGTTACAAACACGTTGGGGAGCAAATTTGGCAGAAAAACACATCATTTGGTGTTTCTCCGTCTCTAAAGCAAAATAGCTGGTACATTATTCTGGCGTTTGTGAGGCCATGTGGCGTGTGGGAAGAAGAAGCAGCAAACATTAGGAATAAGAGAAGAGACAGTAACACTAACAGAGACTACATGACATGACAAGTGCCGTTACTCAAATGTCAGAACACCAGATGTGTCTGTTTTACCGTGTTGGCAGCACAGGTAGCGTCTCCGGAGGAAGCACAGCCCGTCTCCAGCTCCTCCTGGACGGCGGTTGCGATAATGGGCACGCTGAGACAAAAACACACCCACACACATAACTGAGTTGGCACAAACTGCAATCTCAGCAATTTGATGGTTGCAAATTAAAAGAGGCTGCAGACAAAGAAGTTGAAAACTAAATATTGACTACACTGAAAGAGCTAAAACCCAAGCTGTAAGTTAAAGTTGTATTGATAGTGAGCAAAATAAACACATTTTGTTTCTCAATTTCTATTAAACTTCAAACATTAATTGAATAATAAGATGGCCTAATACTGTGATATTGTTTTTTGTCATTCTCCCTGCTTCTTTCCATCATTTTTATTTATTTAACATTTAGTAAAAAGTCTCCTTTTGCCCACAATCACAATGGAAAAACTCAGATTTGAAAATAAAACATTTCATCTCCCATGTGCATCTGAACTCCACATAATAATATAATAGTGTTTAAATAAATGCCCTAAGCTGCTGTGTCTTGTTACTGACAGGTGGTTCTCCTTGTTGGGGCCGAAGGAGTCGTTGACGTCCCTCTGCAGGTGGATGGCCAGGTGAGGGATCCTGAGCAGAGGCCTGGACACGTGAAACAGCCGGTGGACCAGCCGGCCGTCACTCTGTAGGAGGACAACACACACACACACACACACACACATAAGTAGTCAGCAGATGAAAAAGCTGAAGCATTGCTGCCATAGAAGAACAATTACTGAAAACTTAAAATGGTATTTTACATCCTATATTCATCTCATTTTAACCTGCGCTTCTATTTAAAAGAAAACTGTCTCACAACATACTCCAGTGCCAGTACCTAAAACAGTCCTGACAATAATATTAATAATAATAACCGTGGTACCTTGACCATAACGCGGCCGGCGAGGGTCAGGTCTCGGTCGAACCAGGTGTTCCAAATCCCTCCACCGTAGCACTCCACCCCGACCTGCAGACAGCCCTGCTTCGTCCTCTTAGACCTCGACTTCACCTGAAACACAAAGAGATCATCTCAGCTACTAATCAAATAAATACACAACTGATTTACTGATACTTCTATTATGTTTTTCATTGCCCTCTCCCGGTTTCCTCCCGGGGTCACAATTCTCCTGTATTTCTCTATTTGAGGTAATATTTGAGTCCTTATTTATGGCATATTTTCACACCTTTTTTCCTTTTCGTTATCTAAACCCGTTTCTGGCACTGTACAGCGTGTATAATCTTCACTGTTTCCACCTGGACAACAATAGAGCTACACCTAATGTTGTGTCCTGGTGGAAGAGAGCTGCTCGCCACCGCTCGCTACTCAACGGTTTGAGCTGCGCTCGCCGGGTTGACTATACACCACGCAGCGCCCAAAGTTGGGCTTTGCTCGATGCAGGGAAAAGCCTTTGTGGCGTGGTGCAAGCCATTAGAAAATGCAAGCAGGAGCAGCAAATGAATGAATGAAAGAAAACTGATGAATATTGGTTCACGCCAGAGGGGCGAATTATTCGATTTCTCTAAAAGTAAAATGAAAGTAATTATTATTACTATTTACATTCTTTAAAACTCACCAGAATGAAGGAAACTAAGTCTCTGAAACTCTAATGTTTCTGGGGGAGGACCGCCACTTTGATTTAGAAATCCTCCCTATTTTTGAGGTCTCAAAGTTGGCGAGCATGCTGCTCTCTAGGAATGTAAGAAAGGTAAAGATTGTGATTGACAGGTGGAAGTGGGCGGGCTCTCACCCTGAGGCAGGGGCTGTCTGTGTGGGCGCCGATCATGGAGAAGCCATTTCCTGGCAGGAAGCGTCCGCCCACGGCGAAGGCGATGAGGCAGGAGTAGTTCCTGGTCACAAAGTACTGAGGAGAGCAGAGGATAGCTTTTAAATATCAAGGATTATTAAACAAACAGCATGTGCAAATATTACTAGTTATGTCCATCTGTTCCTTGAACAGCAGAAAAGGAGGCAATATATTTTTATTTTGAAATCCCTCACCACTTCCTGACTTAAAGCCCTGCATATTGTTTAATTTTTACATATACACACATCACATTTATCACCAAGCTGGCTAGAAAAAAATGAAATTCAAGAAACCCAGCGGCTAATGTGAGACTTTACACCCCTGAGATCTCAGAGCAGACCGACCTTGCTGGACGGCTTGATGTCCCACTGCTCCGTCTCCTTCAGCTCGATGAAGCCCGCCTGCAGCAGACGCCGCTTGCATTCTTCAACCACTTCAGGGACGAGAAGAAGAAAAGACACTCTGCTGTCAGCGACGTTTCTGTTCACTGCTGCACTGACGTTTATTGGGTTTTGTAAAAGTCAGAGTGATTTTTCATTGAAGCTGGAAGTAGCTCCACCAGTCTGGCTGAGTGGCAATAAAATGAATTTCATCTTGTTACCATTTTTCATGACTTTCAGCTTTTCAACACCAACTGAGATATTGTGGAAAACTGCTGAGAGGCAGGCTTTCCCTGTTGCAACATGAGCCAGTGCCTAATGTTTTATGTATTTTAGTTTGTATTTTTCAGCTCACTTTTATCGATGAGGTTCCCCCAAAGATAAAAAAGAAAATTAAAAAAATTAAAACTAAACTGACATATCAGGGTTTTTTCTTCCATCCCTGAATTGATGTTTCTGCAAACTAAGCAGTGGTGGAACAAGTACCCAGATCTTTTAATTAAGTAAAAATACAAATACCACAGACTAAAAAAATACAAGTAAAAGTCCTGAATTCAGAATGTTACGAAAGTAAAAGTACAGATGTATTATCAGCAAAATGCACTGAAAGTATCAAAAGTAAAAAACTAACATATACAAAGTTTATTGCTTTCCTGCTCATTTAAAACACAACTCAGAGGGCAACAGAGGTCACAGAGCAAAGGTAGGAGATATTATGAAATATCTGTTCCATCTGCAGAAACGTTATCTTATCTCGAGCTCAAAGTCGTCTGTTAAACTGAACAGCGTCTCGAGTTGGCACCTTCTTAATGCTGACACACGCACATCTCTTTGTTCTCACACTGGAAGACTTCATACTGGACTCCAAATATCTGTCTCTCTTATCAAACACAACCGTCTTACCTCGTTTGAACTGTTAATATCAAACAAGTTAAAACATGTGATACCAAACTGGAAGGACGGTGATTCGACGCTTCGCTTGGATCTGATGCAATAACACACTCATCAGAAAAAAATGATTTCTGTTTTCATTTTAGAGCAAAGTTAAATTAAATAGATTTAGTTGAAAGTGAAGGATTGAGTTAAAGAATCAACAAGGATCTTTATTTTTGACATTTCTGTTACCGCCTCTGTCACAGTTGGCATCAAAAGTAAAAAAGTCACTTGAATTAACCTACAAATGCTGATGAGGAAACAACATAGGACATATATTAATTAAAATACATAACATTCATTTCTCCTACATCATAGTTTTTGAAGCTCATGCAAAAAGTGCTTATTCACAATGTTTTGCATGTACAAGTACACTTCTTTAATGGTCCGTGTATATGGTCAGCTTTCAGTGGTGGACTGAATTAAGTACATTTACTCAACTACAAATTCAAGGTACTTGTACTTTCTGGAGTATTTCTATTTTATGCAGTTTTATACTTCTATATCTCAGAGGCACGATTTTTTTCGCGTAAAGTTATGACTTTATTCTCGTAATATTACGACTTTTTTTCTTGTAATATTCTGACTTTATTCTCGTAACATTATGACTTAATTCTGTAAATCTCAGATGTGTTTTCCCTCAATGTGGCCCTAATACTGCTTCGTACATTGTCTCTTTGGCCCTCACTGCATTAGACTTATATACTATATACTTAGACTATAAACTGTGTTTCCTTCATCACAATGCTCAAATGTTTTGCGGCTCCAGACAGATGTTTTTATTATTTTTTTAGCCTAAAATGTCTCTTTTGATATTAAAGGTCGCTGACCCCTGACCCCTGACCCCTGACCCCTGGGTCTAGGAGAACCACGCCTTGCAGCACATAATAACATAGAACATTGGTCCTGTTGTAAAATCTGTTAAATTAAAGGATAAACCCAGTTTGTTCAGACTTTACCGTGATATGGAGACACTCCTCTGTTGACAAACTGCAGGAACTCTTTGGCTGCAGACTGCACGGCCTCTTTGGAGCTCTTCATGATCAGAGACTGCAGAAAGAAAAGAGCAGAAATAAGGAGTCAATTGCACAAGTTAACTAGCAGCTACCTAGTTCTAATTTCAGCCTTTCTCTCGCTCTACTTTTCGTTAGACCTGACATGCATACAGCAGGACAAGCTAGCAATATCAAATTAGTTAAACAGCAAATAGTTTGCCCTTTAACTTCATAATAACTGATATTATCGCGCAAAAGCCAAAGCTTGTCCGATAAAGGACGCACAGGTATTGAGCTAACCTTCCTCTGCGCTCCTCTTCCTCTGCTGGCTAAAAGTGAAAGCAGCTCTCAGTGAGGGAGCAACTCCTCCTCATGTTTATGGCACTTACCTGCATTAATTGCACTTTGAAGCTGTGAACTCGGGTGAAACAGCAGAGTAAGCAGTCTCCTGTCTTGACTTACACTAACACCCACAGATCAGCTGACTGCAGCACAGGAAGCAGCAGCTGTGTTTTCTACACACAGCGACACACAGCTGCCAGGAGGTGTCATTACAACCAGTACATTTTTTTACCACAGATTTTTCATAAAATTATTGTCTGCACATTGTCATAGACATGTGCAGGGACATATATAAAAAAGACTACAATATATTATACAGAGAAGGACAAATAACAAAGTACAAAAACAAAAGAAAACAAAACAACACAACACAAGGGGATAAAAGCAGGTTGAAGAATGTGTGTGTGTGTGTTTGTGTGTGTGTGAGTGTGTGTGTGATAATAACCTGATTTTTTCAGGTGGAATTTCATTCATTCATTCATTCTCACTGTGCAATATCATTTTCCACTTGTGCAAATTTGTTAATAGTCTGTTTATTGTCAATACTGTATATACTGCTCCTATTTTTATACTTCCTTCTGTTTAAATGGTTCATATTTTTTTACTGTGTTAGCTGATGCATCTTGTTTTTTGCACTATCCCCTTTGCTGCTGTATACTGCAAATTTGTCTGTCCCACTGTCATAGCCATGGTTATGATATGTTATTTCCTGGATCAATAAAGTCTATAAGGTAGGGCTGCACGATTATGGCCAAAATGCTATTTTATGAATCAATTTTGAGATTATTTATCACCATTATACACAGATTTTACGGACAGAATATTTCTATTGCAATTTCACGTTTTAAATAAACAGAGCGCTGCTTTCAGTTCCATCATTCCAAACTCTAAATGTTATATCCTTTTACTTTGTTGATGTCATTTATAGTGGTTATTTGCATCAATTCAAATGATTAGGAAATAAATGACTGTATTTTTATTTAAATATTTCCTTTGATTAAAAACATCTTGGCGTTAATAGTTTTAATTATATATTATAAGCTGCTTAGAGCTATAGTGTTAGGAAGTTAAACAGATCATATTTCTCTCTCTATTATCTATTTTATATTTCTCCTTCAAACAACTGGATTTATTCAAAAATCTCGCCAAACACTACATTTTACAAGATTACATATATATATATATATATACATATATATATATACAAATGTATATCAGAGGTCAAGGGACAATGTACAAATATATATAAATGTATATGTGTGTATATATACAAATGTAATATAAAGAAGATTCTTTCATTGACATATTCCTGATACCTGGGATGAGAAATGTTTAAGGCCAAATTAGGCTTTTTATTTTGAATCCATCTCTCTCTCTCTTCCTCTCTGATTTTACTTTATTCATGTTTGTATACAGACCTCTCTCTCTCTCTCTCTCTCTGTCTTTCTTTCTATCTCATGTTAGTTTACTCTTTATTTCTCCCGATGCAGGCAGCCATTCATCACTGTATGACCACAGGAACCAGCCTTATATAGTCCTGAACAACCAGGGAGGGGGAGGAAGAAAACGATGAAGACGTGTTTATATCAGCTGTCAGCTCACAGCATCGCTCCTGCTCTTGAGGAAGCCCAGGGGGATGAACACGCACACGCACGCACACGCACACACACACACACACACACACACACACACACATTAGCATTCAGGCTCTATTAATAGATGTGAGAGCAACAGGCTGCAGTGGGAGTATTGAACATACTGGGATCTTACACCAGTACTGTACAGTACAGTAATTGGGAATATACTGATATCACGTGAAACTAGAAGACCTAATGAATCCATCGGTACCAACTATGTCATACTAGCTTGTCGGGGAGATCGCTAAATAAAGCTAAATTTTGGAGAGGAAAAACTGTCATGTCCATTTTCAAAAGGGTCCCTTGACCTCTGAACTCCAGATATGTGAATAAAAATGGGTTCTATGAGTACCCACGAGTCTCCCCTTTACAGACATGCCCACTTTATGATAATCACATGCAGTTTTTTTTATATGTAGTACAAATGTGTTATTTTCTCTTTCTAAAAATGGTGTGTTTGAATAATTCTGCATACTGGGGTCCATAAACAGTCTTGAATTATATAAATTGGGTTTCACTGTAAAGCTGCTCACTGTATAAAATGACCTGTGGTGACCTCTAGGATAATCACAGCCTCATGAAACTTTACAGCCACAAACTAGAGACCTAGAGCATTCAGAGGATGAATGGATTAAACTAGAGACCTAGAGCATTCAGAAGATGGATGGATCAAACTAGAGACCTAGAGCATTCAGAGGATGGATGGGTCAAACTAGAGACCTAGAGCATTCAGAGGATGGATGGATCAAACTAGAGACCTAGAGCATTCAGAGGATGGATGGATCAGACTACAGACCTAGAGCATTCAGAGGATGGATGGATCAAACTACAGACCTAGAGCATTCAGAGGATGGATGGATCAAACTAGAGACCTAGAGCATTCAGAGGATGGATGGGTCAAACTAGAGACCTAGAGCATTCAGAGGATGGATGGATCAAACTAGAGACCTAGAGCATTCAGAGGATGGATGGGTCAAACTAGAGACCTAGAGCATTCAGAGGATGGATGGGTCAAACTAGAGACCTAGAGCATTCAGAGGATGGATGGCTTTCCTAGCTAGATTGACAATAAGGGGGTTTATGAGCAGTTTAAACAACACAAGTTCTCGCCATCCAATCACTGAAAAATGCAATTCTTGCATTATTCTCCAAATGTCAAAAGTTTTTGATCCCAAATCACAGCATGGCTTTTTCTATGGTGTTCCTCAAGGTCTTGGTGTCTTAATGTGGTATTTTGGAAGGATTATTGATCATTTTTATCAACTCTCCAGTGGTAAAGAAATGGTTAAATTTAGCACCAAATCTGTGTAACAAATGGTATCAACCCAAAATTTGCTGCAACAACTTATGAGACATAACAGAGCATGGGGATGGCCATCATATTTCATTATTTCTGTATATATTTTAATAAGATAATTCTTTATACTGTATAAAGAGCACTGCTGGAGCTGAGATGGAATGTGCACACTTATCTGTGTAAAGATCCAATAAATGCATACTGCACAGATTGTGTCTCCTGCTATTTTAATAAGAAAGTTTGTAATAAACCCACAGACTTTGCAGCTGATTTGATTCTCTCAGAACAACTTTTAAATAAAATGTGTTTAAAAATGATTCCCAAAAATGCAACAGCAGCTATAATGAAGTGTTAACGTGTTTTTTTCAATACAACATGACTCAGAGCACATGTGAGTCCAGAGGGAACCTCCCTTTAAATCCACTTCACTGTCACACACTCACTAATGATATCATCAGTAATGGCACATATTGTTTGGGAATGTGGGCTTTCTCCTGCTCTGGGAGCTCCTGCAGGGACACACTGCCCGTCTCTCAGGATGGGATAGTTTTCCTTTTTAAGGCAGGTTAGTCAAAGCTCCTCCCCCCTCACACACACACAGAGGCGCCGTCATTAACAACCTGCCTCACCATGTGAGGATGACACACAGTTTTCAAAGTCCTCGCATCCTCACATCGTAATGTCATGAGATCACAGAGGCAGGGGAAGGTGACACATGTGGTTACGTTTAGAGACAAAAGCGCAGACTCCCTCATTTATTTCGATCAATGCAGAGGACTCCTGCAAAAACCTGGCTCAGTTTTTGCTGCAATGTGCCGCATTGGTCAATTAAATACATACAAATACATATCATCATCATCCAACGTTGGGCTAATTTTGGCGGGAAAAACCTGCATGTCCATTTTCAAAGGGGTCCCTTGACCTCTGACCTCCAGATATGTGAATGAAAATGGGTTCTATGGGTACCCACGAGTCTCCCCTTCACAGACATGCACACTTTATGATAATCACATGCAGTTTGGGGCAAAAACCATGCAGTTTTTTTTAATGCAGTATAAATATGTTATTTTTGCCTATTCTAAAATGGTGTGTTTCACCATTTCTGCATACTGGGGTCCCTAAAAGGTCTTGAATTACATAAATTGGGTTTCACTGTAAAGCTGAGACTCTTGTGGATCCAATGAGCCCAACTGTATTCATGTGTCCTTCATTATTATTCATTATTCATGCCTTATAAAAGTGCGTTGAAACAGCCGGGATATCGATGCAGAAGAATATAAAATAATAAAAATAAATGTAGCGCAATTAATTACAACGCACTACTTCTGTCTTTGTGATTGTGGTTATTTCGCCTTATTAAAGGTGCAATTTGTCCCATTTTCTTCCATCGTCATCCAGAGCTGTTACTGCCGGACCTAAATGTTTAACATACTAACTTTAAGGGACATTAATCTGTGTTGAACTAAATCATGTTGTGTACAAAATTCTCAGCATCACAGATTACTAAAATGATTTTCCGAGTATAAATGAGAATGAAAAGAAGAACGAAGGGGTGGACGGAGACGGTGAGGGGAGAGGAAAGGATGAGGAAGAATGAGGGAGTAGATGAAGGAGAGGTGGTAAGAAAGGAAAGAGAAGGAGACAGAGGTAGGAGGGGGTAGAAAGTGAGGGAGGGGGGTAACTACAAATAGCCAGGGGCAGCAAGTTCTCCGTCAGTGCTCCCCTCTGCTGCAGCCCTCACCAGGCTTTCCTTGTCTTCCAACATGGCCTCCTACAGCTCCTCCGCCCAAACCGCCTCCTCCTACCGCCGCACCTTCGGCCAGGGCACCTACGCCTCACCCTCCCTCAACCGCTCTCTGCTGGGCCACAGCGGCGGCGGCGGGGGCCATGCCTCCTCCAGGGTCTATGAGGTGACCCGGAGCAGCTCCGCGCCGGCTTACCGGGTCTCCTCCAGCTACTACGGGAAGCCCCTGGCAACCTCTCGGGCTTCCATCGGGCGCTCCTACACCGGCATGGGCGAGACGCTGGACTTCAGCCTGGCCGACGCCCTCAACCAGGAGTTCCTTACCACGCGGACCAACGAGAAAGTCGAGCTGCAGCACCTGAATGACCGCTTCGCCAGCTACATCGAGAAGGTCCGCTTCCTGGAGCAGCAGAACCAGGCGCTGGCCGTGGAGGTGGAGCGGCTGCGCGGCCGCGAGCCAACTCGCATCGCCGACCTGTACGAGGAGGAGATGAGCGAGCTCAGGAGGCAGGTGGAGATCCTGACCAATCAGAGGTCGCGTATAGAGGTGGAGCGGGACAACCTGGTTGACGACGTGGACAAGCTCAAAATCAGGTGGGAGGGGCAAGATGGCGTGTGTGTGTTCCTTTAAGAAGAGGTGTGAATGCACATGTCAGCTGCTTACAAGGTTGTGTGTATGTGTGTGTGTGTGTGTGTCTGTGAGACGCAGAGAGAGAAATGTGTGTATGTAAATATGATAGAAAGGTGGAAAAAAAGGATTTTGCACTCAGAGGGAGAAAGAAATGAATAAACGTGCTGATTAAAACATGTGAAAACGTTGACTTTAAGAGGTAGTTTGACATTGAAAGTCCAGTAAACAGGTGAACCAAATCACCGACTACATGAAGGTGAATGAAGGTGTGGATGGACAGGTGGATGAATGGAGGGATATGATGAAGACATGATTTAACCAGCCGTGTGGGAGATGAGCGAGTCTCTCAGCTGGCAGAATTATCTGCTGTTTGTTGTGGTTACAGGAAGTATCTTTAACCCTCAGAGACCCGCGATCCCGACTGACTTCACTGTCTTTCAGAGGCTGTAGCAGGTTCAGTTTTAGAGCTACAGTGAAGCTACAGATATCATATTAAACAAGAAAACATAAGGAATCCATCGGTACCAACCATGGCATACCACCTTGTCGGTAAAGATCGCTACATAACGCTGGGCTAAAGTTAGGCTAAAATTTAGCAAGGAAAAACTGCCATGGCCATTTTCAAAGGGGTCCCCTGACCTCTGACCTCCAGATATGTGAATGAAAATGGGTTCTCTGGGTACCCACGATTCTCCCCTTTACAGACATGCCCACTTTATGATAATCACATGCAGTATAAATGTGTTATTGTCTCCTATTCTATAACGGTGTATCTGAATATTTCTGCATACTGGGGTCCCTGAACAGTCTTGAATTACATAAAGACTCTTGTGGATACAGAAAAGACTAAGTATTATCTTTGATGCAGTAGTAAGCAGCATTTCAATGTTGCTGGTCTTTAAATACTTTATGCTTCATATTCTAATAATAATTAAAACATGTTCCATAAAATTCAAGTTACATATATACCCATTTAATATAGACTGATGATTATAAAGACATGTTCCCAGGCTTTCAGCAGTCTGTATGATCTTAAATTAAACCTGACGATGAGCTCTAATTCCTGCATTAACTCGTCTTCGTCCTGCTGAATCCCAAACGTCTTCATCAGCTTGGTTCCAAAACCAGAGAATAACACAAATTTAAAGTCAAACAGTCGTCTGTTGCTCAGACTCTTTCTAATCTACAATATTCTCTTGTAAAAATGTGTGTGTGTTACTGCCGACGTCTGACCAAAGTTAGAGCTCATCACACACACATATGTTTACAGTATCGTCTTCTATAAAAGGAGAGGAAAGAGCTCCACATATCTGAAGGACCTCTAACGATCCGTCCTTCCTCTCTGGTTTACATTTGAAGTGCCAGTTTTATAAAGATACAGCGCTACTGCAATTAAATAATAAATATAAAAGAATCACTGGAAGGTCCTTTAAAGGGATTTAAAGAGTTTTCACTTTTATCTGGGTTTTTATTGCTGTAAGTTCAGTAACATTAAATGTGCAGCAGACTTTGTATTTCCTGACTTAATTCGTAAAATGAGTATTTGTTCAGAGGATTACAATAATAACTTAAGAGCTTTTGTTACAAACATAAAGATGTTGTTTAATTTTGTGTTTTGCGTTTCAGCTCAGATGTTTTATTGGCAACATCATTTCCCAAACATATGTGAGATGAAACATTTAAAAACCACTCAGTTTAAGCAATGTTGGGGACTTCTACATTTGACAGTTAAAACTACTTACACATGGTGGGTATTCTTTGGGATAATTCCAGTCTTTTTAGACTCAGTATATTTAAATTTGACTACTTCTAGGTCACCAAAATAGAGAAATGATTCAACATTTCTCCACAACCTTCCTCTGGGATTTCCTAATCATTTTCTAGAGAGTTTCCATGTAAAAACTATGCAGCAATTATAGAGAAAAGGGACAAAGGGCACAGGGATTTCCTTAAAATAAATGCTCAATTTAAATTAGATATATTTAAACAATAAATACAATATGATTTATGGTGCCATTGTCTGTCGTCAGGCTGCAGGAGGAGATTCTACAAAAAGATGACGCAGAAAACAACCTGGCTGCTTTCAGGGCGGTGAGTCCCTCATGTATTACTGATACTGCGTATTATTACTGTTGGTATACTGTGTATTACTACAGAAGGTATTTACAAGTACTCCAATCAGAGACATCTTTGAAATGTAATGTTTTCTCTGTAAGATTTCAGAGATAAACGCTGTACTTACCCGGTTCGGCTGAGCTGTGTGTTAAAACTCTGCCTTTAAAAACTTCATAACATGCTGTGATGGTCTTTTTTCTGAATAGTTTCTAAAAGACGAGGCCTTAACGCAACTAAAACAACACTTCAAGTGGATGTTGTCCAAACAATTCAATATTTTATAGTTATAAAATCAACACAGGAGAAAGATTTTTTTTACTTTATAATATTTTTAACCGTTTTTATATTGAATGTACATACTTGACTTTGGATTATTTTGTGTTATCTTATTTACATTGTTATTGATCTTATTTGTTATCATCTAAGTTTTACTTGATCATATTTCATTATTGTAATAAAACTACTCCATTTGGAGTCAAAATTATACCATTTTTTTATTTTTTTTTTATTTTATACCGTGCACAATGGTAGAATGTGGTGACGCACAGGGTAAATGTCATGGCCAAAGGCTCCATTGTGTGCAAGTAGCCTCCTAGTGGATATCAGTAGTATTTTAGAGCCAAATTCCCTTTCAAGAGGTAGAAAACCCATTTGGCACACTTTGGGTATCCAAGTGGCCAAATGGAGAGTCCGCCTGGTCCTATCCTCACTAAAACCTTTGTAGAATCGATGTGCTTTGTGTTATTTATATCTGCTTTGGCACAGTTGTAGTCAAGGAGTTGCTGAAAGAATTCAGTGGCATCTCTGTGCATGGCATCATTGCTATAATGGTGTTATCCACTGTCTAATCTAGAAAACATTTTAGGAGAGGATAAAAATGTAAATCTTTCCTTTGGTTCATCACAGTTTACTCTGGCATAGTAACAGTCACAATGTTACTGACACTGAGGATGAATTCTCTGAGGTCTTACCTATCCATAGAGACCAAGATCATGCATATAGACCTAACTATTTGCTGGACTTACTTTTTACCATTTCTTACCGATCTGTGTCAGGATGTGGATGCTGCCACTCTGGCTCGTCTTGACCTGGAGAGACGCATCGAGACACTGCAGGAAGAGATCGCCTTCCTGAAGAAGATCCATGAAGAGGTTCCTCCTTCTTCTTCTTCTTCTTCTCCTCCTTCTTCTTCTTCTTCTTCTTCTTCTTCTTCTTCTTCTTCTCCTCCTCCTCCTCCTCCTCCTCCTCCTCCTCCTCCTCCTCTTCTTCTTCTTCTTCTTCTTCTAAAGTATACTTTGGGGAAATATACTTGAACTTTACTTATGTATACTTCATAAAATAAACTTGAAGTATACTACTTTTTGGTAAGGGTGGTTGGTTGCTACTCCCGTTCTCACCTGGACGTGTGGATACTATATTCAGAACTAATCCCTTCTGTACTCTGACCTTCCTCCTTCTCCTCCTCCTCCTCCTCTTCCTCCTCCTCCTCCTCCTCCTCCTCCTCCTGCAGGAGATCCGCGAGCTGCAGATGCAGATGCAGGAGTCTCAGGTGCAGATTCAGATGGACATGTCCAAGCCGGACCTGACGGCGGCGCTGCGAGACATCAGAGCCCAGTATGAGGGCATAGCCGCCAAGAACATCTCCGAGGCCGAGGACTGGTACAAGTCAAAGGTGAGAGAGGGAGACATTGTTATCATGATGGGCTTTAAAGATTATAAATAAAGAGATTAGATCTCTATAGCAAGTAATAATAGCACTGGTGTGACCTTTGACCTTTGTCCCTCCAGGTGTCCGACCTGAACCAGGCAGTGAATAAAAACAACGAGGCACTGAAGCAGGCCCGGCAGGAGACCATGGAGTTCAGACACCAGATCCAGTCGTACACCTGCGAGATCGATTCGCTCAAAGGCACCGTATGTCTCACACACACACACACACACACACACACTACACTGATGGACTCACTTCCTGTCTCTTTGACAAATCCAGAATGAGTCCCTGATGAGGCAGATGAGGGACATGGAGGACCGCCACGGACGCGAGGCCGGCGGCTTCCAGGACAACATCGCCCGGCTGGAGGCGGAGATCTCCAACATGAAGGACGAGATGGCGCGCCACCTCCGTGAGTACCAGGACCTGCTCAACGTCAAGATGGCGCTGGACGTGGAGATCGCCACCTACAGGAAGCTGCTGGAAGGGGAGGAGAGCAGGTGATGATGGAGGAACAAAGACTGAATATGAAACTAAATTGATTCAAACATTTTATATGTTGACTTCCTTTGAGAAAAGAAGGATTTTAAGACTTGTGTCTGTAAAAAGAGTTTTAATATTAAGCTCTGTTGTTGAAACAAGTTTGTTCGTATGCTGCTAAACTGAATTACAATCTGATTTTAAAGGACGACTGTAGCCTTAAAAACTAAATTTTCGTTAATTGCAGAATTATGATTTGGGATTAAATATATTATATAACACTTTTATTTCTGTCTTTGCAGGATTACCTTGCCTGTGCAGAGCTACTCCACCCTGAGCTTCAGAGGTATGAACACACCTGCTGTAACCTGAACACACCACTAGAGGACGCACATGGTCTGGAGGCTGTGCTCTCCCACAATGCATTTCACTGATTTATGATTCACCATCATGTAAATGCCAAATGGAACAAGCACATGGCATCATCCATGATAATAAAATAAGCAAAATAGAATGTGAAAAGGATTCTCGGATCCTTCCTGTATTATATTTTAGGGTAGGGTGAACAGGTGTCCCACTTTACGAGAGACTGCACAGCATTTGTATCCCTTGTCCCACGTTGTTGTTGGGATCTGGTCACCTTATTTTAGGGGGAGTTTAAAATGGTAAACTTTAATATAAAAGCATGCGTCTTGTGTTTTTGCTTTAAACAACAGATTATTAACGTCAGCGGTATGATCTCCTGTCCTGTTGATGATGATGTTTTCTTGCTGTGTTTAAACAGAGACCAGCCCCGAGCACCAGCAGCGCTCCTCTGAGATGCATTCAAAGAAAACTGTCCTCATCAAGACCATCGAGACCCGCGATGGAGAGGTAAAACACACACAGAAGAGCAGGAACACTGCAGGAGATATATCTACATTTTCCTCTTAGTTGTCATTCAAATGTAAAAGTATCGTCCCTCTACAGAATAATCTGTTCTATAAGCTTCCAGCCAACTTCATCAGTCACTCCGATATTTCCTTTTTCTCTTCTATCATCGACGAAACAAAGGAAAAATCATCCCCAAAAATAACCTTAAGAAGAAAATCTGTCATAAAAAAAGTCTAGAACAAAAAAATACAAGGATTTAGGATTCGGTGTGGATCGACACGTGACCTTTTAAACCCCTCGATTTTCACATATTGACTCATTTCTAAACTAATGGGTCTACATTTATATTGATCAGCACTTAGACCGGATCACCTTTAGTTGATTCTGCCCTAAATAACCTCTTCACCTCCTGTCCTGATAATAGCTCAGTTAGATACAGCTAAATGTACAATTTACAAGCTCAGTTAGCACTCATTTAGCACCTTTCACCTCAGCAACACAGCATTTGTCTTCAGCTTTGAAAGCGTGAGGACATGTGACGTTGTTCCATGTCATTCAGGGGACGAACACGCCTCCACACACACACATACAGTGACTAGTTCAGCCAGACTGTGCCATCCAAACATCCCGTCCCACCCGAGTTGAGACACGCTGTGATGTATCACAGACGTGTTAAGACAAGTCACATTTTATTTTCCAGTAATACAGTATGTTATCACCATCTTCCTGTGCAGCCCTGTTGGCTTTGTTTAAGGACGGCACGCTAGTGCTTTATTCCACCATCTTATCAAGTTAGTTCTACTTGTATGTGTCTCATAAAACAAGTGATTTATAGTGAGTATTTCCAACAGACCCTTACAAATGAGCAGTATATTTTATGAAGTATACATAAGTAAAGTTCAAGTATATATTTCCCAAGTATACTTTATGTAGTAAGAATACTAATAACAATGTACCAGTAGTATACTTGTAAGTGCACTACTTTAATACTTCTTGGGACTAAATTGGCCACTTTTAAGTTTATAAAAGTGTAAGAATAATAAACATAAGAGTGCACAACTAGTTTACATCTAAGTTTTATTTTGTACTGCAACAATCCTATAAGTATACTGATAGTTTACTAGTTTTACACTAGTAGCCCACTTTATAGTTTATGAAAGTACACTATAAAGTATACTCTCAGAAAACTACCAGTTTAATAGTTTTTACCACACTCCATCTGTGGTTTATCAAAACTTCTCAGAACCACATGAGCAAGTTTAGATAAAAAAAACTAAATTACAGACAAACATTTGAAGTGCATTTAATAAACAGTGAAGACAAGAAGGCCTGCTGGCCGTTTTGTGACGGATCAAAATGATTTTATACTTACAGGACAACGCAAGTCAATCGAACTTCTGGTGTTCCTGGAGCTGTTTGACCTCCATCCACAATTAGTTTTCATTTTTTTCCAGCTGTGAGCAGCCCCTGAAAAATCATACACAGCACCAGGCTCTTTTACTTTGGAACAAAAGGCATTTATTCAGACAGAGAACCTGTGTGCTGGCTCTCACACAGTGTCTTAATGTCTCTTTAGGTGTCTGTTTTATATATAGTCTACTGACTGTTGCGTTTCTGCCCTGCAGGTCGTCAGCGAGTCGACGCAACACCAGCAAGACATCATGTAACCATCTGCAGAGGAGAAGAAGAAACAACAACACACCTGTCCTTCTGGACAGATGAGGAAAAGAAAAGATGTGCAAATAAAACTAAAAGTGAAAAGACTTTACAGACTCATGATTATGGCCCCTGAACGTACTGCAATTTGTGATTTTAAAGCAGGGTGGTAACTTTATCTCTGCTTAGTGGTGTGTTTTAGCTGGATGCAACATACATGTGTGTAGCTAACTATGGATGCACAAGCTGCAAAAAACCTCCATCTAACAGAATCATTTCTGTGTTTAACTGACATCTAGAAACCTTTTTACTTGTGTCTGTATCTTGAAATAAGAAACCATATGGACTAAATAGATAATAATGACTTGATAAGATGTAGATTTTTTGCCAGTAAAATATTCAAATCACATGGGAAAAAGCATTTTTGCATCTGAAAGAAGGTAAAAGCTTTTCAGACGGCCTCCGAAATAAAACACTTCCTGCTCTGCAATTTAAGTTAAATGTCACAGAAAATGTGTTGTTTTACATCAACATCCTCTGCTTTTGCATCTCACAAAGTATGCAGATGGATCCAAACCTCTTGTATTATGATTCTTCTGGTTTCTTCCCTACACACTGTTCCTCAAGGTCAGAGTCACCGTTTTGTCCGATCAGGAGCATTAAGGAGGATGAGGTGAACTGTATGTGCATGTTTGTGCTTATCAATAAAGGGACGCAGAAAGGACAGATAAAAAGGAGAAGATGGAGGAGGAGATTAAAAGGAGATGAAGCGAGAGATAGGAGGAGGAAAGAGGTTGAGCGAGGTAGAAAATACAGGAAAGAGAGGGACAGAGAGAGAGAGAGAGAGAGAGATAATCCCTTGTGACTTTCAAATATTATTTGCTAATAAAAGTAAAGTGGATTTCATGTTCCAGCTGATTGATGTCTGCTTGTCCTTGAGCTCAAAGACGACTCGCACACATTGATCGTATACAGGCCAATAGGAACACATGCTTTAATAATCATAGTCATAATTCAATTCTTTTTTAAAAAAAGCATGGAGTTACTGGCCTACAGTGATGACATTGCACTCTCCTTTACAGAACGGCTTGAGAAATAAATAAATCAGCAAATAAATACATCCCACTGGAAAAGAACATGTCTCACTTTCATTAGATTCCTAAGAAAGGTTTAAATGAAATGATAAAAATAACAAAAAAAAGTTAGTAAGTGCTGTGTTTTATGTACAAATTTCACATTGATGCACATGAAAGGGTGGAGGGTGTTTGGTGGGGTCGGGGGCGGGACGGAGGGGTGAGGTCATGCATCTCCGTTTCCCACGGATGAATAAAAACGTACCAGACATCCCCCCCCTCCCCACACAGCTGCTTGCTTTTCCTTTAAAAAGGTAAAGACGACAACAAAGTATTCACATTTTCACTGGTGACAGAAATGTTATGTTGTCCCAAATAAAGAAATCAATGCACATGATGGAAGGAGTTGTTGGTCTAAGTACAAGTTGGTATGGCCACTAGTCCACTGTTTGCATCCAGACTCTATGAGCCTTATTTACACTGGCATCTCAGCCTGACTCTCATTTTTTATATTTTTTATCCTGCTAGTTCTGAGATGAGAAGATTTGTAGCTCTCACCAGCTGCTTCTGCACATTTTAAACTGCTCAGATTTTGATTGTTTGCAGCACAAGCAACTGGAGCTAAAGAGTCAACGTTTCAGACAGATGATGGAACAAGTGAAACATATCTTTCAGCTATGCTTATGAAATAAAAATATTAATTCTCTGCTTAGCAGCGTAAGTAATCTCTTGGCGTGCGAACAGTTTGCACTGCAGGGATGAAATTCAGGTTGTAAAATAATCAGGGATTGTAGTTTCTACTCGAAAATCCTCGAAATCGTTTTTTATGTGAAATCTCAAATGAGGTGCCAGTGTAAACGTGGCTTTTTCTGCTGTCAGCTAAAAGCAAATCCTCCTCGTATATCCAGGCATCTGTGAAGACAACTTGACTCCAACAGTATTTTTTACCCTGCTTGTTGTAGCTCCATGGCTACCCCCCTGAAACATCCTTCTGTGATCACATTTAATGCAGAAACAAGCCGTCGATGGGAGATCTGCCAGTAACCCCCCTCCGGTTGCTGAGTGGTACAGTCCACAGAGGAGCAAGGCACCCGTTTAAACAGATTCCCCAGCCATAGGAGAGCAGTTTGACGCTTGAAGAAGTGTATCGTCCAGCACCAAGGGTGACGTCTTTCCCCATTTCAAGGACGATTTTTGTAGTCCAGATGGCACAGAGAGAAAATGAAAGATCCCGGTTTGCATTTAAGGGCCCTTACTTCCCTTTATAGATGATCTTTGTTGGACTTTTAAGACGCCTACAGGCTGAGGAACTAGTTGCTTCGGCACCATCAGTTGAAAGTCGGTGACAGCAGTAGAAACAGCACGCTGAACGAGGGCTAAGTTGTATTGTGATTTTTCTTAAGATGCCTGTGTTTGAACCTGAGGCGGGTTTTACTGAAACTGAGATCCCTGATCTGGTTTGAGTTGAGACGGTGACAAACAGGCCGGGGCCGGGTACAGCAGGCTGCTTCGGGTTTCCACGTCGGCCCTTAAGATTGTAGCTGCGGTGCGTGTTTGTGTAAGTGCATGCATGCATTTGTGCATTTGAATGTACTGAAAGAGAAGAGGTCAACCAAGCCTCTGCACCACGCTGATGGCTCCAGCAGGTAGACACAAGGAAAGCTGAGCTTTATAATCCAAAATTCAATTAGTAAAGGGTTAAACATGTTTTGCATTGTGGGTAAATCCAGCCCTAAATATATTTCCATCCTTTTAGGGGTGTGGCTAAACCCAGATTATGTTTAAACCCTTTGCAGTGGTGGTTTGTTGTAGCTCAGGTGTGATTACACCCAGGTGGGGTAGTGTTTGCAGAGTCATGTGGTGTATTCAGGCCTCTGAGAGGTGGGAGTGGTCAGACACGTAGTGAAGGTCCTGCAGCTCCGGTGAGGGGAGTCGTGGAGCCGGAGTCGTAGCCCATATCCACCACGGTGTGCGGTCGGCCGACCAGCCGGCTCGGGATGGGCTGCGCCTGCACCTGCCGGTCTCGGAAACTCTGGATGTAGCTCTGGACGGGGCAGAGAAAGACTTTGGTTTAAAGATGAAAACACACTCACACAAAACAACACAGAGCAACGACCAATCACACTGCAGGAAGCATAAAAAAGACAGAAGATGATCAACAAAACAAAATGACAACAACAACAGAAAATGAGATCCTCACTGGCGAGAGGACGTCTGTGTCGTAGCGGCGGATAGGGTTGGGCTTGCGGCGGTAGGCGGGCTCAGTGTGAAGCTGCTTGGCCTGGTGATGGTTGGAGGTGGAGCCGTGCTGCTGCTTCTTCTTCTTCTTGTTGCGATAGCGATCGTCTCGCTGACGAATCCGCATCACCTGCATCCTCCTCTGCTGCCGGCTGATGATCACTGTGGAGGACAAAGGGTCGACGATGAGGAGAACCACCAAAGTTAAAGACAGAAGATAGCTAGCATATGCTAAAAGCTTTGTAGATGTTTTAATGTAGATGATGTGCATACATTCGTTTTTAAAACAGTAAATGGAGGCAAACCAGGAATACTAACAGCTGATAGTGACAAGTTTTCCTCACCCTTGGTATGGGAGTATCCCTCAGCGGTCACCTTCCATTGGACCATGACACCCAGCAGGGTGAGGGCAGGCCACACCCCGAGCACCACCCACGTCAGCCAGCACACAGGCTTACCAGGCGCTGCTTTAATTCGCTCGTACATGTACAGCACGAGAGCGAAGAGCTCCACGAAGTAGTCCAACGCCACAGTGATGACAGCTGCACCGAACACCGCTGTGGACAGCGTTGTGAAGAGGCGCTGCCACTGCAGGGTGAGCACGGCGAACAGCATGCCCAGGCCAAGCAGCACACCCAGGGGCACCCAGACGGAGCGCGGCGGGCTGTCGGAAAGCTCCTCCAAGCCCACCAGGGTGGCCACGGCCACCAGCAGGCCCAGCAGCAGGCCCACCATAAAGAGGCCCACGCTGCGAACCAGCATGGTGACCAGGCCGCAGAGCGTGCCGATGCCAAGGCCGATGCCCACCGAGGCCTCCACGCTCAGCTGGGTGTCCAGAACGCGCTCCTTGTAGCAGAGCATAAAGATAACAACAGAGCCAAACATCAGGCCCGTCAGGAACATCACCGCCTTGAAGCAGCGGTAGCCTGGAATAAGAGGAAGAAACATCGTTAACAGGGCCGTCACCTAATGAGTAAACTAATCACATGGAAGCAGGACTCACCAAAGAAGCAGTAAATGATGCCGAAGAGACAGCACATGGAGCAGACGACGGAGGGAACCACCTTGTAGCGGCCGCTAAAGTCCTCGCAGCCATCCAGTCGCTCGGGGCTCAGCTCCTGGTCGGGCTGGACCAGCAGCATCTCCAGGGTGGTCGTCATGGTGATCAGGAGGAGAGAGGGGAGATGGAGGAGGACAGGTGATCAGGTGGGAGGCTAGGGAGCGCCACACAGCCGCATGGTTTCACCTGGACATAGAGAGAAGAAGAAAGGGTTCAACAATCAGATGAAAAGGATCACATAATGCTAATTTATGGACAGAAACTAACTAACTATCTGAGGGTGTTTCTGCAACTCCCAAATTAAACAAAAATCAACCACCTATGAATTTTTATTTTAATCACCAGAGTATGTAATACATATAAACAAATTTTTAATCTGTAATGTGATTATTTTTTACGGTTTTCATCACTAAATGTTCTTACTGCAACATTACAATAATGTTCATTTGATACATTTCCCTTTTTTAATTTCTATAAAATTGTTAAGACATTTAAATTAATTTTCATTATTTTTGTGCATCATTGTAAATATTGATATAAAAACATTTCCTAAAAATAATTTCATGATTTTCTATATATCCTGAAAAATGTAGACAGTAACCATAGATGTCAGTCTTCATACACAAAAATATATAAAATATGTTGTGTTTTATGACAGATATTGTAATTCTAATGTCTAATGTCTTTAAGGACATGTTGTGGAAATTACATTTGTGCAAACATTGCAGATAAATGGCAGCTAGCGAGGTCTGCTACATTAGCTTTGACTCTTAGCATCTAATAAACATGAATTATGAAACACAATTACTAAGCTGTATGGTAAGGACACACAATAAATACTTCATACTTCGTTTCCATAGAAACTAGATTTGTTTGGGTTTGAATAAAACTTTTACCATGGTATTTGTTCAGTGTTGCGGTAAGGACAAGTGTGGGACCGGCGCATTTAAATGAAGAAAATCATATAAATGACTCGTTAGCAAATACATAATGGTAATATGGTGTAAAGTAATATGTATATGTAATAATTCCATTTGAAATAATGTCATATTATAATAGAATTAGCTCATTATACGTATCTCAACATTGAGACCACAGTTGTGGGACATGAAGAAAAGTGGTGTTTAGACCCATAAAATGCTTCATGAATTTTATTAAATCACATTATTTAGCAATTATCTTGATGTCAAGATGGGTAATAACACTTTGTATATATTTATTAAGCATTGCACTGCAAATTTTTACAAAAATCCAAAATGTCACTGCTGGGACTTAAAAATGCCCGTAGTTGCAGAAACACCCATGAACATTTTTTTCAGAGAGATCAAAACCTTTAAATCACTTTAATCAAAACACTGGCCATCACTTTCTGCAGACTGTAGCATAAACTGTCTTCAGCATACGTGTTAATATCAAGATAAGAAAATTGTGCGGTATTACTGTATGTTTGGTGCATTCACTCAGTCTCACTCTTCACAACAAACCCGACATAAAGCAGACGATCCTTTTGACAATTTAGATCATGGATGCTCTAAGACAGACTTCTCTCTAATCTTGGATGAAGGGAAGTCCTTGAATGCACCATCATAACATTCAATGCTTGCATCTATAATAATAATAATAATAATAATAATAATAATAATAATAATAATAATAATAATAATAATAATAATAATAATAATAATAATAATAATAATAACTGAAGTTTGAAAAATAAATAAACTATGACTGGTCATTTATTTCAACCATGTTTTAAAATGTCTGCATGTTGATTTTCAGAAAAGGTACAGTTGCCTGCACGGTTGGAAACCAATGGTAAAACTGGTGGTATAATTTGAACCATCAGGTCTTTGTGATTTAAATCTATGAAAAACTACCAGCATGATCCAAAGGATCAACAACACTGCCAGCAACCAAAACCCCCGTTACCCTGTTAATAAAGTGGCTTTCAAATCTGCAGCAGCGTAAAACAGATTTGGTTTTGTGTCTGCACATACACACACAGTTTGGCATCCCCGATGGCGGAAACGGCGGATAATAATAGCTCAGATAACAGCGTGTGTTTGAGCCGGGCAGATGAGGGCAGTCAAAGCCTCTCGCTCTCTCAGTGTTTGATCAGAAGGCATTTAAGGGGAACGAGAGCAGCGTCCTTCAGGCCACTCCAGGACAAAGCCAACACATTTCTCTCATGGCTCAATCGTTCATCAATCATCCTGTCATTCAGTCTATCTAATCTACAATAGAAGAGAAACAATCAGAGTTCTTTAGAGTCCTAAACCTTTGTGGTGCGCCCTTGTTAAGTGTCTTATATTATTATTACATTCAGATTATGACCTTATTTTAAGTTCAGTGTGTACTTCTGTTATCGTATCTTGGGTTTTCTACCTCAGCTCTCACTGTATCAGCTATTTATTTTGTTTTGTTTCCTTCCCTGCAGCCTTTCCTTATTATTCCTTGTCTTGTATCCTTATCTATTCTCATTGTGATTGATAAAGTACTTTATCTTAAGTTATCTCTCTGTAGTTTTCTTCTTTATTTGGTTTCTTTACCTGCAGCCTGTTTCTGAGTGACCTTATATTATCTAAGTTGAGCCAATTCTCTCTGTGATTAATAATAATTATCCATCTATCGTTTTAAGCCACCTCAGCTCCTGCACTTTGTTTCCTTTCCTAAGTGTCCTTACGCTCTTTGTTTTTGGGTAACAATGTGATGTCTTATCACATATAATCACTTCCTTTCCTTTTGATTTCTTTCCTGCCCCCTCATCTGTATTCCAACAACGTCCTTTGTTAACAGCACTCGGTAAATAAATTTGCCTCGACTTGCTCCTTCTCTGCACCCAGCCTTGTTTGTATTGGTAACGTCAGCCTGTGTACACCTGTCAGAGACCTGTTAAATCATTCAGATCTCCTTCTGTTTCCTCCTCGTCCTTCTTCACATCCTTCCTAACTGTGCATCACTCCATTTCACCAAGAACAAAGGGCTTCATGCTTAACTCAACCGTATACTATGGTATACTGTATACCTGTGTAGGTATACTAGTAGGGCTGCAACTAACGATTATTTTCATTGTTGATTAATCTGTTGATTATTTTCTGGATTAATTGATTAGTTGTTTGGTCTGTAAAATGACAGAAAATGGTGAAAAATGTGGATAAGTGTTTCCCATAGCTCAAGATGACGTCCTCAAATGTCTATCAGGAAAATACTGAGACAAACACGCAGAGAGTTAAAGGGATGCCTACATCATGCTTTTATGTAAAAATGGAACTATTGTTGGGTCAAAAAGTGCATAAAAAAGTTAAATAAAACTCTGTCTTTGTCCTCGTTCACTTCCTTCCCATGCCTCATCCCTCCTCCCCCTCTGGCTGTTTTCGTGCTCTCCATCTCGGGGTGAGTTCAGTCCGACTGTGGAAGGTTTCTGGGTCAGAGGTGCTTATGCAACTCCTATCTGGGGAACTTTGCTGTGATATTCATGAACTCCCCCATCCCTCTCTCCTCCTCCCTCACATCCTTCTTCCTTCAGTACATACTTTCTCCTCCTTACCATCTCTCGGATGCCACTCCTTCTCATCCTCCCATTTACCCTTTCTTTTGTCGTCACTTTCCTCCCTCTGTCTCTAGTTAATGACCTTCCTGAGGGACGAGTTATGAAGGGGTGGAGAATTTGTTTGTGTCACATATGGAGGTATAAACTGGTCCGGCAAGTTTGACAATGTACGAGGGAAGCAGATAAAGCACTCAAGTGTTGAGCTACTGTATTTGACCTTTAACCTCTAACCTCTCTGGGGTGTAATATATTAGTTTATCATGGTACAAGTTACAAGGGAAAATAATCTTAAAAAGCATCAAATTCTTTCTACTGGGGCTGTCAATCAATAAAATATTTAATCGTGATTATTTAAACATTTATTATCTGTTCTAAATGTACCTTAAAGGGAGATTTGTCAAGTATTTAATACTCTTATCAACATGGGAGTGGACAAATATGCTGCTTTATGCAAATGTATGCATGTGTGTTGCATAAAGCAGCATATTTGTCTGTTTTGAACAGATACAAAATGTGATTAATCGCGATTAACTATGGACAATCATGCGATGTAATATTTTAATCGATTGACAGCCCTAGTATTTCTTTCATCTTGATTCACGCAGCAGGAAGGACTAAATGCAGGAGAAGACTAGTGCAAGCATAGTCAATTGTACAACAACTATTGTTGACTTGCATTGAATAGTGCCATAATAGAAACAGTCAGTAGGAAGAGGCTGATGAAAAGTAAAATAAAAAATGTCTTTAGAACAAACTAACAACACACAAATATACACAGATACACACACATACATATTCTTTCTACATTATTATCCCCATTTTTATCCAGACATGTCATATTAATAATCATCTTTTGGTGGAGGATTAGCAGGTCGCTGCCGAGTGACCCCGTGCGTGCGTGTGTGTGTGGAAGCATTAAGCCGTTTTGTACCGCAGATCAAAAACGTGCAGTTTCTATGTTTGCAGATGGATCATCCTCTGGAAAAAGTGAGAGAGAGAAAACAGACGACAGGCGAGTTTCTTCTTCTGCTGTCAGCAACAACAACACCACGGTTCTCCTCCTCCCGCCCTGCTTCCTGTCTGTTGCCACGACGACGGAGGGATGCTGACAGACCAGCCGGCAGTCGGCCCCAGTCCGCAGCCTGACCAATGGAAGAGCAGCTTAAACTCCCATAGCAACAGCATGAGAGCCAATCGTTGGCCCCGTCTGTTCCCCCTGAATGTGTTCATATACGGCAGTGTGTGTGTGTGTGTGTGTGTGTGTGTGTGTGTGTGTTCCTATAGAAACACTGCTTTAAATTATAAATTAAATATTCCAGTTTTAATGTGCTAACATCACATCAGCATGTTTTCATCAACTATTTTCATAATCAATTGATTATTTTATTTCAAATATTATTTACTGTAAAAGATGTGAATATTTCAGACATATGCCTACAAGTTACCACAATGATGTCTTCAAATTGCTCATTAATGTGGCAGCAACGTGCCAACAAAGGCAGAGAAGAAGACTGCTAGCAAGTAAACATGGATGTAAACAATGAAGAAAACTCCACGAGGGAAAACCTGAGTCTTCATCTGGAATCATTAAAAGAGTGAGATGGGCCTGCTGGTTCCAGTCCTCTGAATTTGTTGTCACCATCTCTTATTTTGTTCAGTTCAACCCTTTCAATAAGGAGTAGTGCGTTCATTGTCGGTTGGAAAAAACGTCGGAGTCAGTCAGAAAAATGCTAACGGGTTGCTCTGAGCGTTTACTAAAGGTTAAGTTAACAGAGTTGACTGAAAATGCCATTGATGGGATGGAAATGATAAAATGGAAAGGGTAAAATAACCAAACAAAACATGAACTGACTGAATAATCAAACAAAATGAAAATTCAGTCTGATTTCAGAGACAGAATCCAAGATATACTAAATATAAAATGCCAAATTTGGTCTGAATGCAGCTGATAATCTAAATTCTGTAAACAGAATCTCCTCGTCTCCATGTAATAAAATGTCTTTAGTAACACAGTGAAACCACTAAAACCTCTCTTCCCTCATTGTCTCAACATCGACGATAAATCTCTGGTTTAAACAAATGCAGTTTAACGGTTCAAACTGTTCGTGGATCAGTCAACAATGCCCAGACACACTGACACAGATGTGCAGCCTTTTCCAGTGCCGACATCATCAGGCTGAAAAAGAGACCATGAATAAAGAAAACGTCGTCTATTAATACACAGAGTAAACAGACTGGCTGAGAACCACATGCTGCATCAGGTCTGACCTACGTGTTAAAGTCCACAACACAGCTCAGCTCCTTTAAAGCGTTTAATTCTAACTGTGTATATTTTACACAACTGCTGAGCAGTTGCTCCAATCATAACATGGCAAACTGAAGCCCAACAGGCAACAACAGCTGTCAGTGTGTCAGTGTGCTGACTTGATTATGACTTGCCCCAAACTGCATGTGATTATCATAAAGTGGGCATGTATGTAAAGGGGAGACTCGTGGGTACCCATAGAACCCATTTACATTCACTGATCTGGAGGTCAGAGGTCAACGGACCCCTTTGAAAATGGACATGACAGTTTTTCCTCACCAAAATTTAGCATAAGTTTAGAGCGTTATTTATCCTCCTTCACGACAAGCTAGTATGACATGGTTGGTACCAATGGATTCTTTAGTTTTTTTTTTGTTTCATATGATGCCAGTATCTTCACTTGTTAAAGCGTTAAAGAAATTAGTGGCGTTGCAACGAATTTGCATCATTATCAACAGCCATACTCACAGTGAAATCCAAAAGAGGTTGAGAGCATCATTGTGAAAAGGCTCCCACCTAAATGATGCAACAACTTGACTGGACTTTCATAAATGTAATCTGGACTTGCTAACATGCTAATATTAGCAGGACAAACAATATTTCCCTTTGAAATCTGGCTGAGAAAAGTAAGATGGAAATAGTCCGGTGACGTACCAGTACTTCACATCTGTACTTTCTGCTTCTGTGAATAAGACTAAAAAATAATTTAGTTTCCGCTGCATAACACAAGCAGAGGAGGTTGACATGGTTCATTTTGCATTCATGCATCTTAATGAGCTCTGTCCCAGACAGAGAGACGTCTGCAGAGGTAGACAGGGAGCCTTTTACTGCTCTTTATTCACCCTGTTAGAAGAATCAAACAGAAATTCACTGTTTGTGTGTCCTTTTCTGTGTCACATCATTGATCATTTTTCAAACACGCTCAATGTTTTCTTTCTCTGCATTTCAGTTTCTGTTCAGTGCACAGAGGGCTGTGTAGGTTTCATAACCCTGTGACTCATGAATTCTCTTCATGATGAATTTATTTAAAAAACACTTTTGTTCCAAATTCTCCTCTTCACTTCTGTTTGGTGATAAAGGCTTCTCTAGTGCCGGAGAAAGAAAACCCACAGAGAAAACATAGTCACTAATAATAAGACTTTCCTCCATGTTCAGCTGCCAAATCATGAACTCCTTTTAGTTTCATTAATTCTGCTCACAAAGCTGTAATCACTAATGCACTAACATACACATACATTTGATTATTGGTAGTTTTTACATGCTGTAATATTTGAAATAAGATTTTAAGACTACACAACTTGTGTGTGTGTGTGTGCGACACCCAGCTGTGTTAATCCCTCAGACGAGGTCTCCTGCTCGCAGTCGGAAGGTCAGACGCTGGGCGATGCTCTCTGACTGAACTCCTCTGTTGTTTATCTTTAGCCAATAAGAAGGCAGAAACTCCTGTGACCTTATCAACCGGCGTCTGGCCAGCCATATGTTTACTATGTTGTCTGCTAGTATTAATCTGCTGCTATCAAAGCACTGGTGTGTTTAAACACTGCATCTATTAGATCCTGATTTTCCTTCCGGGAGATTAATACGGGTGTAAGAAAAAAACGATACTCATGAGTATCACGATATTATGTTTTGTTACTGTATCGATTCTCCAAAATGCTGAACGGATTTTTGATTAACCTCTTAAAAATCGGACAACCCACGGTCGGGCCCGGCCACTATTTGATCTTTCGGAGGTTGTAGCTTAAAGCTAGAGTGAAGATACTGGTATCATACGAAACTAGAAAACCTAAGGAATCCATCAGTACCAACCATGTCATACCAACAAAGGAGGCTAAATAACACTCCAAAGTTACACTAAATTTTGGTTCTCTGCTCAAACGAGTTCTGTGTGTTCTCTGGAGGACATTTTGAGATTGTGTCAGTGCTATTCTTTATTCTCCTCGGGCCTTTTCTGCCACAGTTTGGATGTTACTTTGTTTCAGCACATCCTTGAGTGTTTCCAAAAAGTTGAGGATTATTTGTGCGGTAAGGTTTAAAATTGAAGGGCTCAGTTGAAGTGACTGTAAAGCAAAACTGCAAAATGCCCAAAAACACTTTCCACTACTGAAAAACAACAACTCTGCAGAGTTAAAACACTTCACATAAGACCATCTGCACAATGCAACAAGTGCCTCAACTGTCGATGCGTCACGCTGCAGATTTGTCCAACGTGAAAATGACAACGTGAATGCGTGTGTGTGTCACAGTCGTGACTGATGCCGAAGCGTCGATGACGGTGAATAACAGCAGGACAAGGAGTAATATGACCAACTGTTCCCGGACTGTGAGAGGATCCAGTTGAGCCAAAAATAAGTCAAACAAACTCCCTGTTTCCAAACACAACACATGCTGAACACATCGTTCCTCAAATCAGAACAAATATTCAAGAGAACAGCCACACGAATGTCTTTGAATGACACCTGTGCACGTTCGCTTGTATGTGCAGCCAGGAGAAGCATGAAAAAGGTGAAGAGTTTTTGTGATTTTCCTACTTTCACATCAGTTAAAGAAGGAGAGGAATAAGGAAAGAAGGAAGCAAAGATGGGAAAAGCAGAAATTCTCCCACAATGGAAACACTAAAGCAGTTCAGTTCACTTACAGTATGTATTTAGTTCAAACTAAATGTGAGTCCTCTGAAAGACATTAAAATAAACCTGCATCTAAATATGAAAACTGAAACTGCAAAATTCCCACATACCCCTATAACCTCAGAAACCTTTAGCCTTAAGTATTTAACTAAATGATTTTGAGTTCAGATACATTCAGAGTGATATTTTACACCCAGAAACAATATGTTCTTCCTCATAAACCCCCACATACAAACACGTTATCTGATGGGGCTTTAAAGCACGTGGGCAAAGAGAAGGGAGAGAAATGAGAGGAAAGAAGAATAAAAAACGCCAGTGGCCTTCCCACCATGTTGTGTTACATAACGACCTCATAATGCATTACTCACTGCAATTCAGCTCCTCTCCAAATCTCTTTGCATTGGCAACGACTCCCGTGATTCAAAACCAGGAAAAATACAAACCTCCCCCGTGTTCACAAACATTTCTGTGCAGGTGGAAAAAACATTCATAAAAACATACAAATTGTTCCTTTAGTGTTCCTTTTTGTGACTGCAGGATGAATATATTTTTTGATGTAGGGCTGCGTCTAACAACTATTTTCATCATCTCTCAATCAATTGTTTAGTCTATCAAATGTGAGAAAAAAGCAGCAACAATTTCCCTCAAGAAACTATTTAACTTTATTCAGAATAATGAATATTAGCAGCTTGTTTAGTTTAACATGGGGAAATTATTTAAACATTTTATACGCATTAAAGTTTAGATATTAATAAGTATGCAAAGACCCATAAAGTGACACTGGCACATAAAATAAACTATTAATCACTGTTGTGCACCCAAACTATCCCTTTAAATTCCTGAATGACAAATCGTGTTTGAGAAAATATCTAACTTTATTCACAGTAACTGAGAAAGGTGTAGTTTTACATCCAGTTTACATCACTACTGCATCTTAAAGACTCAGTGACAAGAGTACAATCTGATCTGAAGTCAATCCTACATCCAGTTTACATCACTACTGCATCTTAAAGACTCAGTGACAAGAATACAATCTGATCTGAAGTCAACCCTACATCCAGTTTACATCACTACTGCATCTTAGAGACTCAGTGACAAGAATACAATCTGATCTGAAGTCAACCCTACATCCAGTTTACATCACTACTGCATCTTAAAGACTCAGTGACAAGAATACAATCTGATCTGAAGTCAACCCTACATCCAGTTTACATCACTACTGCATCTTAGAGACTCAGTGACAAGAATACAATCTGATCTGAAGTCAACCCTACATCCAGTTTACATCACTACTGCATCTTAAAGACTCAGTGACAAGAATACAATCTGATCTGAAGTCAACCCTACATCCAGTTTACATCACTACTGCATCTTAGAGACTCAGTGACAAGAGTACAATCAGATCTGAAGTCAACCCTACATCCAGTTTACATCACTACTGCATCTTAGAGACTCAGTGACAAGAATACAATCTGATCTGAAGTCAACCCTACATCCAGTTTACATCACTACTGCATCTTAAAGACTCTGTGACAAGAGTACAATCTGATCTGAAGTAAGTTAAATGTGCTCCTCTCTCCATCACTGACCTGAGAAGTCTGCCGGTGGGACATGTCCTCATCCAACCACCCCTCTTCCCTGTTCACGGTGTGTGAATGAAAATGAGCCAGAGCACATGATGCACACAGACCTCTCTCTGTCTCTCAGTGTTGTTGGCAAGCCATCCAAGGTAACAGGCTGGTGGGAGAGCTCGCCAAAAACAGTCCTGTTCATGACGAGCTCAGAGCGAGCTGCCAGCATCCCGCCGCTCGCAGCGGAAGACCGAGTGTGTCACCGGTTTACATGTCAGCCTCCAGGAAGAGAGAGCTTGTTGTCGTCAATCGTCCTGCCGATAACCTGGCACACAAACCGCCACCCGTCTGCACATGTTAATCAATACTGGATGCAGAGGAAACGTGACTGTGTGCAGGGGAGAGTGTGGCGGCAGGATCGTTGCATGTGTGTTTGTGTTGTCACGTGTCTCAGTCAGACAGAAACACAGACAAGAGACAGGTCAGATGGGTTAGGACAGGGAATGATGGAAATTCCCAACATGAAGGTTAACCCAGTTTTTACTTTACCCTAACTCCAGTCTGTGCAGTTTTTTTTGTTCTCCAAAAAAGGTAAGACTTCACTGGAAGACTCACATGACTTTTTCCACAGAACAAGAACAACATTACGCGACTTCGGCGGTCGGCGGCTCTCACCCACAAACACCCGCGCGACTCCGGGGGATCAGGCACGACCGCCGGCGCCAAGAGGCCGAGGCGTTCTCACACCTCCTCAGACACTCAGTGAGCAGGTTACATAAGGCTGAGAGTGAATCTGCTGCTCCAGTTAGAAAAACCACGCGTGGCTGCTGTCATTTCATCTGATTGGACAGAATGTGGAGAATCTGCTGATGGGGACGCGGTGAGAAGAAGAGGAGGAGGAGGAGGAGGAGGACACTGAGGCCTTTGTCCATGTTAGACTCTGTTTTTACCTCAACAGGCTGCTGAGAGGGCAGCATCGAACACATGCCAAACTATTTTAGTCTATAAAAAGGTAAAAAAATAATCACAAGTTCCCAAAACTCAAGTTAACGTCTTTAAGTTAACGAAATCCAAAGATATTCAGTTTACAGTCAAATCCTCACATTTGAGAAGCTGCAGAGTGTCAAATGATTTTGATATCTACAAAGTGGAAGTATTTTCTACATGTGTAGTTTACATACATTTTGATATATATATATAATTATTGTGTCTCAGCAGTTAAAGGACTCGGTCTCAGATAAAATGTAAAAAAACATAAACTAAGCATTGAAACATCAACGCAGGGCCGCCCAGCAAAAAGCTGCACATAAAAGTTGAACTTGGCACAACTTTTCCTGCAAACAATGCAGCATTATCCAGCAATACACTGCCAATTTTTGTGCAAATTCCTTGTAGATTACTTTGTAACGTGAGCAGTTTACAAGTAGTAGTACAAGTTAAATGCTTCAATCTGGTGCACTTCGAGAGCAAAATTAGCAACATTTAGAGTTAGTTAAACAATTTTATGCTCTTAATTTAATCATGAACACATTGGTTGTATAGATAATATCTATACCCAAAAGTGAAGCCAAAACATCTCCATCACCTTGATTTGATATGCTGCAGTTTTCTGTGTGCAGAACGCGCATTTTAAACGTCAATATCTCAGGCGATCATATTCATTCATTAAATTGTGAGAAGTCAATTGTGATCACGATTAATATTTGATTAATTGTGCAACCCTAAGGCGAGGTTAGGGTTAACAGCAGGACTGTCCCTAACACACTCCGTCCTTTCTGACCATCATTTTTCACCTGCAGCTTCCTCTCAGGTGTCATCAGACCTGCAGCAGCATGTTTGAATACATTCTTACGTAACTGCCACCCTCCTACAACAAAGGCTTCTCTATTTCACACCGTCTTAATCCTGCTGCTCAGTATGACTGAACAGCCCCCAACCAGCTCTCTGTTCTCCCCGTTCGTCCGCCGTCACCCTGAGGGAGACGCTCAGGAATATCAATGAGAAATGTGGAGGAGAAACTAAAGGCAGCTAGGGTTAGAAACTAAAGGCAGCTAGGGTTAGAAACTAAAGGCAGCTAGGGTTAGAAACTAAAGGCAGGGTTAGAAACTAAAGGCAGCTAGGGTTAGAAACTAAAGGCAGGGTTAGAAACTAAAGGCAGCTAGGGTTAGAAACTAAAGGCAGCTAGGGTTAGAAACTAAAGGCAGCTAGGGTTAGAAACTAAAGGCAGCTAGGGTTAGAAACTAAAGGCAGCTAGGGTTAGAAACTAAAGGCAGGGTTAGAAACTAAAGGCAGCTAGGGTTAGAAACTAAAGGCAGCTAGGGTTAGAAACTAAAGGCAGCTAGGGTTAGAAACTAAAGGCAGCTAGGGTTAGAAACTAAAGGCAGCTAGGGTTAGAAACTAAAGGCAGGGTTAGAAACTAAAGGCAGCTAGGGTTAGAAACTAAAGGCAGCTAAGGTTAGAAACTAAAGGCAGCTAGGGTTAGAAACTAAAGGCAGGGTTAGAAACTAAAGGCAGCTAGGGTTAGAAACTAAAGGCAGCTAGGGTTAGAAACTAAAGGCAGGGTTAGAAACTAAAGGCAGCTAGGGTTAGAAACTAAACGCAGGGTTAGAAACTAAAGGCAGCTAGGATTAGAAACTAAAGGCAGGGTTAGAAACTAAAGGCAGGGTTAGAAACTAAACGCAGGGTTAGAAACTAAAGGCAGCTAGGGTTAGAAACTAAAGGCAGCTAGGGTTAGAAACTAAAGGCAGGGTTAGAAACTAAAGGCAGCTAGGTTAGAAACTAAAGGCAGGGTTAGAAACTAAAGGCAGCTAGGGTTAGAAACTAAAGGCAGCTAGGGTTAGAAACTAAAGGCAGGGTTAGAAACTAAAGGCAGCTAGGGTTAGAAACTAAAGGCAGGGTTAGAAACTAAAGGCAGCTAGGGTTAGAAACTAAAGGCAGGGTTAGAAACTAAAGGCAGCTAGGGTTAGAAACTAAAGGCAGCTAGGGTTAGAAACTAAAGGCAGCTAGGGTTAGAAACTAAGGCAGGGTTAGAAACTAAAGGCAGCTAGGGTTAGAAACTAAAAGGCAGCTAGGGTTAGAAACTAAGGCAGCTAGGGTTAGAAACTAAAGGCAGGGTTAGAAACTAAAGGCAGCTAGGGTTAGAAACTAAACGCAGGGTTAGAAACTAAAGGCAGGGTTAGAAACTAAAGGCAGCTAGGGTTAGAAACTAAACGCAGGATTAGAAACTAAAGGCAGGGTTAGAAACTAAAGGCAGGGTTAGAAACTAAACGCAGGGTTAGAAACTAAAGGCAGCTAGGGTTAGAAACTAAAGGCAGCTAGGGTTAGAAACTAAAGCAGGGTTAGAAACTAAAGGCAGCTAGGGTTAGAAACTAAAGGCAGGGTTAGAAACTAAAGGCAAGCTAGGGTTAGAAACTAAAGGCAGCTAGGGTTAGAAACTAAAGGCAGGGTTAGAAACTAAAAGGCAGCTAGGGTTAGAAACTAAAGGCAGGGTTAGAAACTAAAGGCAGCTAGGGTTAGAAACTAAAGGCAGGGCTTAGAAACTAAAGGCAGCTAGGGTTAGAAACTAAAGGCAGCTAGGGTTAGAAACTAAAGGCAGCTAGGGTTAGAAACTAAAGGCAGGGTTATAACTAAAGGCAGCTAGGGTTATAAACTAAAGGCAGCTAGGTTAGAAACTAAAGGCAGCTAGGGTTAGAAACTAAAGGCAGCTAGGGTTAGAAACTAAAGGCAGCTAGGGTTAGAAACTAAAGGCAGGGTTAGAAACTAAAGGCAGGTTAGAAACTACAGGCAGCTAAGGTTAGAAACTAAAGGCCGCTCAGGGTTAGAAACTAAGGCAGGGTTAGAAACTAAAGGCAGGGTTAGAAACTAAAGGCAGGTTAGAAAACCTAAAGGCAGCTAGGGTTAGAAACTAAGGCAGCTAGGGTTAGAAACTAAAAGGCAGTTTAGAACTAAAGGCAGGGTTTTAGACAACTAAACGCAGGGTTAGAAACTAAAGGCAGCTAGGGTTAGAAACTAAAGGCAGCTAGGGTTAGAAACTAAAGGCAGGGTTAGAAACTAAAGGCAGCTAGGGTTAGAAACTAAAGGCAGGGTTAGAAACTAAAGGCAGCTAGGGTTAGAAACTAAAGGCAGCTAGGGTTAGAAACTAAAGGCAGGGTTAGAAACTAAAGGCAGCTAGGGTTAGAAACTAAAGGCAGGGTTAGAAACTAAAGGCAGGGTTAGAAACTAAAGGCAGGGTTAGAAACTAAAGGCAGCTAGGGTTAGAAACTAAAGGCAGGGTTAGAAACTAAAGGCAGCTAGGATTAGAAACTAAAGGCAGGGTTAGAAACTAAAGGCAGCTAGGGTTAGAAACTAAAGGCAGGGTTAGAAACTAAAGGCAGCTAGGGTTAGAAACTAAAGGCAGCTAGGGTTAGAAACTAAAGGCAGCTAGGGTTAGAAACTAAAGGCAGGGTTAGAAACTAAAGGCAGCTAGGGTTAGAAACTAAAGGCAGGGTTAGAAACTAAAGGCAGCTAGGGTTAGAAACTAAAGGCAGCTAGGGTTAGAAACTAAAGGCAGCTAGGGTTAGAAACTAAAGGCAGGGTTAGAAACTAAAGGCAGGGTTAGAAACTAAAGGCAGGGTTAGAAACTAAAGGCAGGGTTAGAAACTAAAGGCAGCTAGGGTTAGAAACTAAAGGCAGGGTTAGAAACTAAAGGCAGCTAGGGTTAGAAACTAAAGGCAGGGTTAGAAACTAAAGGCAGGGTTAGAAACTAAAGGCAGCTAGGGTTAGAAACTAAAGGCAGCTAGGGTTAGAAACTAAAGGCAGGGTTAGAAACTAAAGGCAGCTAGGGTTAGAAACTAAAGGCAGCTAGGGTTAGAAACTAAAGGCAGGGTTAGAAACTAAAGGCAGGGTTAGAAACTAAAGGCAGGTAGGGTTAGAAACTAAAGGCAGCTAGGGTTAGAAACTAAAGGCAGCTAGGGTTAGAAACTAAAGGCAGCTAGGGTTAGAAACTAAAGGCAGGGTTAGAAACCAAACGCAGCTAGGGTTAGAAACTAAAGGCAGCTAGGGTTAGAAACTAAAGGCAGGGTTAGAAACTAAAGGCAGCTAGGGTTAGAAACTAAACGCAGGGTTAGAAACTAAAGGCAGCTAGGGTTAGAAACTAAAGGCAGCTAGGGTTAGAAACTAAAGGCAGGGTTAGAAACTAAAGGCAGCTAGGGTTAGAAACTAAAGGCAGCTAGGGTTAGAAACTAAAGGCAGGGTTAGAAACTAAAGGCAGGTAGGGTTAGAAACTAAAGGCAGCTAGGGTTAGAAACTAAAGGCAGCTAGGGTTAGAAACTAAAGGCAGCTAGGGTTAGAAACTAAAGGCAGCTAGGGTTAGAAACTAAAGGCAGGGTTAGAAACTAAACGCAGCTAGGGTTAGAAACTAAAGGCAGCTAGGGTTAGAAACTAAAGGCAGGGTTAGAAACTAAAGGCAGCTAGGGTTAGAAACTAAAGGCAGGGTTAGAAACTAAAGGCAGGGTTAGAAACTAAAGGCAGGGTTAGAAACTAAAGGCAGGGTTAGAAACTAAAGGCAGCTAGGGTTAGAAACTAAAGGCAGGGTTAGAAACTAAAGGCAGCTAGGGTTAGAAACTAAAGGCAGCTAGGGTTAGAAACTAAAGGCAGCTAGGGTTAGAAACTAAAGGCAGCTAGGGTTAGAAACTAAAGGCAGGGTTAGAAACTAAAGGCAGCTAGGGTTAGAAACTAAAGGCAGCTAGGGTTAGAAACTAAAGGCAGCTAGGGTTAGAAACTAAAGGCAGCTAGGGTTAGAAACTAAAGGCAGCTAGGGTTAGAAACTAAAGGCAGCTAGGGTTAGAAACTAAACGCAGGGTTAGAAACTAAAGGCAGGGTTAGAAACTAAATGCAGGGTTAGAAACTAAAGGCAGCTAGGGTTAGAAACTAAAGGCAGGGTTAGAAACTAAAGGCAGGGTTAGAAACTAAAGGCAGGGTTAGAAACTAAAGGCAGCTAGGGTTAGAAACTAAAGGCAGCTAGGGTTAGAAACTAAAGGCAGGGTTAGAAACTAAAGGCAGCTAGGGTTAGAAACTAAAGGCAGCTAGGGTTAGAAACTAAAGGCAGCTAGGGTTAGAAACTAAAGGCAGCTAGGGTTAGAAACTAAAGGCAGGGTTAGAAACTAAAGGCAGGGTTAGAAACTAAAGGCAGCTAAGGTTAGAAACTAAAGGCAGCTAGGGTTAGAAACTAAAGGCAGGGTTAGAAACTAAAGGCAGGGTTAGAAACTAAAGGCAGCTAGGGTTAGAAACTAAAGGCAGCTAGGGTTAGAAACTAAAGGCAGGGTTAGAAACTAAAGGCAGCTAGGGTTAGAAACTAAAGGCAGGGTTAGAAACTAAAGGCAGGGTTAGAAACTAAAGGCAGGGTTAGAAACTAAAGGCAGCTAGGGTTAGAAACTAAAGGCAGGGTTAGAAACTAAAGGCAGCTAGGGTTAGAAACTAAAGGCAGCTAGGGTTAGAAACTAAAGGCAGCTAGGGTTAGAAACTAAAGGCAGGGTTAGAAACTAAAGGCAGGGTTAGAAACTAAAGGCAGCTAAGGTTAGAAACTAAAGGCAGCTAGGGTTAGAAACTAAAGGCAGCTAGGGTTAGAAACTAAAGGCAGCTAGGGTTAGAAACTAAAGGCAGCTAGGGTTAGAAACTAAAGGCAGCTAGGGTTAGAAACTAAAGGCAGGGTTAGAAACTAAAGGCAGGGTTAGAAACTAAAGGCAGCTAGGGTTAGAAACTAAAGGCAGCTAGGGTTAGAAACTAAAGGCAGCTAGGGTTAGAAACTAAAGGCAGGGTTAGAAACTAAAGGCAGCTAGGGTTAGAAACTAAAGGCAGCTAGGGTTAGAAACTAAAGGCAGCTAGGGTTAGAAACTAAAGGCAGCTAGGGTTAGAAACTAAAGGCAGGGTTAGAAACTAAATGCAGGGTTAGAAACTAAAGGCAGGGTTAGAAACTAAATGCAGGGTTAGAAACTAAATGCAGCTAGGGTTAGAAACTAAAGGCAGCTAGGGTTAGAAACTAAAGGCAGGGTTAGAAACTAAAGGCAGGGTTAGAAACTAAAGGCAGCTAGGGTTAGAAACTAAAGGCAGGGTTAGAAACTAAAGGCAGGGTTAGAAACTAAAGGCAGCTAGGGTTAGAAACTAAAGGCAGGGTTAGAAACTAAATGCAGGGTTAGAAACTAAAGGCAGCTAGGGTTAGAAACTAAAGGCAGGGTTAGAAACTAAAGGCAGGGTTAGAAACTAAAGGCAGCTAGGGTTAGAAACTAAAGGCAGCTAGGGTTAGAAACTAAAGGCAGGGTTAGAAACTAAAGGCAGCTAGGGTTAGAAACTAAAGGCAGGGTTAGAAACTAAATGCAGGGTTAGAAACTAAAGGCAGCTAGGGTTAGAAACTAAAGGCAGGGTTAGAAACTAAAGGCAGGGTTAGAAACTAAAGGCAGGGTTAGAAACTAAAGGCAGCTAGGGTTAGAAACTAAAGGCAGCTAGGGTTAGAAACTAAAGGCAGCTAGGGTTAGAAACTAAAGGCAGCTAGGGTTAGAAACTAAAGGCAGCTAGGGTTAGAAACTAAAGGCAGGGTTAGAAACTAAAGGCAGGGTTAGAAACTAAAGGCAGCTAGGGTTAGAAACTAAAGGCAGGGTTAGAAACTAAAGGCAGCTAGGGTTAGAAACTAAAGGCAGGGTTAGAAACTAAAGGCAGGGTTAGAAACTAAAGGCAGGGTTAGAAACTAAAGGCAGCTAGGGTTAGAAACTAAAGGCAGCTAGGGTTAGAAACTAAAGGCAGCTAGGGTTAGAAACTAAAGGCAGGGTTAGAAACTAAAGGCAGGGTTAGAAACTAAAGGCAGCTAGGGTTAGAAACTAAAGGCAGGGTTAGAAACTAAAGGCAGGGTTAGAAACTAAAGGCAGGGTTAGAAACTAAAGGCAGGGTTAGAAACTAAAGGCAGCTAGGGTTAGAAACTAAACGCAGGGTTAGAAACTAAAGGCAGCTAGGGTTAGAAACTAAAGGCAGCTAGGGTTAGAAACTAAAGGCAGCTAGGGTTAGAAACTAAATGCAGGGTTAGAAACTAAATGCAGGGTTAGAAACTAAATGCAGCTAGGGTTAGAAACTAAATGCAGGGGGAAGAATCACCTCAGCATTTCTGTCTTTGAGGTGTGATGTCAGGAAATCTGTGAAGTTTTACACCAAAGGTTCAAGAGGGGAACAAAGATGATGCTTATTTATTTTTAACAGACTTCATGACTGAACTGTCCATAATGTTTTCAAATTTGTAGTGTACCCTATTTAATACACACAACCTCAGAGATTAATTTCGGCCAATTTAAAGCCTCGGTCGGTTGGAGGATGGGACACATTTGTCCCTTTCCATCTGTCGCAGCCTCAATCTGTGATTTAGGTTGACAAAACAGCTCTTTTTCCACATTGGTCTGAAAACAAAAAAAAATCTAGCAGTTACATTAAGCTCCACAAAAAAGGTTCTAACGTTCAGGCTCTCAGCCTCATCAGTCTGAGTTAGAGAGCCTGTGAAAAGACATGAAAACGCTGAGCAGAGTCCAGAGAACTAGCAAGAAAATGTATGAAAACAGTGAAGACAGGAACCTGCCGACAACCAACCAATCATCATAACAGCAACCTCAAAACCATCAGTTATCACCAGGACTTCATTATTATAAAGACTACTGTGGATGAATTATTTATCATATTCACATTATGTATCAGAAACAAACATTTGTCCTGATTTCTGGCTCATCAGAAAACCAAATGAAGCTGATCAAAGTCTGCAACAACACTGCGGCACGTGCAGGAAATAACCCATGATCCTCTCTGCTCGCCCTTACATGCCACCTTCAATAACACACAACGGGAGGGTCGAATCCAGTTATTCCTGGCTTCAATGCTTCAGCCACTGAGATGAATGAACTGCAGAGTGCAGCAGACGTTTGTGCACTTCAATTCCCATTTTTGCATTTGAAAGAATCTGGTTTGGTGACTTAAACGTGATAAAAAGAAACTACTTTCATCATTTTAACTCAACTGCTGCTTTATTTTGTACCTGCAGATAAAAGGCACAACTGTCCACATCCTGTCACCCTCTCCAGAGCTCGCTGAGGATCACCTCAATAATCCTGATGCAGGAGGGAGCAACAGTTTTCTCTGCACCTGTCAGCTCCCACAACAAGCTCCAATACTGTGAACATCTGGCCTTCAGCAGCCTGCAGGTCTCAGCTCACCGCTTGACAATCTACACTAATTAGCTCTCGTCGGTGCACCTATCACCACTGCTGGATCCTGAACGCCTCGTAGGAAATTATGCTGCGCAGATTCTCAGACACGGCAAAATAAAAATGCAACATGAAACTGTGTGTGTGTTTTCATCAACAGTTGAAGCTCTTCATTAAACTTCATCTCATCTGGTCAGTGCATGTGAAGGTGGAGGGATGTGGGAATATGTCTGCAGGCTGTTGCACAGAAATGCAACTAAGTAAGATGCATATACTCACTGAATCTGTTGATGCCACAGCAGATTAAAACTTTACTGCTCAGCTACTCAGTCAAATGTCATTAAAAAAGTGTTAAAATATCAAACAACCAAATGTCTGATACACATTTGGTTGAAAGTCAAAGTTAAAGGTCCAGGGGTACGGAGTACCCCTCCACTCACTCCTCCCTTTCCAAGACTGCGGTAACATGAACCGCTGAGTGCAAAACCATGGTAACACTGTTGGCCTCGCGCAGAGGTCATCCATACCATAAAAACGCTACTATAGCAGCAACATATTATGTCTGTATTATGTTTTTATTTTTAACAACCATACATATTTAATAGGCTTATTTTTTGATCAGCTCTTCAGTTGTTGCTGCATACTTTTCTAATTCTTAAATTTATATCTTGATTAATAATCCAAACTTTAAAAATAACAATTTTATTTAGACAGAAATTAATGAAACGCTGCGCTACAGAAAAAAATCAAGAAGGCCTCACGACCCCCCGTGAAGTATTGACGGCCCCTAGTGGGGGTCGGGACCCCCAGGTTGGGAACCAGAGGTGTAGAGAACTACGGTGGCCTTCAGGTAATGTAAAAACGCTAAAGGTTGTAGAAACATGGCGGACTCAGTGAAGAGGACCCGCTCTCTATGTAGACATGAAGGGCTTTTTCTAAGCTAACGAAAACACAACGATTCTTAGTTTCAGGTGATTATACACCAATAAAAACATAGTTATGAATATTATATTCCATTTCTGCTAATAGATCCCCCTAAATCATACACACTGTGCCTTATACAGTATACGTGGTTATGTTTAAGGAATAATTTAAGCATATAAAGCAGCAATGTTAGAACTATAAACCATTTATGTCTATTTGCTTTATTGTGTATAATATTCTTATTGTTGTGTACAAGATGAGCGATAAGAAATGCTGCGAACTGATCATTATCAAAGAGGATGAATCTTGATATAGATTTGAGGTAATATGATTTGAATGCAACCATAAATGCAAAGAATCTCCAATGTAAAAGAGCTGATTCAATAAGAGGCACAAAGTGTAGCTGGACCTGCAGCCTGCAGCTGGATGTTTCTGAGATCTCAGTGAAGCTGCAGCAGCTGGAGAATAAACTCTCCCTACACCAGACTCAGACAGAGAGGAGGAGGAGGGGAGGAGGAGGAGGTGAGACGGGGTGAGGGAGGAAGCGAGCAGCACCATGCCGTAGATGTTGACCCACTAGCGGTTTCGAAGCGACGTGTTGTGGCATTTTCATTCCCCCGGAGGTCTGCAGAGCTCTAGTCGGGCCGCCTCACTGCGCTCATAAGACACACAGTGAGTGAATACACAAAGAGCCAGCTGATGGTCTGCAGGGTTTTTATCTGAACATCCTCTCACGTCTGTGAAGCTCAAAACACACCAGGAGTTATTTTGGAGAAGAAATGCTGTTATTCACTTTGTCTGCTTCAGTTAGCAATGTCTTACATTTCCCAGAATGCCTTTCAATGACCCCCAGAGAGCATGAATTCAGTTCACTTGCACTAGATGAAGGTACATCAGTAACAGTTTGAGTTAAGCTTCTTTAACCTCTTCTACCCGACGGACCCCGTACCGGGTTTGGCTGAGCTGTGTGTTAAAACTTCATAACATGCTGTGGTGGTCTTTTTTCTGAATAGTTTCTAAAATACGAGGCCTTAATGCTACTAAAACAACACTCCAAGTGGATTTTGTCCAAACAATGTTTGTTTGGCAACGATTTAAATATTTTATAGTTAAAAAATCAACACAGGAGAAATTGTATTTTTACTTTATAATATTTTTGACCGTTTTTATATTGAATACATACCTGACTTTTTATTATTTTGTGTTATCTTATTTACATTGTTATTGATCTTATTTGTTATCATCTAAGTTTTACTTGATCACATTTCATTATTTTAATAAAACTACTCCATTTGGAGTCAAAATTATACAATGTAGTTGTTTTTTATTGATTTTCTACTGTGCACAATGGTAGAATGTGATGATAAACAGGGTAAATGTCATGGCCAAAGGCTCCAATGGGTACACATAGCCTCCTTTAGTGGATATTAGTAGTATTTTAGAGCCTGATTCCCTTTCAAGAGGTAGAAAACCCATTTGGCACACTTTGGGAATCCAAGTGGCCAAATGGAGAGTCCTCCTGGTCCTATCCTCACTAAAACCTTTGTAGAATCGATGTGCTTTGTGTTATTTATATCTGCTTGGGCACAGTTGTATGTCATGTCATCTCTGTCATGTCCTGTTGTTTTTATTTGTTTTATCTGTCTATGTTTAAATTGATTCTTGTAAGGTGTCCTTGGGTGTTCAGAAAAGCGCCACTAAATAAAATGTATTATTATTATTATTATTATTAGTTGTAGTCGAGGATTTGCTGAATGAATTCAGTGGCATCTCTGTGCATGGCATCATTGCTATAATGGTGTTAGCCACTGTCTAATCTAGAAAACATTTTAGGAGAGGATAAAAATGTAAATCTTTCCTTTGGTTCATCACAGTTTACTCCGGCATAGTAACAGTCACAATGTTACTGACACTGAGGATGAATTCTCTGAGGTCTTACCTATCCATAGAGACCGAGATCATGCATATTCTTTTTCTAAACTCTCTCTAGCAGATCCCTCAACTTTATTTTATATTGATTGTAAAGTGGTCTGTAATGTGACTTTCCTCACTCTAAATGAACAAAGCTGCAATCAAACTCATCATGCCACCTCACTCACTTCCAGGAACCAAAAATAGAAACACATTAAGACTCCAAGTTCATCCAGGGCCTTTCCAGTTATCTAAGATATTCAATTTACAATGATATAAAACATTTGAGAAGCTGGAACAGTTACTGTTCGTTGCGGGCCCTAGTCTGTGGAACAAACTGCCTCACCACATCAGATCTGCTCCTTCTACGGAGTCTTTCAAAGCACAGCTCAAGGCCCACCTCTTTTCTTTGGCTTTTGAATGTACTTGAATTGTGATTACTAATTGACCTTTTATAATGCTCATTACAACAGTCTTTTACTCATGGATTTTACCTTGGTCTCTGTCTGTGGGTGTGTGCGATTTTGTTGTCTGCTCTGTTGACCTGTTTTTATTCTGCCTATGTCTGTAAAGCACTTTGGTCAGCTCATGTTGTTTTAAATGTGCTAGAGAAATACATTTTAATTGACTTGACTTACTGTTTGACACTGTTCCCTTCCTGTCAGTGGACTAATCGATTAATCTCTGGGCTACACCAGACCTAATTATCCAGATTTGAGAGGGTTTAATCAACCAAATTATCCATGAATGAATCCCAGATTAAAACGGAGTTATGAGGAAAGAACAACCAGTATATGACTTTAATAATTAATACTCAGTTTGTTTAAGACGCCTTCAGGGACCTCTGGGAGAGCTCAAACTCCAGACAAACAAATGTACACTTTGGTAAACACACCATCTATTCATCAGGTTTTAACGGTTCTCCATTAGAACAGTAGAACCTCTACAGAACCATCTTTGTTCTCCATTAGAACAGTAGAACCTCTACAGAACCATCTTTGTTCTCCATTAGAACAGTAGAACCTCTACAGAACCATCTTTGTTCTCCATTAGAACAGTAGAACCTCTACAGAACCATCTTTGTTCTCCATTAGAACAGTAGAACCTCTACAGAACCATCTTTGTTCTCCATTAGAACAGTAGAACCTCTACAGAACCATCTTTGTTCTCCATTAGAACAGTAGAACCTCTACAGAACCATCTTTGTTCTCCATTATAACACTAGAACCTCTACAGAACCATCTTTGTTCTCCATTAGAACAGTAGAACCTCTACAGAACCATCTTTGTTCTCCATTAGAACAGTAGAACCTCTACAGAACCATCTTTGTTCTCCATTAGAACAGTAGAACCTCTACAGAACCATCTTTGTTCTCCATTAGAACAGTAGAACCTCTACAGAACCATCTTTGTTCTCCATTATAACACTAGAACCTCTACAGAACCATCTTTGTTCTCCATTAGAACAGTAGAACCTCTACAGAACCATCTTTGTTCTCCATTAGAACAGTAGAACCTCTACAGAACCATCTTTGTTCTCCATTATAACACTAGAACCTCTACAGAACCATCTTTGTTCTCCATTAGAACAGTAGAACCTCTACAGAACCATCTTTGTTCTCCATTATAACACTAGAACCTCTACAGAACCATCTTTGTTCTCCATTAGAACAGTAGAACCTCTACAGAACCATCTTTGTTCTCCATTAGAACACTAGAACCTCTACAGAACCATCTTTGTTCTCCATTATAACACTAGAACCTCTACAACCTAAATAGTGCATTAAAACAAATCAGTAAGATGATGTAAAAGAAAGGTGAAAAACAGTTATATAATGTATCTTTAAACTGTAAATGAACTGTATAATACTGTGAAATTAATGAAGTTCAAACTGTATTTTTCATTAACAGTACAAAGCTGTAAATTTCAGCGACAGTATAATAATGTTAATTTTACAGTAACATAAAGGCAACCCTGCTGCCAGTTCTTTACTGTTATTTTACTGGGAGATTCTTAACAGTGTGTGCATCCATCTGCTCTAATGAGAAGCAATTTGACTGACAGGATGATCGACCCTGATGCATCAGCGACCTCAGCATCCAGCTGACCTCATTCAAAGTCCTCCACATTCAAAGAGGATGCTGGTGCCTTCAGGAGCATCCTCTCCTGATGGATTCACATCAACCCTCCCAGGTTCATGATCTTTGACAGCATGTGACTCAGACAAAAGAGACGCACCGTGCAAGTAAACAGGCCACTCACCTTCATCATCATCGACAGGTTGACGCGCCTCATCCTCGTTCACATGACAGCAAAAGGAACCAGAAACACCGACCATTTGCAACGTTTTCTCCCTGCAGCCTGCAGGATGGTGGATCCCCGATCTGGCTACTCCTCCATGGGGGAAAAGCGCACATAAACCGGGCTGAAAAACAGCAATAACCCGGGTTACATGTCGGATAAAAGCAGAACAATGAGTGCAAATTAGAAGCAATGTGTTCGAGCATCCAGGCTCAGGTCTGGATGATGGAAGAGCCTCTCACATACCCGGTGAAGAAGGTGGCCTCCGCTGCAAAAAATGACGAGTCCAGACTTGTGAAAGGCTGCATCGCATTGTGACTGATTGTGTTGGCAGAGAAATACAAGTCAGGGAATTGCACAGCGGCTCCTAGAGGATGACATTTTAAATGCATCCAAAAATATCAACAAAAACATACTTATTTTTGTTTATTATTATCCTTTCACAAAGCACATGTGATAGGCTATATTTTCACATTATTTTACATGTATAATGCACATGATAGGCAATATTTTCACATTATTTTACATGTATAATGCACATGATAGGCTATATTTTCACATTATTTTACATGTATAATACACATGATAGGCTATATTTTCACATTATTTTACATGTATAATACACATGATAGGCTATATTTTCACATTATTTTACATGTATAATACACATGATAGGCTATATTTTCACATTATTTTACATGTATAATACACATGATAGGCTATATTTTCACATTATTTTACATGTATAATACGCAGTGGTGGAATTAAGCTAAGAGGAGCGTGCAACTAGAGCTCCACTGTGTTTCTACTCGTAAATGTACAAATAGAAAAGTCACTTGAAATCTTTTGCAGTGCGCGTCCGAAGCACGACGTCCTCACGCACAGGGAGATGAGATGAGATGAGCGACGTCAAGCTGTTCAACATCAGGACCACCACAGGAAGTGGGTTTATTTGACCTTCAAAATAAAATTGACACATTTGGGACAAACCTGGTGGTGGTGGTGGTTTTGAGCTTGCATTGCAAAGACTTTACTGCAAGTTGTAGGTTGTACTGCAACTTCTAACTGCACAGTAGTATTTAGGGTTGTACTGCAACTTCTAACTGCACAGTAGTATTTAGGTTTGTACTGCAACTTCTAACTGCACAGTAGTATTTAGGGTTGTACTGCAACTTCTAACTGCACAGTAGTATTTAGGGTTGTACTGCAACTTCTAACTGCACAGTAGTATTTAGGTTTGTACTGCAACTTCTAACTGCACAGTAGTATTTAGGGTTGTACTGCAACTTCTAACTGCACAGTAGTATTTAGGGTTGTACTGCAACTTCTAACTGCACAGTAGTATTTAGGGTTGTACTGCAACTTCTAACTGCACAGTAGTATTTAGGGTTGTACTGCAACTTCTAACTGCACAGTAGTATTTAGGGTTGTACTGCAACTTCTAACTGCACAGTAGTATTTAGGGTTGTACTGCAACTTCTAACTGCACAGTAGTATTTAGGGTTGTACTGCAACTTCTAACTGCACAATAATATTTAGGGTTGTACTGCAACTCTATGATTTGTCTTTTAGTTCCAGGTGATCCACCATATATGGCATGTCAGAGCTCTCATGCAGCCAAGAAAACAAGACTGTCCATGATCAAACTTTTCACATAAAACTGTTTAGGCTGGATTTACAACAGCCTCAAGACCCCAGACCCACAGGTGCCTTAAAAGGCCCAGGTTCAGGGTGTACCAAATAGTTTGACTGATTGCAAATGTCTTTCTGAATGTGCAACTCTAATGCACAATGCCAGTTTCCAGCTGTATCAATCAGGTTTTATATACTCCAAACCATGTAGCATTTGGTGTTAAAGTCTGTTTAAAGACAATAATGCACAAGTTAAATAAATCCAACAAACCCAACAAATTAACTGGAAAAGCCAGATGGATCCACAGGAGCTCACTCTGAAATCTGAATTTTCAGAGAAATAAAGTGGAGTAATATATTGAGAAATGGGGCGTCTGATATGTTTTTGACAAACTGCATCCTGGAATTACGAGTCATTCTCTCAGATAAATTTGTGAGCCTCTTTAATTAATACTTTGTGCCCTTGAATGACTCTTTGGATGATTTGTGAATTACCTAAATGTGCACAAGTTGAATAACAAACTCCAAAAAAGCTTCTTCTTCTTTTTTTCTTTTTTTAAAGTTCTACTCTTGTGACACAATGTCTGATTAATTGAGGAACTCATGATACACCATGTTAATTGTTGATCACTGTATACGACTGTGGTGCAACAGTGAAACAGTTTATTACACTGAGCATTTCATTTCCTGCAAAAATAAAGAAGCTAAATGTACTGAAAAGTGTCCAGCAGGCGGCGGCAGAGGAGCAGTTTACAACTGTTGACCCAGTTTTAGTCTCCCAGTGCTTTAATGGGACTGTTTTGTATAAATTTTCATTGAGCATCTTTAATCAATGACATCAAGATTCAGAGAAAAAAAAACAAGTTCAGACCAGAAATAAAATTCTGCCTGCATTTCCTCTACACGGCTGATTTACTATAATTCAAATTATCTCTCTTATTTCCATATTATTGTTGTTGTCTCCTTGTTTGTGTGGGCCCAGATAGATGAGGCAAAGATACATAGAAAATATTGATTTTTATTTGTATCATCACAATAAGATCTCCATAGGAATATTACAGTAGTGTTACAGAGAATATGGCCTAACAGAGGGCATTTCATCTCTTTCACCGCTTTTTATGAACAAGTTATCATTAATCACCCATAAAAACCTGTGGAGACTCTTTAAAGTTGTTGTTAAATCACTGCTTTGTGTAAAAAGAAAAATGTGTGTAGCTTTAGCTGTGATTTAAGCACTGTTTGATATCAAATGAAACAGAAAAGAGCCGTTGAGTGCACAGAATTCAGTCTGAAAACCTCCTTTCCTTCATTGCCTTTTTGTTTCCTTCCCTGTCTCCTATCTTGCCTCTCACCTCCTTAAAGTTGAGTTCATGTTAAAAGTTCAAATAAAAACATTGTGTTGGATGTGAAATGGGTTTCATAGTGGTGAGCAGCAGATAAATTCAGCAGTAGATAATAAAACCATGGCTATAGAGAGTTATTAAAAACATAAGCTGTCAGAGGGGGGCAGTGCACACACACACACAAACCAGGTATTTCACATCAGCCTGTGGCTATGTTAAAATTGAGAAATGAAATCCCGTCAGCAATAATAAACAACATGTCTGTACAAAGACGGCAAAGTATGAGCATTAAGTGAAGTTAAACAATAAAAGACTGAGGAGAGTGTGTGTGTGTGTGTGTGTGTTGAGTCCTGTAGGTTTCAGGAAAATAATTATATATAATAATTAATCTCTATCCTCAAGTTGCATATCATTCATTGAAATGAGTGATTTATGTGCTGACTTCACTCCAGTATTTGGTGTTCTTCACATGGACTCTGGTGAGAATCCTCCCACATCCAGGGTGACAAACACCAGATTTGACCTTTAATTTGCTCCCTTAATTAAGTCATTTATGTTCTTATTTCTACTGTAAAAGTGTGTGCAGACATTTACAGCTCAGGTTAAACATCTCATTAAACACCTCTCGTGCACCACGCGTTGTTGGACGTGCGTTTCACACATTAAATTGTTGCAGCCTCATCAGCTTCTGGACAGGAAGCGCAGGTTGATGGGCTTTGCGGGGATGAGCAGGGTTCGAGTTTTCGGCTCCACGAGCGGTGCACCATGTTCAGGCTGGACCTCGTAGTGCTGCATTAGCTGGAAGGAGACATAAAGCAGCCTTTAAATCCATACAGGAGCTTCATTCTGTTAGATACTTGAGGATTTTGTTTGTAGATCTTAGCAGGATATCTCAAAAACTTGAGCACAGATTTGAATGAAACAAATAATTTCTTTTTGGAGAACTTTTTCAAGGATTTCTTAATTTGTGGCTGGCTAAATAAAAGAACATAAGCAAAAGAAAAATATAAAGAAACTAGGGCTGATTTAACGCGTCAACGCAAATGAGTTTTAACGCCACTAATTTCTTTAACGCATTACTGCAACTTGCGTAGAAAACCTAATGAATCCATAGGTACCAACCATGACATATTAACTTGTCATGTGTCATGTCATGAAGGAGGTTAAATAACACTTCAAACTTTTGTCTGTGGCAAACTTTCAAATAAATTGTGGCAAGGAAAACCTGGCATGGCCATTTTCAAAGGGGTTCCTTGACCTCTGACCTCAAGACATGTGAATGAAAATGTGTTCTATGGGAACCCACGAGTCTCCCCTTTACAGACATAACTTCCTGGACAATATTTATCATTGTTTTGTGTTGTTAACTGATTTCCAATAATAAATATATAAATACATTTGCATAAAGCAGCATATTTGTCCACTCCCATGTTGATAAGAGTATTAAATACTTGGCAAATCTCCCTTTAAGGTACATTTTGAACAGATACAAAATGTGTGATTGCGATTAATCGAGATTAACTATGGACAATCATGCGATTAAATATTTTAAACGATTGACAGCCCTAAAAGAAACACAAATTGGCCAAGAAGTAGGCTAAAAGTCCACTTCCTGTCTCTGTCTGTCTCTTCTTCACTCACCCTGGACAGAGCAAAGTACATCTCCATCTCCGCCACCCTCTTCCCAACACAGGCTCGCACCCCGACTCCGAAGGGGATGAAGCTGTACGGGTGGTGCTGGTAGAAGCCGGGCGCCGCCCTGCCACAGACGCTGCTGGCCGCCTCGGCACGGAGCCAGCGCTCCGGGACGAAGAGCTCTGCGTCTACGAACTCTGCTTCATTGTGACAGGCTGCGTAATGACACAGATGGAACTGAGTCTGCAAAGAAGAGAAGTGTATTTAAATCATTTCTAATCTTTAAAGTTAAAGGTGCCTCACATCCTGGTTGTGCTTTCCTACCTTCTTTGGGAACCGGTAGTTTCCCACGATCACCTCATTGTCTGAAATAAAGCGTCCGTTTCCAGGAACCACGGGATAAAGGCTGGAGGAGATAGACACAGACGACAGTCAGACTCTAAATCAGAGACAGAGCTAACCTGGAGCACGTTATTGATTATTTATGTCCGATTCAGTGTTTTATTCTTTGCTTTACGTCAGCTGTACTAGCTGTACCATATAAGTCAAAAACTGATAAAAGCTGTTCTGTCACTTTGCCAGTCTCACAGGTCAGGGCATGTCAGGTCGAAACACGTAGAAATACCACAAAATAAAAAAAATGCTCCGTCACAAGTTCTGCCTTTTAAAAAACTTATCAGCAGAAGTATCAAAAGTAAAAGTAGTCGTGCTGCAACATAACTCCTTTCAGAGTGTTTTTATTATAATGATAATAAAAACACTCTGAAATGAGTCATTATATTACATTATAATATATATAATGTAATATAATGATAATAAAAACACTCTGAAATGAGTCATTATATTACATTATAATATATATAATATAATATAATGATAATAAAAACACTCTGAAATGAGTCATTATATTACATTATAATGTATATAATATAATATAATGATAATAAAAACACTCTGAAAGGAGTCATTATATTATATTATATTATATTATATTATATATATTATATATATTATATTAGCTGCATTATAATATTGTAGCTGGTCAAGGTTCAAGGAGCAGATTATTTGACTACTATATAATTAATCTAATCTAATCTAATCTAGAACACTGCATCTGACTGGTTATTAAGTACTTCATATACAAAGTTCAACTGATTGATGGGCTGCTTGTTTTCCAAACTGTAGTTCCAGGGCCAACACTGCTTCGTGAGTAGTTCATACTAGCAGTCTGCTCACCGTAGCGTCTCCTTGATGACGGCCTTCAGGTAGGGCATCCTGCTCAGGTGCTCTGTGGTTGGCTCCCGTCTGTCCGGACACACAGAGTCCACCTCTCTGTAAAGTCGATCCTGAGCCCTGCGGTCCCTCGCTAAGTGGTACAGCGCCCACGACAGTGTGTTGGAGGTCTGAGATCAGGAGGGAATCAGATTATTGTCCATCACAGGGCTAAGACTAGCAGTCTGAGAGAGTCAGAGGAAATAAAGTCATTACAGTTCATCCATCCATCCAATACATGTTGAGATATTTCAGTCTGGACTAAAGTGGTGGAGCGACCAACCGACATCCATGGAGCTGCTACAAACTAGAAAACCTAAAGAATCCATCGGTACCAACCATGTCATACTAGCTTGTCCTGAAGGAGGCTAAATGACGTTCCAAACTTGCGCTAAATTTTAGTGAGGAAAAACTGTCATGGCCATTTTCAAAGGGGTCCCTTGACCTCTGACCTCCAGATGTGTGAATGAAAATGGGTTCTATGGGTAACCACGAGTCTCCCCTTTACAGACATGCCCACTTTATGATAATCACATGCAGTTTGGGGCAAGTCATAGTCAAGTCAGCACACTGACACACTGACAGCTGTTGTTGCCTGTTGGGCTGCAGTTTGACATGTTATGATGGGAGCATATTGTTTTATGCTAAATGCAGTACCTGTGAGGGTTTCTGGATCAATATCTGTCATTGTTTTGTGTTGTTAATTGATTTACAATAATAAATATATACATTTGCATAAAGCGGCATATTTGTCCCCTCCCATGTTGATAAGAGTATTAAATACTTGTTAAATCTCAAAGGTACATACATCACGATTAATCATGATTACCTCTGGACACTCATGCGATGAATCACCAATACATATTTTAATCGATTGACAGCCCTCAGTCCAACACTTTCATGTATTTGCCCATCTTACAACAGAACTGTATGTGCATAGTTTTGTTTTTAATGCAAAGTCCTTCGCTGCTTGTCTGAAATCTGAGAGTGGACACTGGGTGGTTATTTTAATTTCCTTTCATGGTTTTGATTGTTATTAACAAAGAGGAAGTTGGCAGTAGAAGCCGACTCTGACTGATTTATAAACGGCTGCTGAAATGTCCTCTCTAAACATTTAAAGTCTCGACGCTGGACCTTCTTATACAAAGAGTCAATGTGTGAAGAAAAAGACGTTCAGTTTTAAGGGTTTAAAACGTGGACAGATGCAGCGCAGCATAACAGAACCGGATAAAACTTGAATTACTCCACCAACCAGTCAAGTTTCAGTTTACATCATGTCTGTCCAAAATGTCATCACTTCATCATTTTATCCTGTTAGACGTGTCGGTGAAGTTGTCATAATTAGCATATGAATTCTTGGGTTATGTCCAAAAACATGATTTGTGTGGTCACGGTGATCAGTAAATGGACATTTGTGCCAAATTTGAAGACATTCCCTTCAGGTGTTATATAGTATAATAGTCTGGACGGACAACCTGAAACATAATGCGTCCGGCCTCGGCTGTCCCCGGCGTGAAGGCATAACCGAGATAAATCCGTCTGCAAAGTTTCAGCTACATTCTTGAGGTATGTTGCAAGAGCTTGTTTCTTTGTATTGGCAACCATTTCACCAGAGAAGGAGTAGCATTTGTGTTCCTTCCAGTATGTGATTTCTCATCTATCTGTCTCAGCTCATATCTCTAGATTTGATTTGAGCTGCAGCTCGCAGCTACAACAACAACAAGCCTCCACCTCTCCTTGGAATGCAGACAGACGAGCTCTGCGAACGCTGCGACGTGCAGCAACTAAACACCAGCACTCGTCTCTGTTGTTGCAGCTTTATCAGGCCGAACTTAGCTGATTTCACTGTGAACGCCCTCCTGGACGCTAGATTGTGTGTTATGTGTAGATGTGGCTAAAGGTCAAGATGAAGTAGATCATGATGCATTAGCAACAGAGAATTTAGCTTGAACTTCTTTGTTTTAAGTCTTAAGGAAGTTGGAGTGTATGGAGGATGGAAAATAAATAAATAAATGCATAAATACATACATTAAAATAAATAAATAAAAATAAATGCAAAAATAATAAAATACATTTTAAAGTTAATAAAAATAAATAAATAAAAGGGAAAGTTAAACAGAAGAGTAAATAAATATGTTTGGGGAAATAAATAAGGGGTGAAATGCAAAGGGAAAACCATGCAAAAATAAATAAATACATTTACAGATGAATAAATAAAAGGGAAAGTTAAACAGAAGAGTAAATAAATACATAAATAAATAAATACAAATATGAATAAATAAAGACGCAAATTAAAACAGAAATATCAATTTATGTCACATTTTAATCAAATGATTAATGGATACATTTATTTTTAATATTATTTTTGCTACATTTAATGATACATTTATTTATCTATCGGATCATGTATTCATTTATTGATGTATTTTTGATTTTGGCAGGTTTTGTCCTCCATAAGAGTGAAGTCCAGAGTCTGATTAGGCAGCTTTCTCTTCCTATCCCAGCTGACCCAGAGCCTTTCCTGGAACAACTGGAAATTCCTACATGTTGCGAGAACTGGCCTCACAAACAGTGAAGAGTCATTTCTGCTACTTCATACTTCTACTATATGATACTTTTTACTGCCCTACATGTATCTGACAAATGAAGCTCTAGTTTAAGTTCAGTCAGGAAGACGATCTTCATGCTCAGGCCTGTAATGATGTGTTCCTCACATCCTGCCACTCACTCCTCTAGTGCTGTCTCAATAACCACAATACTGACACTTTATGATAATCACATGCAGTTTGGGGCAAGTCATAGTCAAGTCAGCACCCTGACACACTGACAACTGTTGTTGCCTGTTGGGCTGCAGTTTGCCATGTTATGATTTCAGCATATTTTTTATACCTGTGAGAGTTTCTGGACAATATCTGTCATTGTTTTGTGTTGTTAACTGATTTCCAATAATAAATATATACATACATTTTCATAAAGCAGCATATTTGCCCACTCCCATGTTGATAAGAGGATTAAATAGTTGATAAATCTCCCTTAAGATTAAAAATGTGTGATTAATCCTGATTAACTATTTTAATCGATTGACAGCCCTAATTAAAACTCAAACCATTCCTCCTCTCTTCATCTGGATGCTCTCTGTGTTCCTAACACACTTATTTTCATCAACATACGGATAAATCAGAAATCATACCAGCCTCCAGCTCTCCCACTGGACAAAACTACAACTGTCTGAAGCTTCTTGAACAGATGACAGGAGAGAAGCAGCAGTTTGAGAAGTTTCTATGGATGTTTTTTCCCCTCAGCTAAAATGAGAATATCTGCTGCTCTGTTCTCTGTGGAGGAGCTGATAGTAAACTATTTACAGCTGCTTCTATAATATATTATCATAACTAATAGTATATACTATTATAATGTTTGTCTCATATGCTCCTGTTTATCTGAACTACTTCTGTCCTGCCACACATCCCCTCAATAAAGGTTCATCTCATCTTATCTGAAATTTAAATCGTGCATGTTAAAACTGACGCACGATGAAATAGTGATAGATTGAAGGCTGGAACCAGCAGCCCCCTACTCACCGTGTCGACCCCTCCCAGCAGCAGCTCAGTGATGCTGATGTAGACCTCGGCTCTGCTCAGCCTGTCACAGGACAGCAGGTAGGTGAGGTAAATGCCCTCCGCCGGCTTGCCGCTGGACACCTGAGCTTGGATTTCAGCGATCCTCCTGTTGATGAGGGATTGCGCTGCCCAACGGAAACACAACAACCAAACACTTTACCAACTTATAAGTGAATCCAAATGACATGAATGTCTCCTTTTGCTGTTTGTCTTGCTACATACCTACGTCATAGAGGTCGTCCCAGGCCTGGACGAAGCGTCTCCAGAAGGGGAGGACGCTGCGGCTCCAGCGAGGGAAGAGGATCACAATCTCAGACAGCGTCAGCATGTCATTGACGGCGGTGATGAAGCGCTGCATGTCAACGGGGATCTCCTCCTCCAGGCAGCCCAACCTGGTCTCAAACAAGATGGAGGAGATACCTGCAAGAGGTGAAGAGCATCACAAACCGCCCCGCTGACCTCAACCACCGCTAGACTTTCTGAAAACATTCCCACCTTCAAAGCCGAACCTGTAGAGCTCAGCAGTAATGTCTGAAACGGTGGCCTGGTCCTCGCTGCGACTGCGGAGGAGCTCGACGCGTCGCAGTAGATCTCCGACCACCTGGTGGATGATGGGGGCGTAGGCCAACACTTCCCGCAGCTTCAGCATCTTAGGGTTCAGGGCGCTGCGGATGCGGTACCACTCCGGTCCTGTGCTACAAAGCAAAAGAGTTCTTCAGATTAACAACTCTTTTAGGGACCTTTACGAACACTTTAGAGAGGAAGAGAGTTGCTACCGGGGATTAAACCCAAACGACTAGGACCACTAATGATTATATTAGCTGTTGTTTATGACCGTTATTATCTTTTACATTTAAAGGAAGATCCATAAACTCACTCCACATGCAGCCCGTAGGCCTGACCTCTCAGGTCCCGGTACTCCTTCCAGTGAGACAGCTCGACTCGGAGCGGGTAGCGGCCCTCCTGTTGGATCACCTGAGCGATGAGCTCCGGAGTCGCCACGTTGACGATGTCGAAGGGGCCGAATCTGGAGCGCCAGATGGGCCCGTAAAGGCTCTTCTGGACATCCTGGAAGGGTAACTTGAGTTTAAAGTAGTTCAACATATAATCAGCCCGTATTATATAAATACTGCTCCCATGGTAATGCATCAATAATATATTATATGATATAAAACACTCTGAAAGGGTTCATGTGTGTGTAATTCAGAGTACTACTTTTAAAAGTTGTGTAACTCCAGATTGGCAGGTCCGCCATTGGCGCCCCGTTCTCTTCACAGATGAGAGAAGGTTCACACTGAGCACATGTGACAGACGTGAAAGAGTCTGGAGACGCCGTGGTGAACGGTAACATCATCCAGCATGATCGGTTTGGTGGTGGGTCAGTGATGGTCTGGGGAGGCATACTGTATCCTTGGAGGATCACAGACCTCCATGTCATAGCCAACGGTACCCTGACTGCTGTTAGGTACTGGGATGAAATCCTCAGAGCGATTGTCAGACCGTAAGCTGGTGCAGTGGACCCAGGGTTCCTCCTGGTGCAGTGGGCCCTGGGTTCCTCCGAGGTTCCTCCTGGGTTCCTCCTGGTGCAGTGGGCCCCGGGTTCCTCCTGGTGCAGTGGGCCCTGGGTTCCTCCGAGGTTCCTCCTGGGTTCCTCCTGGTGCAGTGGGCCCCGGGTTCCTCCTGGTGCAGTGGGCCCCGGATTCCTCCTGGTGCAGGACAGTGCCCGGCCTCATGTGGCCAGAGTGTGTAAGCGGTTCCTAGATGACGAAGGCATTGATGCCATTGACCGACCCTCACTAGGTCTCCTGACCTAAATCCAATTGAGCACCTACGGGACGTTATGTATCGGTGAATCCGACGCCACCAAGTACCGCCACAGACTTTCCAGAAGCCCTCTGATGCCCTGATCCAGGTCTGGGAGGAGATCCGCCAGGACACCATCCGCCAACTCATCAGGAGCATGCCCAGACGCTGTAGGGAGTGCATACAGGCACGCGGGAGCCGTACACACTACTGAGTCACTTTATGAGTTGATGTGATGAAATGAAAAGAATGTGATTTACATTCTTTACTTTGATTTTGGGTGTGATTTTGAATCCAGCCCTCAATGAGTTGATGATTTTGGTTTTCATTGACCGTTGTTACGTCATTTTGTTCTCAACAAATTATTCAATGTACATCAGTAACGATTTTACACTTGAATAGTTAGTTATCAAGATCTGATGTGTGATTTAAGTGTTCCCTTCATTTCTTTAGAGCAGTGTATTAAACTAAAATCATAAAGTTCTTCATAACATTTTGTGAGGATTGCAACTCGATCAGAGTCACACATCTCCTCTGCTCCTCTATTTAAGAAACTCCACATTCTTACTATTTATGATATCAATATTTCTCAAATATGTGTTTTTATTTATAAGATGCTTTCTGGTGGGAATATTCCTGAGCAGTTCAAGACCTATTTTAAAACAGATTCTCAGGTCCATTCTTACTCAACCTGTCAGTCTCTAGATCTTCATCCTCCTAAATGTCTCACTAGTAGAGGTCAGTTTTCAATAAGATTTAGGGGAACCAAATTATGGAGTAGCTTTTCACATCTATCAATAAACTGTTCATCTGTCAAATGTTTCAAAAGTCGCTTAAAGGGTCATTTAATTGCTGTCTTGTAATTGCTTTTCCCCATGTTGTCCATGTATCTGTTTCTATGTTTTTTATTTTTTTCCCACTCACAATGTTGTTTGGTTACGATTACCCAGAACTCTTTATAGATATTTAAAACAATATCCTCCTCACAAACACTAACCAAACACTACCATGCAACACACACACACACACACACACACTTATCTTTTTTGATATATTCACTGTATTGTTATTGTTGTTACTATATATATCTTGTCGTAATTGTTTGTTATCACTATTATGTAGTCATATTATTTCTTTATATTAATCTTGTCTCTAGGTGGAGGCTTCAGATAAACCCAGTGTTTTTTTTGCCTCTTCCTGCACTTTATATTATTCATTTATTTTTTTTGTTATGTTGTATAGTCTTAAATCATATTGTCATTTACCATTATCATTTATTTATTTATTCTTTTGATTATTTATTATGTATCATTTATAATTATATTGTCATTTATCATTATCATTTTTTATTTAGATTATTTATTATATATAATTTATTTATTCATTATATTGTCATTTATCATTATCATTTTTTATTTAGATTATTTATTATATATTATTTATTTATTATTATATTGTCATTTATCATTAATTCTTTTGATTATTTATTATGAATCGTTTATTATTATATTGTCATTTTTCATTATAATTTTTTATTTAGATTATTTATTATATATAATTTATTTATTATTATATTGTCATTTATCATTTATTCTTTTGATTATTTATTATAAATCGTTTATTATTATATTGTCATTTATCACTATCATTTATTTCTTTATTCTTTTGATTACTTGTTATGTCAGATGCACTCAACTGTTGAGCTCTTCAGGGTAGAAACTATCAAATAAGATGAAAACATGGATCATAATGAGTTTTGTGAGCAGCAGGTTAAAGGTCTGGGTATCATCCTGTGGAATTCAGAAAGGAAAAAACCTTTTTTTATTTTTTTGTTTTAAACCAAAAACCAGGAAACGGCCGTTTTCCCGTTTTTCGTTTCTGAATCAAAAAATGAAAAGCGAACCCAAACCGGGCCGTTTGTTTGTTTTTGCGAATTCCTTTTCTCATTATTCGTTTTGAACTGAAGAACGGAAGTCACGTGGGTTTTTCGTTTTTTCGTTTTAAACCACAAACGAAAAACGGAATCACGTGGTGCTCTGTTTGTTTTTTGTTTCCAAACGAAAAACGAAAAAAACAAATTAAAAAAACGATCTGATTTAGTTTCTTCAAGTTTCTTTCTGTTATTTTCTGTTTTCAATCGAAGAGCGGAGAACGGCAGTCACGTGACCCGGAAGTGAAGGCAAACATGTCAAAATAAAAGCCAAGAAGATAGTTTGGTCATTCTATAAAAGTGTAACATTATTTAAGCACAGGATCAAAGTAACAGTAGAAGATAAATAGGCTAAATAAATACACAAATAAATACATACATAGATATTTTTTGTTTTGTTCTTTTCATTAACACATGAATATCTTTTATCCAAAAAGTGTGTGATAAATTACAGGGAGGGTCTCTACAGATGTTATACAACAGGGAGGGTCTCTATAGATGTTATACAACAGGGAGGGTCTCTACAGATGTTATACAGAACGCTCACATAATTGACACTTTTCTCTCTCACACTCTTACTATGGGCTGTTTCTTTATGTCGGCAGGTGAGAAGCACTATGTGGCTCCTCCTTTCAACACACCTGACACTTCCACCTGATCCCTTCACTCCATTAGGAAGGCTGTAGCCGAGTAGTTCTACATCATGATAAGGCTGATTTTTCAACCAGCGATTATGACATTAATGCCAGCTAGACAGAATAAAGCTCTGTCTGTCATGACAATACTGTACTGGACTGAAGGCCACTCCATCACTCTAGATACTGTAGATTTAACAGATACCTGCTGTCTTCAGACGGCTGTAAAGAGTCACCCGAGTAAAGGAAAGACTTTCAGTACAGTTCTATTGTCATGACAGACAGAGCTTTATTCTGTCTAGCTGGCATTAATGTCATAACCACTGGTTGAAAAATCAGCCTTATCATGATGTCGAACAAATTAACTAAATTACATATTATACCAAATAGACTAGAAATTAAAGCTGCAAGCAGCGATGAACGGGCCCTCGCCCCCGCGGGCACGTCTGGGGAACGCACACGTCGGGATACCCGCTGTCGTGCATTCCGGTGAAAGTCTGACTCTAATAAAACATGTCAAATTTGGGGAAGATTGGACAATGTATAGTCAATTTACAACAACTTCCTCTTTCCTGTAGAGGGCGCTATGACTATCACGCATAATACCACGTATATGTCTTCAGGCTGGGACCCTTATAAAACATGTCAAGTTTGGGGAAGATTGGACAATGTATAGTCAATTTACAACAATTTCCTGTTTCCTGTAGGGGGCGCTATGACTTTCACTCATAATGGCACATATATGTCTTCAGGCCTGGACTATTATCCAGCTTGTGAAATTTGGGGCAGATCGGACTATGTAAAGTCAAGTTACAACAGCCTCCTGTGTCATGGCGAAACATCAGAATTCGCCGCGCCGCCACAAGAACGCCGTTTCACGAAAACACAAAAGCTTCGCAATTTAGCATCGTGAAGGTGTTGAGATTCTGCTGCCCAACTTTGAGATGGATCGCTTGAATCCTCTAGGAGGAGTATCGCAAAGTTCCATACCTAAAAAGTGACAAAATGGCGTCTTCGCACATGACGTATGACATCACCGTGCGAGCGATCAAAAATCCCTTCGCAATTTATCATCACAGTAGTTTGAGGGTTGTACCACCCAATTTTGACGCGAATCCGATGAAGTCTCTAGGAGGAGTTCGTAAAAGTATGTAAATGACATGAAAAACACAAAATTCAATATGGCCGACTTCCGGTTGGGCGGAGCTAAAAAAAAAACAATTAGTAATATGTTTCAAATAATTAGTGGGATATGCATACCAAATTTCATGAATATCGGATGAACTTTAACAAAGTTAAGGTTTCAACGCATTAGGGGGCGCTATGGAGTCCGCTGGCGACGCCCGTTCCGAAACACTACAGAACATTGCAATTTTCGCACCTCCCGACGCACGTTCCAATTTTGGTGAGTTTTTGGGAATGGGAAAGGTCTCAAAAACGCGTTTTTGCAGCAGAAAAATAATAATAATAATTAAAGCTGCAAGCAGCGATGAACGGGCCCTCGCCCACGCGGGCACGTCTGGGGACCGCGCACGTCGGGGTACCCGCTGTCGTGCATTCCCGTGAAAGTCGGAAACTGCACGCAACAGTTAGAGTGAATTTTCTGCTTGGAGCATGTGGCGCTGGAAATGAACTGTGAGAACATGTGGGGCGTCCTTTAAAGCACTTCTATGAGGGTGGCTGGCAGTATACAACCATTTCCTGTTGTCAGTAGGTGGCGCTATGACTTTCACTCATAATTGCACTTATATGTCTTCAGGCCTGGACTCTTATAAAACATGTCAAATTTGGGGAAGATTGGACAATGTATAGTCAATTTACAACAATTTCCTGTTTCCTGTAGGGGGCGCTATGACTTTCACTCATAATGGCACATATATGTCTTCAGGCCTGGACTATTATCCAGCTTGTGAAGTTTGGGGCAGATCGGACTATGTAAAGTCAAGTTACAACAGCCTCCTGTGTCATGGCGAAACATCAGAATTCGCCGCGCCGCCACAAGAACGGCGTTTCACGAAAACACAAAAGCTTCGCAATTTAGCATCGTGAAGGTGTTGAGATTCTGCTGCCCAACTTTGAGATGGATCGCTTGAATCCTCTAGGAGGAGTATCGCAAAGTTCCATACCTAAAAAGTGACAAAATGGCGTCTTCGCACATGACGTATGACATCACCGTGCGAGCGATCAAAAATCCCTTCGCAATTTAGCATCACAGTAGTGGGTGGATTATACCACCCAAATTTGACGCGGATCCGATAAACGCTCTAGGAGGAGTTCGTAAAAGTATGCATAAAATACATGAAAAACGCACATATTCCAATATGGCCGACTTCCGGGTGGGCGGAGCTAATGAAACCCGAAGAAGAATATGTCCGAAATATTGAGTGGGATATGCCTACCAAATTTCATGAATATCGGATCAACTTTGACCAAACTACGGCCTTCCACGCGTTAGGGGGCGCTAGAGAGCCGGCTAAACCCACTGAACATAATGGCTGTATATTTACATAAAGTTCACAGGTGTCCATCATATTGCCAAGTTTCATGCAATTCCGAGTACCTCAAGGTATGTTCCATATCTAAAAGACATAAGGGGGCGCTAGAGAGCTAACATGCCACGCCCAAGCAAAATTTCACTACTAAAATAAAGTAATTATGAGTTTGGATGTGCGTGTAAAGTTTCATAATTTTTTGGGCATCCTAAAGTCCTAAAACATGTGTTCGTAAATTTTAAAATCACGCAGGAAGTCCAACATGGCTGACTTCCTGTTGGCCGAAAAAATCTCAAAAATATTTAATCCAGGTATGAGGATGTGAGCAATGACATACTTGAATTTCGTGAAGATCGAAGAAACTTTCTCTGAAAAACTGCCTACATTAGGGGGCGCTATCTCGCTCCCTGGAGACACCCGAGCCGGGTCACTACAGAACATTGAATTTCGCGCCACTTCTGACGCATATTCCACTTATGGTGAGTTTTTGGGGATGGGAAAGGTCCCAAAAACGCGATCTCCCGGCAGAAAAAGAATAATAATTAAAGCTGCAAGCAGCGATGAACGGGCCCTCGCCCCCGCGGGCACGTCTGGGGAACGCGCATGTCGGGGTACCCGCTGTCGTTCATTCCCGTGAAAGTCGGAAACTGCACGCAACAGTTAGAGTGAATTTTCTACTTGGAGCATGTGGCGCTGGAAATGAACTTTGAGAACATGTGGGGCGTCCTTTAAAGCACTTCTATGAGGGTGGCTGGCAGTATACAACCATTTCCTGTTGTCAGTAGGTGGCGCTATGACTTTCACTCATAATACCACGTATATGTCTTCAGGCCAAGACTCTTTTAAAACATGTCAAATTTGGGGAAGATTGGACAATGTATAGTCAATTTACAACAACTTCCTCTTTCCTGTAGAGGGCGCTATGACTATCACGCATAATACCACGTATATGTCTTCAGGCTGGGACCCTTATAAAACATGTCAAGTTTGGGGAAGATTGGACAATGTATAGACAATTCACAACAATTTCCTGTTTCCTGTAGGGGGCGCTATGACTTTCACTCATAATGGCACATATATGTCTTCAGGCCTGGACTATTATCCAGCTTGTGAAATTTGGGGCAGATCGGACTATGTAAAGTCAAGTTACAACAGCCTCCTGTGTCATGGCGAAACATCAGAATTCGCCGCTTCGCCACAAGAACGCCGTTTCACGAAAATACAAAAGCTTCGCAATTTAGCATCGTGAAGGTATTGAGATTTTGCTGCCTAATTTTGAGATGGATCGCTTGAATCCTCTAGGAGGAGTATCGCAAAGTTCCATACCTAAAAAGTGACAAAATGGCGTCTTCGCACATGACGTATGACATCACCGTGCGAGCGATCAAAAATCCCTTCGCAATTTAGCATCACAGTAGTGGGTGGATTATACCACCCAAATTTGACGCGGAGCCGATAAACGCTCTAGGAGGAGTTCGTAAAAGTATGCATAAAATACATGAAAAACGCACAAAATTCAATATGGCCGACTTCCCGGTGGGCGGAGCTAATGAAACCCGATGAGGAATATGTCTGAAATAATGGGTGGGATATGCCTACCAAATTTCATGAATATCGGATCAACTTTGACCAAACTACGGCCTTCCACGCGTTAGGGGGCGCTATAGAGCCAGCTAAACACACTGAACCCAATAACTGTACATTTACATAAAGTTCACATGTGTCCATCAAATTGCCAAGTTTCATGCGTATCCGAGTACCTAAAGGTATGTTCCATATCTAAAAGACATAAGGGGGCGCTAGAGAGCCAACATTACACGCCCAAGAAAAATTTCACCACTAAAATAAAGTAATTACTAGTTTGGATGTGCGTGTAAAGTTTCATAATTTTTTGTGCATCCTAAAGTCTTCAAATATGCGTTCGTATATTTAAAAAAAACGCAGGAAGTCCAACATGGCTGACTTCCTGTTGGCCGAAAAAATCTCAAAAATATTTAATCCAGGTATGAGGATGTGAGAAGTGACATACTTGAATTTCGTGAAGATCGAAGAAACTTTTTCTGAAAAACTGCCTACATTAGGGGGCGCTATCTCGCCCCCTGGAGATACCCGAGCCGGGTCACTACAGAACTTTGAATTTCGCGCCACTTCTGACGCATATTCCACTTATGGTGAGTTTTTGGGGATGGGAAAGGCCTCAAAAACGCGATATTCCAGCAGAAAAAGAATAATGATAATCCTTAGAAAAACAATAGGTTTCCTCGCACTTCGTGCCAGGACACCGTTGGGGTCCTGGCACTTTCGTGCTCGGGCCCTAATTAAAGCTGCAAGCAGCGATGAACGGGCCCTCGCCCTTGCGGGCACGTCTGGGGAACGCGCACGTCAGGGAACTCGCTGTCGTGGCACGTATATGTCTTCAGGCCAGGACTATTATCAAGCTTGAGAAGTTTGGGGCAGCTGGAACTAGGTAAAGGCAAGTAACAAAAGCCTCCTGTGTTAAGGCGAACTTTCGAAATTCACCTATGACATCATCGTTCGAGCGATCAAAATTTCCTTCGCAATTTAGCATCACAGTACATTCAGGGTTATACCACCCAAATTTCACGCGAATCCAATGAACTCTCTAGGAGGAGTTCGTAAAAGTATGCATAAATTACATAAAAACGCACAAAATCCAATATGGCCGACTTCCGGGTGGGCGGAGCTAATGAAACCCAATTAGTAATATGTCTGAAATAAGTAGCAGGATGTGCCTACCAAATTTGGGGCAGATCGGAAAATGTATAATCAATTTACAACAATTTCCTGTTTCCTGTAGGGGGCGCTATGACTTTCACTCATAAATGCACATATATGTCTTCAGGCCTGGTCTCTTATCCAGCTTGAAAAGTTTGAGGCAGCTCAGTCCATGTAAAGTCAAGTAACAACAGCCTACTGTGTCATGGCGAACTTTCAAAATTCACGTATGACATCATCGTTCAAGCGATCAAAATTTGCTTCGCAATTTAGCATCACTGTAGATCCAGGGTTATACCACCCAAATTTCACGCGAATCTGATGAACTCTCTAGGAGGAGTTCGTAAAAGTATGCATAAAATACATAAATGACATGAAAAACGACAAATTTCAATATGGCCGACTTCCTGAAGGGCAGAGCTAATGAAACCCAATTAGGAATATGTTTCAAATAATGAGTGGGATATGCATACCAAATTTGGGGAAGATTGGACAATGTATAATCAATTTATAACAATTTCCTGTTTCCTGTAGGGGGCGCTATGATTTTCACTTTTAATGTCACATATATGTCTTCAGGCCTGGACTATTATCGAGCTTGTGAAGTTTGGGGCAGATGGGACTAGGTAAAGTCAAGTAAAAACAGCCTACTGTGTCATGGCGAACCATAAATATTCACGTACGACATCACCGTTCGAGCGATCAAAATTTCCTTCGCAATTTAGAATCACAGTAGTTTTAGGGTTATACCACCCAAATTTCACGCGAATCCGAAGAACTCTCTAGGAGGAGTTCGTAAAAGTATGCATAAAATACATAAATGACACGAAAAACACAAAATTCAATATGGCCGACTTCCGGGTGGGCGGAGCTAATGAAACACAATTAGGAATATGTTACAAATAATGAGTGGGATATGCATACCAAATTTCATGAATATCGGATCAACTTTGACCAAACTATGGCCTTCCACGCGTTAGGGGGCGCTAGAGAGCCCGCTAAACACACTGAACCTAATGGCTGTACATTTACATAAAGTTCACAGGTGTCCATCATATTTCCAAGTTTCATGCGATTCCGAGTACCTCAAGGTATGTTCCATATCTAAAAGACATAAGGGGGCGCTAGAGAGCCAACGTGCCACGCCCAAGTAAAATTTCACCACTAAAATAAAGTAATTATGAGTTTGGATGTGCGTGTAAAGTTTCATAATTTTTTGGGCATCCTAAAGTCCTAAAACATGTGTTCGTAAATTTTAAAATCACGCAGGAAGTCCAACATGGCTGACTTCCTGTTCGCCGAAAAAATCTCAAAAATATTTAATCCAGGTACGAGGGCGTGAGTTATGACATACTTGAATTTCGTGAAGATCGAAGAAATTTTCTCTGAAAAACTGCCTACATTAGGGGGCGCTATCTCGCCCCCTGGAGACACCCGAGCCGGGTCACTACAGAACATTGAATTTCGCGCCACGTCTGACGCATATTCCACTTTTGGTGAGTTTTTGGGGATGGGAAAGGTCCCAAAAACGCGATCTCCCTGCGGAAAAAGAATAATAATAATAATAATAATAATAATAATAATAATAATACTTAGAAAAACAATAGGTTTCCTCGCACTTCGTGCCAGGACACCGTTGGGGTCCTGGCACTTTCGTGCTCGGGCCCTAATTAAAGCTGCAAGCAGCGATGAACGGGCCCTCGCCCCCGCGGGCACGTCTGGGGAACGCGCACGTCGGGGTACCCGCTGTCGTGCATTCCCGTGAAAGTCGGAAACTGCACGCAACAGTTAGAGTGAATTTTCTGCTTGGAGCATCTGGCACTGGAAATGAACTGTGAGAATATGTGGGGCGTCCTTTAAAGCACTTCTATGAGGGTGGCAGGCAGTATACGACCATTTCCTGTTGTCAGTAGGTGGCGCTATGACTTTCACTCATAATACCACGTATATGTCTTCAGGCCAAGACTCTTATAAAACATGTCAAATTTGGGGAAGATAGGACAATGTATAGTCAATTTACGACAACTTCCTGTTTCCTGTAGGGGGCGCTATGACTATCACGCATAATATCATGTATATGTCTTCAGGACGGGTCTCTTATAAAATATGTCAAATTTGGGGAAGATTGGACAATGTATAGTCAATGTACAACAATTTCCTGATTCCTGTAGGGGGCGCTATGACTTTCACTCATAATACCACGTATATGTCTTCAGGCCTGGACTATTATCCAGCTTGTGAAATTTGGGGCAGATCGGACTATGTAAAGTCAAGTTACAACAGCCTCCTGTGTCATGGCGAAACATCAAAATTCGCCGCGCCGCCAAAAGAACGCCGTTTCACGAAAATACAAAAGCTTCGCAATTTAGCATCGTGAAGGTGTTGAGATTCTGCTGCCCAACTTTGAGATGGATCGCTTGAATCCTCTAGGAGGAGTATCGCAAAGTTCCATACCTAAAAAGTGACAAAATGGCGTCTTCGCACATGACGTATGACATCACCGTGCGAGCGATCAAAAATCCCTTCGCAATTTAGCATCACAGTAGTGGGTGGATTATACCACCCAAATTTGACGCGGATCCGATAAACGCTCTAGGAGGAGTTCGTAAAAGTATGCATAAAATACATGAAAAACGCACATATTCCAAGATGGCCGACTTCCCGGTGGGCGGAGCTAATGAAACCCGATGAAGAATATGTCTGAAATAATGAGCAGGATGTACCTACCAAATTTCATGAATATAGGATCAACTTTGACCAAACTATGGCCTTCCACACGTTAGGGGGCGCTATAGAGCTGGCTAAACATGCTGAACCCAATAACTGTACATTTACATAAAGTTCACAGGTGTCCATCATTTTGCCAAGTTTCATGAGTTTTCGAGTACCTCAAGGTATGTTAAAAATCTAAAAGACATAAGGGGGCGCTAGAGAGCCAACATGCCACGCCCAAGCAAAATTTCATGACTAAATCAAAGTAAATATGAGTTTGGATGTTCGTGTAAAGTTTCATGAGTTTTTGTGCATCCTAAAGTCTTCAAACATATGTTCGTAAATTTTAAAATCACGCAGGAAATCCAAGTTGGCTGACTTCCTGTTGGCCGAAAAAATCTCAAAAATATTTAGCATGAACTTCAAGACGTATCCAATTACATACTTGAATTTCGTGAAGATCGAAGAAACTTTCCCTGAAAAACTGCCTACATTAGGGGGCGCTATCTCGCCCGCTGGCGACACCCGAGCCCAATCACTACAGAACTTTGAATTTCGCGCCACTTCTGACGCATATTCCACTTTTGGTGAGTTTTTGGGGATGGAAAAGGTCCCAAAAACGCGATCTCCCGGCAGAAAAAGAATAATAATACTTAGAAAAACAATAGGTTTCCTTGCACTTTCGTGCCAGGACACCGTTGGGGTCCTGGCACTTTCGTGCTCGGGCCCTAATAATAATAATCTGTAGAAAAACAATAGGTTTCCTCGCACTTCGTGCCAGGACACCGTTGGGGTCCTGGCACTTTCGTGCTCGGGCCCTAATTAAAGCTGCAAGCAGCGATGAACGGACCCTCGCCCTTGCGGGCACGTCTGGGGAACGCGCACGTCAGGGAACTCGCTGTCGTGGCACGTATATGTCTTCAGGCCAGGACTATTATCAAGCTTGAGAAGTTTGGGGCAGCTGGAACTAGGTAAAGGCAAGTAACAAAAGCCTCCTGTGTTAAGGCGAACTTTCGAAATTCACCTATGACATCATCGTTCGAGCGATCAAAATTTCCTTCGCAATTTAGCATCACAGTACATTCAGGGTTATACCACCCAAATTTCACGCGAATCTGATGAACTCTCTAGGAGGAGTTCGTAAAAGTATGCATAAATTACATAAAAACGCACAAAATCCAATATGGCCGACTTCCGGGTGGGCGGAGCTAATGAAACCCAATTAGGAATATGTCTGAAATAAGTAGCAGGATGTGCCTACCAAATTTGGGGCAGATCGGACAATGTATAATCAATTTACAACAATTTCCTGTTTCCTGTAGGGGGCGCTATGACTTTCACTCATAAATGCACATATATGTCTTCAGGCCTGGTCTCTTATCCAGCTTGAGAAGTTTGAGGCAGCTCAGTCCATGTAAAGTCAAGTAACAACAGCCTACTGTGTCATGGCGAACGTTCCAAATTTACGTATGACATCACCGTTCAAGCGATCAAAATTTCCTTCGCAATTTAGCATCACTGTAGATTCAGGGTTATACCACCCAAATTTCACGCGAATCTGATGAACTCTCTAGGAGGAGTTCGTAAAAGTATGCATAAAATACATAAATGACATGAAAAACGACAAATTTCAATATGGCCGACTTCCTGAAGGGCGGAGCTAATGAAACCCAACTAGGAATATGTTTCAAATAATGAGTGGGATAGGCATACCAAATTTGGGGAAGATTGGACAATGTATAATCAATTTATAACAATTTCCTGTTTCCTGTAGGGGGCGCTATGATTTTCACTTTTAATGTCACATATATGTCTTCAGGCCTGGACTATTATCGAGCTTGTGAAGTTTGGGGCAGATGGGACTAGGTAAAGTCAAGTAAAAACAGCCTACTGTGTCATGGCGAACCATAAAAATTCACGTACGACATCACCGTTCGAGCGATCAAAATTTCCTTCGCAATTTAGAATCACAGTAGTTTTAGGGTTATACCACCCAAATTTCACGCGAATCCGAAGAACTCTCTAGGAGGAGTTCGTAAAAGTATGCATAAAATACATAAATGACACGAAAAACACAAAATTCAATATGGCCGACTTCCGGGTGGGCGGAGCTAATGAAACCCGATGAGGAATATGTTTCAAATAATGAGTGGGATATGCCTACCAAATTTCATGAATATCGGATCAACTTTGACCAAACTACGGCCTTCCACGCGTTAGGGGGCGCTAGAGAGCCGGCTTAACACACTGAACCTAATGGCTATACATTTACATAAAGTTCACAGGTGTCCATCATATTGCCAAATTTCATGCGTTTCCGAGTACCTCAAGGTATGTTCACAAGAAAAAAGACATAAGGAGGCGCTAGAGAGCCAATGTGCCACGCCCATGCAAAATTTCACCACTAAAATAAAGTAATTATGAGTTTGGATGTGCGTGTAAAGTTTCATAATTTTTTGGGCATCCTAAAGTCTTCAAACATGTGTTCGTAAATTAAAAAATCACGCAGGAAGTCCAACATGGCTGACTTCCTGTTGGCCGAAAAAATCTCAAAAATATTTAATCCAGGTATGAGGATGTGAGCAATGACATACTTGAATTTCGTGAAGATCGAAGACACTTACTCTGAAAAACTGCCTACATTAGGGGGCGCTATCTTGCCCCCTGGAGACACCCGAGCCCAGTCACTCCAGAACATTGAATTTCGCGCCACTTCTGACGCATAATCCACTTTTGGTGAGTTTTTGGGGATGGGAAAGGTCCCAAAAACGCGATCTCCCGGCAGAAAAAGAATAATAATAATAATAATAATTAAAGCTGCAAGCAGCGATGAACGGGCCCTCGCCCCCGCGGGCACGTCTGGGGAACGCGCACGTCGGGGTACCCGCTGTCGTGCATTCCCGTGAAAGTCGGAAACTGCACTCAACAGTTAGAGTGAATTTTCTGCTTGGAGCATGTGGCGCTGGAAATGAACTGTGAGAACATGTGGGGCGTCCTTTAAAGCACTTCTATGAGGGTGGCTGGCAGTATACAACCATTTCCTGTTGTCAGTAGGTGGCGCTATGACTTTCACTCATAATACCACGTACATGTCTTCAGGCCAAGATTCTTTTAAAACATGTCAAATTTGGTGAAGATTGGACAATACATGGTCAATTTACTACAACTTCCTGTTGCCAGTATGGGGCGCTATGACTATCACGCATAATACCATGTATATGTCTTCAGGACGGGTCTCTTATAAAATATGTCAAATTTGGGGAAGATTGGACAATAAATAGTCAATTTACAACAACTTCCTGTTTCCTGTAGGGGGCGCTATGACTTTCACTCATAATTGCATATATATGTCTTCAGGCCTGGACTATTATCCAGCTTGTGAAATTTGGGGCAGATCGGACTATGTAAAGTCAAGTTACAACAGCCTCCTGTGTCATGGCGAAACATCAAAATGCGCCGCGCTGCCACAAGAACGCCGTTTCACGAAAACACAAAAGCTTCGCAATTTAGCATCGTGAAGGTGTTGAGATTCTGCTGCCCAACTTTGAGATGGATCGCTTGAATCCTCTAGGAGGAGTATCGCAAAGTTCCATACCTAAAAAGTGACAAAATGGCGTCTTCGCACATGACGTATGACATCACCGTGCGAGCGATCAAAAATCCCTTCGCAATTTAGCATCACAGTAGTGGGTGGATTATACCACCCAAATTTGACGTGGATCCGATAAACGCTCTAGGAGGAGTTCGTAAAAGTATGCATAAAATACATGAAAAACGCACATATTCCAATATGGCCGACTTCCGGGTGGGCGGAGCTAATGAAACCCGATGAAGAATATGTCCAAAATAATGAGGGGGATATGCCTACCAAATTTCATGAATATCAGATCAACTTTGACCAAACTACGGCCTTCCACGCGTTAGGGGGCGCTAGAAAGCCGGCTAAACACACTGAACCTAATGGCTGTATATTTACATAGAGTTCACAGGTGTCCATCATATTGCCAAGTTTCATGCGTTTCCGAGTACCTAAAGGTATGTTCCATATCTAAAAGACATAAGGGGGCGCTAGAGAGCCAACATGCCACGCCCATGCAAAATTTCACCACTAAAATAAAGTAATTACTAGTTTGGATGTGCGTGTAAAGTTTCATAATTTTTTGTGCATCCTAAAGTCTTCAAATATGCGTTCGTACATTTAAAAAAAACGCAGGAAGTCCAACATGGCTGACTTCCTGTTGGCCGAAAAAATCTGAAAAATATTTAATCCAGGTATGAGGATGTGAGCAATGACATACTTGAATTTCGTGAAGATCGAAGAAACTTTCTCTGAAAAACTGCCTACATTAGGGGGCGCTATCTCGCCCCCTGGACACACCCGAGCCGGTTCACTCCAGAACATTGAATTTCCCACCAGATCCGACGCATAGTCCACTTTTGGTGAGTTTTTGGGGATGGGAAAGGTCCCAAAAACGCAATCTCCGGTGAGAAAAAGAATAATAATAATAATCTGTAGAAAAACAATAGGTTTCCTCGCACTTCGTGCCAGGACACCGTTGGGGTCCTGGCACTTTCGTGCTCGGGCCCTAATAATCCTTAGAAAAACAATAGGTTTCCTCGCACTTCGTGCCAGGACACCGTTGGGGTCCTGGCACTTTCGTGCTCGGGCCCTAAATATTGGAAAGCCTCATAAACCACCAAACAGAAGCAGAAGTGCTTACAATGACCGGAAATAACCTGCTTATAAGGGAAGCTGAAAACTGTTGTATTGTTTCATGATTGCTCAATAACTGTCTCTCAATTATTAGCGTCTAAGGGCATAACTCAGGGTGAAGGAATGAAGGACTTGGGGCTGTTCAGTTATTGTTGCACTGTTTTGTTCCTTGAGGAGGTGATTCGGTAAATAAGATGAAAACATGGATCATAATGAGTTTTGTGAGCAGCAGGTTAAAGCAGTGTAACTGACCTGCAGTAAGTGGCTCTTGTCTGCGTATCCTTTGACGAATAACCAGTAGAGAGTGGTGGATAAACTGGGACCAGGCAGGTCATCGATGCTCTTCAGCTTCCCAGCCTCGGTGGTCGCCTGGACGTTCAGGTTTCTGCTGGAAACAGAGAGGTGGTGGTGTCGCAGCTCCAGTGTCCGAGCAGAGAGCACAGAGAGCCGCAAAGCTCTGGCTGCAGCCACCAAGGAGCTCATGGTGTGAGCTGGAAGCTGGTAGTCCGAATGGGTTTGTTTGTGTCAGTGTCAGACTTTTTGGTGCACATCCCCCTGCAGGGAGCTTTCAGTACTCCAGCAACTGATTTGTTAATCAATGCATCTATCATTGAACTGTGGCTGAAATCAGTCATTTAACATTATCATTTATTTATTTATTCCTTTGATTATTTATTATGTATCATTTATTATTATATTGTCATTTATCATTATCATTTTTTATTAATTATTTAGATTACTTATTATGTGTCATGAATTAATATATTGTTATTTATCAATTATTCCTTTGGTTATTTATAATGTGTCATTTATTATTATATTGTCATTTATCATTATCATTCATTTATTTATTTATTCTTTTGATTATTTATTATGTATCATTTGTTATTATATTGTTATTTATCATTAATTCTTTTGATTATTTATTATGAATCATTTATTATTATATTGTCATTTAACATTACCATTCATTTATTTATTTATTCCTTTGATTATTTATTATGTGTCATTTAATATCATATTGTCATTTATCATTATCATGTTTTATTGATTATTTAGATTATTTATTATGTATCATTTATTATTATATTGTCATTTATCATTATATTTTTTTATTTATTATTTTGATAATTTATTATGTATCATTTATTATTATATTGTCATTTATCATTATCATTTTTTATTTTTTATTTTGATTATTTATTATGTATCATTTATTATTATATTGCCATTTATCATTATCATTTTTTATTAATTATTTAGATTATTTATTATGTATCATTTATTATTATATTGTCATTTATCATTTATCCTGTAACAAATATGTTAAAGCCTTTTTGTTAATAGAAACTCAATACTTAAAATGTTTAAGGATTCTACATAACTCTGGCTTTTAAAAAAATTAAATGTATAAAGTGAAAATATATATTTTTTTAATTTATCAGGAAAAACTGGACCATTTGTATACAGAAAAGAGATGATTATTCTCTTAGTTGTATTATTATTCTCTTTATTTTAAATCTAAATCCAACAAAAACAAATCAGAAAGCATCGACTGCCTTGAAAATCTTTCTCATTTCACTATATATGCACCTGTACCCATGTTCTGTTCTTTGCTTATCCTTTTTTATTTTCATATAACCTTGTATAATAATATATATAGTAATATAACAATACCTCTGATGTTCTTGCGCTGATGAGCAACATTATATTCAGAAAATGTGTTTTAACGCCCTCTTGTGGCGACAGTCGGCAACTGCAACTGCATTAACGTCAAGTTAGAGGAATTACATATAAGCAACACTTCCTGTTAATCCTTCAAAATAAAACATGTATAGTTTGAATGTTTACCGACAGTATTATTATACGATTTTGTTACTTCATGGTAGTAGGGACAACTTGATAAAGGAAATGGAAACGTATTAAACCTTTTTCTACTAAACCAAAGTGTGAGAACAATCATTTAATCAGTTAACATTGTAAACTAATCGATAGACTCGAGGGACTGTGACAACATGATCGCAGGTTTAGCCGAGCCGGCCAACTTTCCACAGCAAAAGCGTATAATAATACTGTCGGTAAACATTCAAACTAAAACTCCACCACCGTCTTTTATAAAGGTTTTATTTTGTAGGATCTAACAGGAAGTGTCGCATATATGTAATTCCTCTAACTTGACATTATTATATGTAACACTTCCTGTTACATCCTTCAAAATAAAACTTTTATAAAAGACGGTAGTGGATTTTTAGTTTGAATGTTTACCGACAGTATGACTATACACTTTTGTTGTCGAGGCTCGGCTAAACCTGTGATCATGTTGTCGCAGTCCCTCGAGTCTATCGATTAGTTTACAATGTAAGCCGAAACTAACAACGACTAGCGTTACTTTACCTCCAAAATGAATGTTCTCACACTTTTGTTTAGTAGAAGAAGGTGTAATACGATTCCATTTTCTACATCAAGTTGAATCCACTACCGTAAAGTCACAAAATCGTATACTAATAGTGTCAATAAACATTCAAACTATAAAGGTTTTATTTTGAAGGATTAACAGGAAGTGTTGCTTATATGTAATTCCTCTAACTTGACATTAATGCAGTTGCAGTTACCGACCGTGGCCACAAGAGGGCGTTAAAACACATTTTCTGAATATAATGTTATTTATTGGACATCATCATGTTGAGGCTGTAGCTGGTTTACTGACTACTTTACATTTAAATAAAGAACATCAGAGGTATTGTTATATTATTATATATATTATTATACAAGGTTATATGAAAGCAAAAAGGATAAGCAAAGAACAGAACATGGGTACAGGTGCATATATAGTGAAATGAGAGGTTTTCAAGGCAGTTGATGCCTTTCTGATTTGTTTTTGTTGGATTTAGATTTAAAATAAATATAATAATAATCAAATCAAGAGAATAATCCAATCAAGAGAATAATCCATCTCTTTTCTGTATACAAATGGTCCAGTTTTTCCTGATAAATTTAAAAAAAAATATTTTTACTTTATACATTTCATTTTATTAAAAGCCAGAGAGTTGTGTACAATCCTTACACATTTTAAGTTTCTATTAACAAAAAGGCTTTAAAATGATGTTTGTTACACTAAAAATTTTACAATTTTAATGTCTGAGCAGAAACCTTTGCATGAAACAAAAACACACTCACAAAAAAAGTGAAATAAATATCTTTTATTGTTTTTCATCCTCATAATTGTTGTAATTATGAACACAGAGCTGTCGCAATACTCCAGAATTTTGCCAAAAACAGCAACCATTCAACGGCACCGCTGCGTCTCTCAGGACCCAACCATGCATAAAATCTCCCATTTAAAAAAAAGTAAAATAAAAAATATATATTAAAAAATTATGCGTACCACTGATATACAGATCTGATATAAACAGGCGTATTGGTCACAAACCAATTAGAATTATAAACATGGCTTCTTTTACAATACACAGAGACCAAACATATGGGATATAAGTGGACTTTTCTTTTTTAAAAAAAGGGTACATTTTCATTTTATACATTTGTACATGATTTTTTTTAATTTATTGGATTTTTTAACTATCATTATTTTAATGTTCTCCCCTCCTACAGTCAGAATGCTCAAGGCATTTTGGGCGCAGTGTCCAAAGAGCACAAATTGCAGTAAATGCACGTTTACAAACCCACACACAAATACACACACTCACACACATACATACACATACACACACATACACACACATACACACTCAGGAGTGGCAGCAGTGGCTTTAGACACTAAAGAGAACTACAGGTGTATCTTGGCGATTGCAGGGAACAAATACTGGTACCAAGGAGTTAAACCACGGTGGTGAATGAGGCCATCTGACGGTAAAAAAAGTTGACATTACATTCATGTATTGAGTCTTCGCTAACACACACACATCCGTTCACAATCACACTTGTGTAAAAATAAAAAATAGTCTTTAAAATGTGCAAAGAAAAGTTCGCTGAACGGAGCTGCACGAGCGACAGCCGACGAGGAATCGTGAAAAAGCATCAGTGAATCAAAGATAGTGCATAATGGTAGTGCGTATCAAGGTTTACCAGTGCTGGCGGCATTTACAACAGACAGTTAACTGTAAGCCGCCTCAAACTCAATACAACCACTAATGTTTCTCTGCTGTAGCTTCGTCTGGACACGTACCAATTTGAAAATGCATAAATTGAGTTTAGAAGGAGTTTGTTTCAGTTTCAACAACCTGTGTGGATCCATCGGCCGCAGCTGAACATTTACCACAGAGCTGCAAAAGTCTGAATCTTTCAGACGAAATAAACAAGTGCCTTAAGAGAAAATCCGGAGCTGTGATTAAAGTGTATGACAGTAAATCATCAAACTGACCTTCACAAAGCAGTAAAGGCTTGATGAGCAAAACTATTTTCCTCCTGCTTTTAAAAAGGTGAAATACGGCTCTTTACTAGCATCTAGTGGCCGCTGCTGGGAACTACAACAACAAACGCATAATTCACTTGATTAGGAAATTAGGAAACTTGTTGGAAATGTTTTTAAATTATTATAGAAATAAATTGTTACAGTGTACCAAAAACATACCAAACTCAGACCTCCAAAAATGCATTATGTATCGTACCATTAGACACCTGATAACTATCCCCCACTATTTATGTTCCCATCAAGTAGTAAACCAATCCCGTGAGGTGGTGCCACTTGAGTTAGCAGTTCGGTGAGTAGTTCAGTGGGTGTGGGAGTTTGGAGAATTCCCAATTTGTTTAGAAAGCCACAACAAATAAAGTAACTGAGGTTACAGTTAATTGTGCCGGTAAGAAATGACTGATTGCTCCTTTAAAGAGCAGAAACACTCCAGCTTCCCGTCAGATTTGACCTGAACACACACAAGAGAAATGCTTTAGATACTGTCTGTTTAAATCCTACTATTTCTTCTGTTAAACGTGCAGCTGCAGCAGATACTTACACACACAAAGACTCGGATTATTCTGTCAGATTAACAACAAAACATCTAAATGGTTTGAAGTAAAGACATTTTTCTACACCTCATTACTTCATCATTTGGGTTTCTGCTACCTAAACGAATATTAAAGGCATTTTATAACCTAAAGAGCTGAGCAGAATGAGGCGATACTGAAGGTATGATCGATCATGTTGAAGAGTACATCATGAATCAGATGAAATTAGTGTGCATGTAGGTGGAACGTACAGTTGCTAACAGAGCTGCCCAAAAAGACCCGGACAAAACGGTCAACATCAGCCGAGGAGTCACTGGTTGTAGAAACTTAGTCCTGCTGTCCGCTGTGTGCAGTCGCTTTACATCTTACTGGTGCATAGTTATAGAGCCAGTGCTATGAACAGTAAGTCATATTCAACAGACAGACGGTATGGAAGCTCGGCCCAGGAGGAAACCAACACGTGTTGAACGGAGTGTTTGTGGCTAACGTGACGAGTCAACATCTGATTTGGCAACAACAGCGACTGCAGCGCTGATTGTTGTAAAGCAACGAAGCTGTGAGATACTGTAAACGTCTTCAAGTGGGAGTCTAATCCGTAGGAGTGCATGTGAGGCTGAAACATAAAATATCTGACGTCTCTCCGATATGGCACAGTGATGGAAAAACAGAAAGGTACCGATTGCAGCAAATGAAGAGACGTGTTACCTGTAAATGTACCTGTAGGTTAAATGATGAGCAGCTTATGAGCCCGAGAGAAACGTCCAGGCTAATCGCTCTACCTTCGTCTAGTTTGAAATCAAACTACAACAGCGTCATACAGCCAGACCTCCGGCCAATCAGCTGGGAGCTTCTTGCCTCGCAGCAGGCCGCCACTCTTCAAACACGCCTCTCTCCTGCCTCAAGTAATCAAGTCATGGCTGAATTACAGAAAGCACCAACGGTCAGATTCTTTTGGGAAAATATTTCCTGATTTAAATAATCATTTTGTTGATTTCAGAGCTGCAACTAGCGATCACTTTCATTCAATTATTTTCTTGATTGTTTAGTAAATAAAATGTCCGAAAACAGTTAAAAATGCACATTACATATTTAGGTTCTCTTGACCAATCGTCCAAAATCCAAAGATATTCAATTTACCTTCATAGATGACTGTAAATATTCACACAGCTCTAGTTCATTTAGTCTATATCAACATCTTTTAACAGCGACAAAAGTCAGTCATGACTGGATCTGACCGTCGACTAGTTCATGACACACTTGAGTTTACATCCAGTGACTGAATGAGACTTTCTGCTCACCAGTCATCGCCACTCATTTGTACATTTCCAGAATGTGAGCTGCTGAAACGACTGCATGAGTAGCAGTAACGTCCCAACATTTATCAACAGCCATGCCATGACAAGAGCTCGACCAATCTGATCAGAGAATACTGCGAGAAGCAGAGGAGAGAAGGGTGCATTTGAAGAGAAAAGTCGCTGATGCCATCTCTAAAGACTGAAGCAGGAGTACCAAACCCTGTCCGAGTACCAGTTAGCTGGTACAAATAAACCAGCACGGCCAGTTCTCCCAATCAGAAAGTCTGAAGGTTACTTGGTTACCAGCCAGAGCAGGCCGGTAGAGCAGGTGGGATCGGGAGGCTCCCGCTCAACACCAGGAGTCCCCGTTACAGAAAAGGCAGAAACGGACATTACAGCTGAACTGGGATCAGCTATATTTGGGCTAACGGTGCGAAGGCAGTTTATCCGGGAGGCAAAACAACACTGAGAAACCTTGTGGCAAAGAACAACGGAGATCATCCATGAACCCGAGACTCACTCCTACACTGCGTTTAAAAAACAGAAAAGGCACACGGCGAAGAACGAAGATGACGGAGGAAGAGGAGGGAAGGTAGTTTACAGACATTGTGTAAAGACAGAGAGGAAAAGGATGAGGGCAGGTGAGTGGAAACCGTTTTCGGGGAGTGTTCTCTGCATCTGGGTTTAGTTTCGTCTATAGCAGCGGGCCCAGGTCATCACCATCTCTGGCTTTTGGCAGGAGACTACATTCTGGGGTCTGGGGGGGGGCAGGGCCACTCGAGAGTCAGGCATCACCTCCTGTAGGTCCACAACACTGACACTATCCCACTCCACAACGTTTGAAGAGAGAAACCGTACAAACATAAAAAAGGAGTTGTTTTTCATCGCCTCAGGAGGAGGTGCTCCACCCCTCCTTGTTTGACAAATTAAGGTGCAACTTGCGGAGAAAAATAAAATAAAGATTCATGTCCTCTATGGCAGTCTCATACAAACAGAGACAGGAGGAGCAGGTACGCGTCCTCCCACCCGCCGACACACCCCACCTTCTTCCAGCCAGTTCCTCCTGGTCCAATATGGTTTTAGCGTGGAGGCGGAGGGGGCGGGGTCAGATGCAGGGTCGCCCCATCAGGTAAGGCCATATCTGGCAGTTCGGCAGGGTTAATGTACAAAGATGTGCCTCAGTAGCTCATCGGCAGACGGCCGCTGCTTAGTCTCTACAAAGATCCGTTTGAGGAACTCTCGGCAGTGGTCCGACACGTGGCCAGGCAGCACGGGGTTTGTGGGCTGGGTGGCAATCTTAAAGATGGCTGCCATGGCCTCAAACTCTGCCCACGGGGGTCGCTGTGTCAGCATCTCCACTACGGTGCAGCCGACACTCCTGAGAGCAAAGTGACGCGAGTTAAAATCAGAACAAGTGGACGAAATATGTTTTTGTCAAACACAGATGAGCAGTTCCTTTTTAAGGAATGAAATTAAAGTTATTACAAAAAATGAATACAACTTCTTCTTTGCAATGGCAGCTCTGGATTTTGATCCAAGCCCTCGAAAGACATTTGTTGTTTTATTCCACTAATATCATTAAACATAAAACCACTTTTATGAAACATAACATTAACTTCCCAGAGAAAAAAGGAGCATAGGAACTATTAGGAACAGCAAAAAGCCAATATGTGAACTCTGGCATCTTCTCACTAAACTGATCAGGATAGTTTGGGGAAAAATAGATGAAATATGCTGATCTCACCAGATATCAGCCTTCCTGCCGTAGCCCTCTCCACTGATCACTTCTGGGCTCATCCAGTAGGGGGTGCCGGTGACAGACATGATGCCTGTTCCTGACAGACAGATGGTCTGCAGCCGCCTGCTGGCCCCGAAGTCTCCCAGCTTCACGTTACCCACCGAGTCACGCAGGATGTTGGCCCCTGAACAAAGAAGAGAAAGAGTCACCCAGCTGCATCTTCCTGTATGTGTCAGCAGGCAAACTGCTTCAAGTATAAGAATAAATAAAAAGTCCACTTCACCTTTAATGTCTCTGTGGACAATCATGTTGCTGTGCAGGTAGGAAACCCCCTCCAGGATCTGCCGGGTGTAGCGGCGCGTCACGTTTTCAGTCAGCGCTCCGTACGACTTCAGCTGGTCCTTAATGGAGCCCTTAGGGCCACGCAATGACAGAAATGGATGTCAAATCGTGTATATCCTCACCTTTTCAAATCTCAAATATGAATCATTTTCAAGAGAATAGTGTCATTCTCTGGCTTCAATACATGCACAACAATGTTGAAATGTGACCCCTCTACCCAGTGAGCTGCACAAAACCACATTTTTTTAATTTCTGCTTTTCTTTCTACAAAAAGCGACCAACAATGTATCATTCATTAATCATATTCAACATGAATTCTCATTAGTTATTCTCAGACGGATATCGCTGTTTGTTATGTGTAAAGGTGCGTGTGTGTACAGTAGTGTGGCAGCAGCACCGTCCCGAAGCTTTGGGACGGTGCTGCTGCGGCACTAAGCCCAAAAAACAGTATTCGGGACAGCCCTAATTTAACTTCACAGCAAAAAGTAAATGAGAACTCACGCCAGGCATGTACTCCATGAAGATGGAGAGCGTTCGCTCCATCGTGTCTCGCAGACAGCCGTAGTACTGGACAATCCGCTCATGGCACAAATTCTTCAGGAGCTGGATTTCACACTCTAACGCGCTCACCTCCTAAATGACCGAAAACACAGCAAACTTTCATCTTTTCCTTTTGAACGGTTGTTTTTTATAACTATCGGATAAACATTCCTACATATCAGACTCTCACCTTGCTGGTCTCCGGACTCTCCGGGTCAAACTGGACCTGTTTGACTGCCAGTTCCCGTCCAGTATCGGCATCATAACAGAGATAAACCCGTCCGAAGGCGCCCTGACCCAGGAGCTTTCCGAGCCGCCAGTTTGTTGGGGCGCGTGGAGCTAAGCACAGCATAAAAACAGTCATACCACCGGAGGAAAACAAACATTTGAGATGCTTTGTGCAAATGAGAGATACATCAACATGCAACTCACAGCGGCTGGGTGGGCTGATGTCCATCACAGACAGGGTTGGAGCGGTTTGGTTGGGTTCAATGTCGCTGCCCCTTCGCGGCCTCCTGGCGGGCCCCGGGGCCTCCTCTAGGTCGGGAGTGAAGACACTGCTGCCGCTGCTGGTGCTGGGCGACTGCTCGGTCGGGCTGAAGCTAACCGGCGAGCGGAAGCCGTGAACCTGCGTTCGCCGAGCCCGAGGGAAGGTCTTCCTCCCTGACGAGCAGAAGAAGAGGAGGACAAGTGTGGACAGTTAGGGACATGAATGTAGACTCATGCATCTGTAGTACAAAGAAACAATGACGTTCATATACAGGCATCAGGTGTCATTAAGAATAATTACCCACCATCACTGTAGTCTTGAAGGCCGAAGGGAATGCCGTATCGTCGAGGGTACGTTCCACCTTTCCCCGACTTCTCAAACACTGGGATGTCGTACTCTAGAGAGGAAGAGGAAGAGGAGGACGATGACGAATCCAGAACAGTACAATTTATGGGAAATGACATCCAGCAGCTGCATGATGGAATTTAATGCATTTTGACTTGTGATTTCAGCTACATTATGGCAGCATGAGTGAGGCAGTATTTTAGGTTTAGTGTTGAGTCAGCTTTTCTCTATGGGTAAGATTCTGTATGAGGGAACCCTAACTTTTTAGCGTATTTTATTTTTATTGCCTACATAGTCTAGACTTGAACTTTTAAACACAAACATTTACCTGGAAAGTCCTGGTGGTTGTCTGGGTAACTCTGTGCTCGGGGCATCCTGGACTTCGGGTAGTCACTGAACAACATGAAAATAAAAGCATATATTAGTATGGAGTATACTTTAGACTTGCATTCAAGGGCTTTATTATGTAGGAAAATAGAACTTATCTGATCTGCAGATATGTAATATTAAACGACTCTTATCTCCATGTATTTACAACGATCAATCATAAACACAAACAGCAGGCCTATTATCGGACTTCTCTTAAGTATATTGTTGTATGAATAAAATCCAGACCTGTCCAGTGGGCTGTCTAAAGAGGGACAACTTCCAGACGCAGAGTTTTCTGGACTGCTCATGGACAGCGGGTCCAGCATCTGAAGAAAAGAAAGAAACTCACATACTGTAAATCATCCCATCCTCTTCAGTGCAGGACTCTCAAAGCCCAAATTTTATTTTCCGTATCTGCATGACGTGAAATTCATCAGCTGCTCATGCCCGAGAGGGACCACGCTGACTTCTGCACGGACATCTTTACGAACGACTGCTTGAAACACGTCAATGTACCCGTATAATATGTACAGAACCTTACAACACAAGTGATTTACATTGAAGCATCCAATACATCAAGGATCTTCCCCATACTTAAAAACACTAAACTCCTGACTGGTGGTACCTGGTCCATGCTCTCAGGAATGAACTCTCCTTCGCTGTTGATGCTGGTGAAGGAGCCGTTCCTCGCCACCTGCTGGAGCGCGTCGGGAATGTATCCTGGAGGAGGGGAGCTGCGATCTGTCGAATGGGAGCCTGGGGTTGGTTGAAGAGAAATATTTTTATTAGGGCTGTCAAAGTTAACGCGATAATAACACGTTAACAATAATTCGTTTTGACGCCACTAATTTCTTTAATGCATTAAGGCAATCAATCTTTTGGAGGTTGAAGCGGGCTCAGTTTTAAAGCTAGAGTGGAAATACTGGCATCATATGAAACTAGAAAACCTAAGGAAGGCTTGAAAATGTGTGATTAATCTCGATTAACTATGGACAATCATGCAATTAATATCGATTAAATATTTAAATCGATTGACAGCCTTATTTTTTACTTATTATCATTGATATCTACTGGATGAACTTGTGTGAAATAGTCAGTAGGTGCATTAGAGCGCAATGTTTTACGTTTATTTTGGGGCAAAATCATAACCTGAATTTTGAATTTGATATATCACTATTTGAGCTGTCTTCCTGTCTGTGCTTCTCTATTTAAAACAATCTTTAATCAGACCATGAGACATTATTCACCTATCAAAGACAGCATACTCTTCTTGTCAGCGACCCTGAATCCTGTGTTGTCCAGCTCCTCGTGGGACGGCAAGAGGTCCATATTGGAGGAAGTGTTCTGGAGAACCAGAGAAAGAAAACAGGCTGTTTTCAAATCATTACAACACAGTGAGGACTGTCAGGAGACTCAACTTCTTGTTTTGCACCTTTGCATGCTAAGATAGTCTCTCATAAAAAGGGAGAAAATTGTAAAAACACAGCTTCAGAGGTTAAAATAACTTTGAATTTTCAGTGGCATACATGTTTTGTCAAAGCTTGCTGTATTTCTTTCTTTGAAACACAGAAAAACAAAGCTGCTGTGATGCTGTTAAATAAGTCAGATAAAGGTGCCTGCCTGGTAATACTAAAATCTCTCCTTATTGTGTTACAAGGCAGATATCATCAGCTAACATCAACTATATAATACAGCTTCATTGTCGGGTAGTCAATCAGACTAAAAACACATTTTGTCTGGTCATTGTCAAAGAATAAAAAAATCTCTGCTCACCTGAGAGGAGATCTGGAGCACCAGGAGGATCTTCAGGCTCTTCATGTGAACGCTGCGATCCAGCAGCTCCACGGCCTTGTCTAGGTCGTCCTGAGTGGTCAGTGGAATCACCAACTGAAAGAAGAAAAAACAACTTTGGTGTAGATACCAGTTTTTAAAATATTTCATCCAATATCAGTATCAAGAAATGTGCAGGCCTTTGAAGGCTTCATACCTCATTGTTGGTGTAGTGAAGGTCCATCGTCTGACCAAAAGCCACTTTAGCTTTCGCCTTCAGGTCGTCCAGCTTGACAGGTCGAGGGAACTGCAAGATCCTACAGAGAAGAAGAGAGGACAGAGGTCAGGAGGGCACAGCTACAGGTCTGCAATGACAACATTAAAGTGGTGAACCTGGTCCAAGGCTCACCTCTTCTCCCCTTTGAACTCAAACTTCACTCTGACATCATTCTGTTGGAAAGACAGTCACGTTAAATTCATGTCGGATGAATGAACATGGACACATGAGAATACAGACATTTTATTGTTTTCTAAGAAGCATCCTTGTCAGTTTCGCATTAAAAGCCCCTTATTCACTGGGAGACCTTTACTGTCTCATACTGTATGCAGAAAGTGTTGTGTTTGATTAACAGCAGCTTAACATCATGAAAGAATAATCAGTATACTGTAATTATTATCAATCTAAATGATTTAATTAATGAGTGAGAATTGTGTTCAAGATAAGAGGCTGTTTGCCTACTGGCACTTTGTGTTTTTGCCCAGCATCGTGTTTATTTCTAACAGAGTGGTTACCTGGTTCTTGGGCGAGGAGGCTTTGGGTTTGCCCAGGTCCGACAGGAACATGGCAGGACGGCTAGAGCGGTGCAGTTCGGCCAAGTCCTGCATGATCGAGTTCAGCGCCTCCTGCTCATCTGAGTGACAACAAGATTTCAGCTTATTAAAAAGATTAAATCAAGAAAAGTTGATGAAACTAAAAGGTAAAAAAGGAAAATTACTTCAGCAATACTGGACAAACATTACTGTTAATTAACTAAATCTAGTTGGTCACACAAACATCTCACTGCAAAACACATCGTTCAAACTAAAAAGGCCAAATATATAAAACTGAATGACAATTACAGTTTAGTTAACATTTCTACATAAATATTGTTTGTGAGTCTTAATTTCCTTGGTGGATCTGATTTGATGTAAATTGTGAGCAACATGAGAATCCAAATTGTTCTTCACAATAACAAACCTCATTGCCTTCACCTTAGTAGGTTTGCACGATAATTTCTGCAGTACTGTAAATTTTAGAATTTTCAATATTATCTTTCCAGACCTGCAGTAGTAACATGTTATATGCCACATACATTTAAGTACATAACACAAGGGTTTATTGTGAGTCAAAGATGTCAAAGAAACATTATTTGTGGAGAACAAAAACTTTCCTTGGGTTGTAGGTTTGACAAAAGACAAAGCTGGCCGACTGCCAAACAGTAACACTATCTTAAAACACACACACATACCCATCATCATGGCACGGCGATTGACCCAGGAGGCCAGGAAAGAGGATTCTCCCATCAAAGGGATTCCTTCCTCCTGCAACAGCAAAAAGACAACATAAATCCTGACGTGCAGCTGATCGGGACACAAGTTAGAGCCTGAAGCTGCTAAACAGTGAGTCTCCTACACCTGGCTGGGTAATATGGAAAAATAATCATCACAATCACTGTAAAACATTGTACATTGTTGACTTGCATAACAGTGGGACTCCAAACTGTAACTGTGCAGCTGGCATCCTCACGTGTCTCAGAATTCATTTAGAAAGAAATCGGATTTAGCAGTTTATTATTACTTATAATTATGTTAATTATATTAACCTACAAAGCAAAACTGTTTATCACCATTCACAAGGTAATAAATCTGTGAGCATTTGATTATCGTACAGTTGGGTGATATCATTTACACCGTGAGACAACATGAATTGACAATTGTTTATATTAGATATTTTACCATACTATCGACCACGGTAGCTCTCCCTTTAATGTTGCAAATCAGTGAGCAGGACTGATGGCAATATTGGGTTCTACATGATTTTTGCGTCAGTGTAATGATTTGTCAGGTATTTAATTTGCTACAAAAGCAAAACCAGGGATTCCTTTTCTGGTTATTTTTTCCATTAACAGTTTCTCAGTTGATTTTCCAGAAAATGCCTTTAATTATGAAACACTCAGCTGCCAGAGTATGAGATCCATGTGGCAAAAAATAAGTCTGATAAACCAGGCTGCCATAAATCCTATCTTCATGAGGGCTACAATGTTCAGTTTTTCTTGAAACTGTTTTAGAGAAGTGCTGATTCAAATTTATGGTCACTTTGGAGGCTGAAGTTCATGGTGCTATTTGAGTGAATTATATTACGTTATGCTGAGAGTCTTCTCCTGTGTTTTCTAATATTTTGTCCAACCTGTTTATATAAATAAGGTTAGAGTATTAGTTTTAGCTAGGTGTGCCTAATAAACTGACAAGCTGAGTATATATACCAATATTGAAACATATCCTGTGATAGGATTTTATTCGCATCATGGAAAAGGTAATTTTCTTTATTATAATGTAAAGGTATACTTTTTAAAAGCAAAGATAGTAAGAAAACACCTACTACCTCTGCATGTTTTCTTACTACTTTAAAGATAAAAGTCCTGTTTTAAGAAAGACAGAAGTATTATCAGAAAAATGCACTAACAGTATCAAAAGTATCAGAGTATTATTATATACTATAGCTACTAGATTATTGGTTTATCATTATTATTGTTGCAGTAACGTGCAAGTCGCGTAATATTGGAGCTGGTCATGGTGGATTAAATTTAAACCACTTTATAAGCTGTTGGGCAGTTCAATTTAAATATTAAAAAAATCATGTCTGAATGTAAAATCTTAATCTGCAAAGTAACCAGTAACGATAGCTGTCAGATAAATGTGTAAATGGAGTAAAAAGTACAATCATTGTGGGGCAGTAGTATAGAGTAGTACAAACTTATAAATGATAAAATAATAAACAATACATTAATTGATAATAAAAGTAATAATTCGTTGGAGCCATTCCTATAACAGCATTTTCATACATTCCCCAGCATTTCTACTGCTCAATAATCACTAGTTCTCTAATATTTGTTATTTGTTATTAGTGTGAAGTCATGATGTTACCATGCAACACTATAGACAGAGGATCTGTACCAATCTGAAGAGGTTGAGTACAGTGAGTCTGGGAATTAAAGTCTGGACAGTCAAGATGGCCTCTGCTGATGAGGAGATGAATGGATATTGCTGATGAGAATCTACGATCACCATTTGATCACTAAAAATCCAAATTCCATCACGTTGATAAGGGTGGGCTGTGACACTAACATGTACTAAGCACTTAGACTAACATATTTCTAACAAATATCGTCCTTTGCAAACCTCTGTGGTGAGCTGCCTGGCTAGTGAGCTAATGTCACTGGTCCCAGCAAAGTTGATACCAACAACACTGCCACTATTATGAAATAAATAAATACATTTGTCAGGTTTTGCATATTCACAGAGAACATGGTCAATACCAACATTCACCACCAGAACCTTTGCCCCTAAAACCTTCTCGTCAGATGACATCATTTTTGCAATAAGAATATTACGACTTTTTTCTCATAATATTCTGACTTTATTCTTGTAATATTACGACTTTATTCTCATAATATTATGACTTTATTCTCGTAACATTACGACTTTTTTCTCGTAATATTCTGACTTTATTCTTGTAATATTATGACTTTATTTTCCTAATATTGCAACTTTTTTCTCGTAACGTTATGACTTTATTCTCTTAATATTACGACTTTTTTCGCGTAATATTATGACTTTATTCTCGTAATATTATGACTTTTTTCTAGTAATATTATGACTTTATTCTCATAATATTGCGACTTTTTTACCCGTAAAGTTATGACTTTATTCTCGTAATATTATGACTTTTTTCTAGTAATATTATGACTTTATTCTCATAATATTGCGACTTTTTTACCCGTAAAGTTATGACTTTATTCTCGTAATATTACGACTTTTTTTCTCGTAATATTATGACTTTATTCTGTAAATCTCAGATGTTTTTCCCCTCTATGTGGCCCTAATACTCGGTCATACATTTTCACTTTGGCCTTCACTGCATTAGACTTATGTACTATATATTTAGACTATAAACTGTGTTACCTTCATCACAATGATCAAATGTTTTCAGCTCCAGACAGATTTTTTTTTAATTATTTTGCCTAAAATGTCTCTTTTGATAGTGAAGGTTGCTGAGCCCTGACTTAGACTAACATATTTCTAACAAATATCGTCCCTGTGGTGAGCTGCCTGGCTAGTGAGCTAATGTCACTGGTCCCAGCAAAGATGATACCAACAACACTGCCACTATTAGATAGATAGATAGATAGACTGTAACTTTATTGATCCAGAGGGAAATTCAAATTTCCAGCATCACAGTTCCATAGTGCAAAAACATGTTAGTAAAAAGGCAGTAAAAAAGTTAGTAGTGCAAAGTACAAAATAAATATACCAGATATAAAAATACAAGATGAAGAAAACTGTTAAAACTGAATATAGTGCAGGGTAACTCCAGTAGCTTAGTCTAAAGTGCACTGTATGCATTATTAGCTGATTATATTATTATGACCTCCTCTGTGCAGATAATTAGCTTTAAATCAACTTGCTAGCGTTAGCCGAGCATGCTACAAATTTCCTTGTACAGCTAGCTGTCAGCAAGGCCTACGGAAGGAGGATGAGTCACGTGTCTTGGTTATGGAGTTTTAACGCATGCGCAGTGTAACTCAAGCTGCGGTCCTGCGTTCTGATTGGCTGATGAGTGTAGACCAGATTCTACTGCGCATGCCTGGTACCCCCAGGCCATGACGTGTGTCTCTGCCTTCTTCTATAGGCCTTGGGGAAGTTGTCAAGCTAAGCTAATGCTAAAAGCAGCCATTAATCGACCCAATAAAAGGTGTGAATCATCTTTTATCATCTCACCTGGTAGTCGGGTGGATTGTGTATTCACTTCCTCATCCACAGGGCCGGTGACAGGAGCCCCGGGCCCCGCGGAGAGCTTGATGGAGGAAGCAGAAGTTAGTTCAGTCCGCTCACACAACTTCACTCGAGTCCTGCTGGGCCACGACGACGACGAGGCCCGACGGTCGCTCAGTTTAACCCGCTAGGATCTCTTCCAGGCGGATAAAAATGACAATATCACGGTTTATGCAACATCCAACAAAGTGTATCCGTGTCTGTGCGGTGATAAATACGCAAAAGTTAACCGACAGCTTTCATTTTGTTGCACTTTACAGCCGGGTTGACGGTTGCTTCGCTGTTGCCGCCAGTTTGCGTGAAGCTAACGTCTACCTGAACACATGGCACCCGGAAGTGGAGAGATGTTGCTGACAAAATAAAAGCACAAAAAAAAAGAAAAACCATAGTTACATAGTTGGTGTTTTATGTTGACAGTTCTGAACCGGAAATGTTATTTTTCATTTTGGTATACTTGATTTAAAAAAATGCTGCATAACATGTATACACAACTAATGTTTTTATTTTATGGAAATGCCAATATTGATGTCAATTATGTAAATAAACATAATTACTTACTCTACTACCGGGCTGGAGTGTGGAGCAGTAGATTGGCGGGAAAAAATAAATAAATAAATAACAATAACAATAAAATACAAATTAATAATAATTATTAATAATAATAATTATTATTAATAATAATAACAATAATAATACTGGTACTACGGGTACTGAAGTTGTTAACAAAACATACTTCCATGCATCATTCTTGAAAGATTCTTATTTTGAAAATAGGACATACAGGATTAAACCAAACACTCCAGAGAATAGGCAAGCACCCAACTGGACTATGCACGCACTGTAATAAACCAGAAACTGTCAAGCATGTTCTTATAGAGTGCAACAAATATGACAAAGAAAGAAGGGAATTGCTATCAGGAGTAGATGATGGAAATATTACAATGGGGAATCTGCTAGGAAAGACGTCTAAGAAAGTACACTTCTAATTAATTACTTAAAGGTCCCATATTATACTCATTTTCAGGTTCATACTTGTATTTTGTGTTTCTACCAGAACATGTTTACATGCTGTAATGTTAAAAAAAAAGTTTTTTTCCTCATATAAGATAAGATAAGATAAGATAAGATAAGATGAACCTTTATTAATCCCCGGAGGGAAATTCAGGTGTCAAAGCAGCAACATCAGCAAACAGAGTGAATCACAGGAGAGGTAAAGGTATACAAAAATTATAAAGACAATAATAGAGATATAAAAGATACAGAGTGAATGGGTGAACATAGTGTGTACAGTCCGTCAATAAATAAATGTAGAATGTACAATAAATAAATAAATGTAATATATACATATGTGCAGTCAGCAGTAAAGTGGTATATAGGATGTATAGTGTAAAGTGAGTGTAAAGTGCGCCAGATAGTGCATGTTTAAATTTCTTAAAAGTCCTAATAGTTGTCATATGGGGGTCAGCCTTGGTTGTGGAGCCTGATGGCTACCAGCATGAAGGACTGACCCAGGCGCTTTGTGTTGTGCCGAGGAGGGATGAGTCTGTGGCTGAAGGTGCTCCTCATATACTGTCAACCTGAATATGCCTGTATTTACCCTCTGTCTGAAACGCTCCGTTTTAGCGCATTTTGACGGAATTGCAACAGAATTGCGTTGCTAGGCAACAGCTTGGGTCCATGTGTACTTCCTGACAGCTGATGACATTCACATACACTGCAACCAGGAATAAACTCGGACACATTTAGAATGTTTACGTTTAAAATTGTGTCAAGGGTCTAAATGTTGTATATTCGTGACATCACGAATGGGCAGAAATCCTGACAGCTGGTTTCAAATGCAGAGTTTCTGAATAGGGGTTGTGTGTATTTCCCTGTGGATTTAGTGTTTCGATACTTTCACAGTATTTATATAGGACTTGAAAATCTTACTTTTTTTATAATATGGGACCTTTAAGGGAAACAGGAATAATGGAGAGAATTTAATTATTAGTAGTATTATCATTATTGTTATTAATATTATTAATTATTAATTTGTATTTTATTGTTGTTTTCTTTTTCGTTTATTATTTATTATTTTATTTTTTTTCCCTGCACAATCTACTGCTCCACACTCCAGTCCAGTAGGTGGCGGCAATGCACTTAAAATCTGGTTTGCCAACCGCCAATAAAAACACCAAAGAAGAAGAAGATTCTTATTTTGAAAGAATCGATACCCGACGTCACTTCCGGTTGATGTTGAGCATTCTCATAACAGAAAGCTGGAGCTGCGACTGGAAGCTAACGCTAAGCTACACCTTTTAACACCACAAAGCAGAAGAACAACATGTCAGATACGGTAAGATACCAACCTTAAAGACTCGTTAGTATGGATAGTCTGCACGGAGTTGAAAAAGAGACAGATTCATGTTGTTGTTGTTGGTTATTTAGCATGCTAAGTGTTAGCTTGTTAGCTTCAGGCCCAGAGCTCACTGTTTATACAGCTAGCTGCTCAGCTCTTAGGTTTTAACTTCATCTTCAAAGTTCAGCTGTAAAACAAGAAGCAATAACAGCATTTACAAACACAAACATTCACATGGCAGTGTGGTATCAACATTCAAGAGTCAAGATGTTTATTGTCACGCCGGTTATACAGGTACAATCTAGTGAAATGCTTTTTGCTGGGAAGCTCCATTAATATAATAAGTTATAATACAATTACATTACAATTATGAAAGGAAATACTTTGTACAAGGGCACATTAAGAACATATACATTAAGAATATATGCAGGCATATTAAGAACATATACATTAAGAACATATACAGGCATATTAAGAACATATACATTAAGAACATATACAGGCATATTAAGAACATATACATTAAGAACATATACAGGCACATTAAGAACATATACATTAAGAACATATACAGGCATATTAAGAACATATACATTAAGAACATATGCAGGCATATTAAGAACATATACATTAAGAACATATGCAGGCATATTAAGAACATATACATTAAGAATATATGCAGGCATATTAAGAACATATACATTAAGAATATATGCAGGCATATTAAGAACATATACATTAAGAACATATACAGGCATATTAAGAACATATACATTAAGAATATATGCAGGCATATTAAGAACATATACATTAAGAACATATACAGGCATATTCAAGTTCAAGTTCAACTTTATTGTAATTTTTCCATATACAAAGTACACAGTTAATACGAAATGTCGTTGCTCACGGACCAAGGTGCAAACACGGATATACAAAAACGGTCACAAACATAGAACATAACACAGTGAACAAAGTGCGATGGTGCAGCACAATAAAAAGTGGATGACAGGATATTAACAGAGTAAAGCAGTATAAAAGCAATCAGGTCTTTTAAAAGTGCTATATATAAAAACCCAATGACTCTCCAGTAGTTATCCTTGTATAAATACCTAATAAATAGATAAATAGAAGAATAAACAAGATGTTTATTGTCACGCCGGTTATACAGGTACAATCGTGTGAAATGCTTTTTGCTGGGAAGCTCCATTAAAATAATAAGTTATATTACAATTACACTACAATTTTATAAAAGGAAATACTTTGTACAAGGGTATATTAAGAACATATACATTAAGAATATATACAGGCATATTAAGAACATATACATTAAGAATATATACAGGCATATTAAGAACATATACATTAAGAACATATACAGGCATATTAAGAACATATACATTAAGAACATATACAGGCATATTGAGAATATATACATGAAGAATATATACAGGCATATTAAGAACATATACAGGCATATTAAGAATATATACAGGCATATTAAGAACATATACATTAAGAACATATACAGAAATATACAGTATAAGATATATTTTTGTGTGAGAAGGTGTCGAATTATCTAATTTGTTGTTGATGTTTTTTTAGGAGACAAAACCATCCAGTCAAGACGGGGGAGATAAGAAGGATGGAGAGTACATCAAATTAAAAGTGATTGGTCAGGTGTGTATGAATTCATGGATGATGGATGGGACTCACTGAGCTTTAAAGGTCTCATATTATGCTCATTTTCAGGTTCATACCTGTATTTTGTGTTCCTACTAGAACATGTTTACATGCTGTAATGTTAAAAAAACAACTTTATTTTCCTCATACTGTCTGCTTGAATATACCCTCTGTCTGAAACGCTCCGTTTTAGTGCATTTCAACGGAATTACAAAAGAATTGCGTTGCCTGGCATCAGTTTGGGTCCATGTTTACTCCCTGTCAGCTGATGTTATTTACATACACTGCAACAGGATATTATCTGGGACACATTTAGAATGTTTACGTTTAAAACCATGTAATGGTCTAGATATTGTATATTTGTGACATCAGAAATGGACAGAAACCCAGACGGCTTGTTTCGAATGCAGAGTGTCTGAATACGGGCTGTGTGTATTTCTGTGTCTATTGAGCGTTTTGATAGTTTAACAGTATTTATATTGCACTTAAACCTGCTTTATAATATAAAAGACATGAAAATCTTACTTTATACAATATGGGACCTTTAACATAGAAATATGTAGCACTTGACTTAAGTTGTTGATGTTTTGCTTGTCCAATCACTTGTTTATCAAGGTTTTCTGTTGAATGACCCCAAGAATATTTGTTTGGTGTAAAGAAAGATGCAAGAAAGACTAAATTCTTTAAACTGTATAATTGCCAGTAAGTGTTTTGGTTTTAATCACATACTGCTTGCTTGTTGTTGATTTCTTTTAACTTCTTACAGTAATGATATTATTTCATAATTGACAAAAACAGGTTTCTCCTTGTTGAACCATGCTGGTCCTTCCACTGCTTCTAATCATCACTTTCTCTTTCTGCCCACAGGACAGCAGCGAAATCCACTTTAAGGTTAAAATGACGACACATCTGAAGAAGCTGAAGGAGTCTTACAGCCAGAGACAGGTCAGAGGAGAGAGTGAAATTACCATCAACCACTCCTTGTTACTAAATCACATAAGTTTGATAGTCCCGGCCATTTACAAAGCTCTGAGAAATGCCTCACTTTTCAAATTACTTTTAACTAGATTTCAAGTCTGGGAATTTAGAAGCTAACTTGTTTTAAGCTCCAACAGCTTAAAAAAAGAAGCTATTATTTCAGATTGGCGTGTGCTGTTGTGTTTCTTACAGGGTGTTCCAGCAAGCACGCTAAGGTTTCTGTTTGAAGGACAGAGAATCGCAGACAACCAAACTCCAAAAGAGGTAAGCTTGTCTCTCCTGACTTTAGCATCGCTTCAGCCTTTTGCTAAAGTTTCTATTGACCCAGAGTGTCGTGTGTTTCTTTAAAGACATACAAGTTTGTTATTTAGACATCTATCTCCTTTTGTAATTATTCCAAGGTTCCTTAAAACTGCAATTATGACTAACATGGCTATCCAAATTACTCTGCTATATTTTATGATCATGATGCGGAGTGCGGAGAATTTGGGGGATATTTATACTACATCAATTTTGGCATCTTAAATTAAGATTTGTAATATTTTGACCTACATAATAATAAATGCTTTTTCATAGTATGTTTCTCACAAAGTGCACCACCTATTTTAAAAGATAAAAATAACACATATATTCAATAGCAACACACATGCAGCTAAGCAAATCATTGAACAAACGACTGCTGCAGATCTGGAACAATTAATTGGAACATAACAGCTCTGCAATGTAAACAAATATAAATGTTAATAAATGTTCTAATACTGCATATTCTGCAGATGTAATGTAAAACAAGTGCTATACACAGACAGGGGGAAATTACCAGTAAAGGGTTTGTCATAGTTTTGTAACTGAATATAGAAGAATATTAAAATAGAACAAGAATATAGTGAGAAAGAAAATGTTATGTTTTTGACTCTGTTACTAAAACATGTCTCTCCTCTGCTGTTTCTTCATGTCAGCTGGGGATGGAGGACGAGGACGTCATTGAGGTTTATCAAGAACAGACTGGCGGATTTTGGAATGATTAAACCTCCTGCATTTCTAAATCTTTTTTTTTTTTTCTTATTTTGTATTTTATTTTGTATGTATGTACGTATTTTTGTTCAGTTTCAAACCATCTGGATCAAAACCAACTCTTATCAGGGCTTCCATGTATGAGGGCAGAAAGGTGAACAGACTGAGGTAAGGATGAGGAAAAGGACAGCGGGTCTCTGGTCCTCTTAAGTGCAGGGATGCTCATGTTGTTGACCCGAGCAATAGCATTCAACGTGAGTGTTATTACATAGACAAACATCTGTTTTTTTTCTGTTTTTTTGTCCTGTCTTTTTGGGGTGTCAGCGGAAGCAAATAATGCTATCAAGGAACAATCTGCATTAAAGGAATAGTTCACCCAAAAAGGAAAATGTCATCTAGTCACACTTATTACAGCCAAGACAAACAAAGTTATCATGATACGATATCACACAGTGTGTACAGCTTTGTTTGGCTTTCTCCAAAGAATTATAAAATAATAAAACCAGAAAAAAACAACACTATGTCTTCAAACGGCCCCTCCTGTATAATGTTAGTGTTCTGAAACCATACAGTTAGCACTTAGGGACCAACAAGTTTCATATTTACTAACTTCAGGTGCATTTTGGGATTTTTGATCTCAGAGTGTTTGAAAATGTTTTGGCATTGAAACTAGCTAATCAAGAAGCAAACAGAGACACATGGACCCTGCGGCAAAAAACGCAAAAGTCCTTCTGGCCTCTAAGTTTGAGGTGGCTGAAGCAAAGCTGTGTCTGCTGAGCTGATGTCAGAAATAGTTTTTTGGATGCACTATTCCTTTAAATCTGTGTTTGACTAGCAGCGATTCATCTTCTATTTCCCTTGTACCGGACGTTTGCTTGCACTCCTGTTAATTTTGTTGCCAGAGGAGTTTGACCCACCAAGTAAGATGTCAAGGATGCAGTTATTTGTACCCGAGGCAGATCAATCCACACACCTTCTGTATAACATCCAGGGCATTTAGCAGACGTTCTTACCCGAGAGAGGGTTTCCTTTGACACAATATGTGCTCATAGACAGCTGGATTGCTGGGCAGTCCGTCTATAACTCCTCAACACCACACATAATGGAAAGGAGTCTGTCAACATTTTGTGTCTCTACATTTGAATAATTTGCATTTACAGCCTCTGTGTGCCATTGCAGAGGAACTGCACCCTTCATGAAATTGTAAAACTCTGATAATTGACCTGATGTGGTAATATTTGAGATTTTAAACACATTTCTAAATGATAATTGTGCTTTACTTGTATATGTTGTGTTCAGTATTAGAGCGTGTTTGAATGCTATGCCATATGTATCTCCGGTGTCGTCTTTTATTTATACTTGAGGGATTCATTCTGTAATGATATATCTAAATATATACCCGATATGGAAATATTTTGCTCTCTGACAGTCACGCAGATGATTCTGTCTTCCAGCAGTTTGTTCAAATTGTCATCTTCGAACAGTGACATGTTATACTGCGGTGTCGGCGCTTGTTTTTAAAAGCTTTTTGTTTTTGGAATGGTCAATCTGTGTGCTGTATGAAGTTCCTCAAGAAGGTTAGAATCATGAGCAGCCCCAAACTGACCAACAAAAACATGTCTGGTTATTTCCCTCTTCACAAACACTCAAAACGCCAGGTTAAAGCTGCAGTGTGTGATGGTTGAACCACACCTTTGGGATTCCTTTGCTTTCAGTGCACTCAATACAAATTCAGAAGCCTGTCAGCTGTCTCTACTGCCATACATTATATTTTTCAGGATCCATAAATGTAGAAGTAAAAAACTTTTAAAGGAAGTAATTCTCCTTTTCTAAATGCAGTGATTCTGTGATCACAGATCAGCTATTGAATGGTTGTCATTTCCCAGAGGTGTCCTTAAAAGTAAAAGATTTTCTCAACCTGGCTGACTGTTCATCATCATCTTTCCTTCGTCGTCAGTGAGCGGCTCAGGTGAACTCCACTCCACCCAAACCCCCAGACAGGAAGGGCTGTGATTTGAGCCATAACGCTGATCTCAGTGAGGCGAATGGACTGTTCATCATTAGAGGAACATTGATACAGATGGTTTGAAATTCTGGAGATGAGCTTTTTGCTTTTTTTGAATAAAATATTTAAGAAAATACTGTTGTGTATATCTTTTATTCTTATTCTAGCATTTTGTGTAAAGGCTTCAATGTAAAAGTCCAGCTACAGATTCTAGTTAAATAAATTAGACTTCAGTTTGAGCCCACGTAGTAAATAATGGTTTCATTTACCTGAAATCAGGAAGCAACTCATTGTTTGTAAAAAATATTCAAATCCGTTTTTCTTACATTTCTGGATGTTGTAAACATTTAAAAACCTATCAAAATGATTAAAATGAAATCCTCTCACTGTAGTTCAATATAACATATTTCAATTAATTCACACAGCATCATATATGCAATAAATATCAGATGAAATTTAGCAAAACTCCTAAACGGTAGTTAAATGTAGTCCATTTAAATTCGATGTTTCGCTCTCTTCGGTTAACACAGCTGGTATATTTGCAGATGTATATTATTATTATAATGTATTGAATAATTTAGATAAACAAATTTTTACATTTATTTAGGTCATGTATCTCAGCTTTACTGTCCTTGAGTTATTACAACGGCACTTTAGATTTAAATTAAATATTTCAAGGTGTTATATACGGTATATAATTTATATATTTGCAGAGAAAGAATAAATGAGTTTATTGTGAGAGCGTTGTTGTATATGTTCTATGGATCTTTTAAGGCTATAGTATTAACACATGGCTTCCTTTAGGACAACCTAAAAAAACAAATGGTGAATAAGAGATATTTTAATGTTATCAAACTCAGTCTGAGGCACTAATGCTTTGGCATTAAGAGACGAGTCATTCAATTCATAAAATCAGATGAGTCCCTGTAAGCAATCAATGAGCTGTAGTGGTTTTGACTGCCTGAATAAATGAAATCAATCAGATATAGGCCTAATGTTGGAAACAGACCACAAACCAGAAGTTCATTTATAAAGTTCCTTTTTTACTTTTTGAAGAAGCTATGTTGCTTGTGGTGGTGTTGGTTCATAAAACATCTGATGTGGTGCACATTTAAACACAGGATCCAGGGAGCCGTTCCAACAATTTATTAAAGTCAAGGTGTGAAGTTGGATGGCAGTTGGTGGATGATTTTTTCTATTAAGAAAGGACATTAACAGATGATATTATAAATCTCATAAATATAATACAGATTACAATTAATAAGTCAATTCATTTTAACTTACATCTTTATGCATCCACAATCTGGAATTTGCCTTTTCTCCTTCACATATTAAACTCAGGTATCTAACATAACACAAAACAATCTGTTAACTTTCAAACAATATATATCTCATTTCAACCAAATAAATTATAAAGGCACAAAAGCCACATTAAACTCACATCACTCTCTCTTTGTTCTGCCTGGAATTGTTTGGAGGGAAAAGGGAGGGTTCAGGCCTGGAGGGCAGACTTATATAACCTACGGGGGAGTGGTTTAGTCAAGTGTGCATTCTATACCATGCCTGCAGGTGGGTTAGGGACTTGTGATTTAACACTTTTCTTTCTTCAATTCAATCTCAATTTGCAAATGGAACTCTTCATATGTTAAAGTTGTCATTAGTTTCCTAATCTGTGAGTTCAGGTACATGAGTGTGTTAAACAGACTAATCACAAGTGTTCATGAGACTCAAATGCTGGGTTCTCTTTCCCCCCGGTGCTTGTTAAAGCCCCCCTGCTGTCAGTCACTGATTGTGCAGGTAATGACCCGTCCAGGTGCCGTGACCTCACTGGTAACCTGTACATACAGAACATAATCCCAGAGACAACCATGAGGACTGACCCCACCATCCCGACCCCGATGCCACACCCCACATGTTGAGAATCGGGAGCCTTGGGCATTTTAAACTCCGGGGGGAACTTTATGGTCTGATTGGTCACCACCGAGCTCAGGTTCCACAGGAGAGGTATGAGTGACATCACGGCGGCCGACAGGCACAGCGCACCGGTGGTGAAGAATGCCAAGCGGATTTGGAAGTTCTTCTCCATCCCAAAGTAGACGTTCCTCAAGGCATAAACACCGCCAGCGTTCCCACAAAGCCCCACGAGCAGAGACAGGAGCATGAGAACCTGACCTGCCACGATCTCTGGTGGCGTGAAGGCCTCGGTCAGGCTGATGTACCTGCAGTGCATGACCCTAAAGCCAGGGCTCACAAGGGTGTGGCTGTTGAAGCAGGCCCGCCAGACGCCCACCCACGCCACCCCGGAGCTGATGACCTCCCTGTCAGACACCTGCCACACCCTCCACTGGATGAGTCCAAGGGCCACGGCGGTGAGCATCCAGCCCACGCAGCCCAGCCAGAGGGCACTGAGCTGGGCGTGGGCGGTGTGAGCCAGGTAGGTCATGGCAGTGGAGCCACGATAGAGCGTCAGGTTACCAAGAAAGTCCTGGTCCCACCCAGACTGGGCATCATCAGGAGATCAAAACCAGGTGGAAGCTTGACCTCTCTGTTGTAACTTCAGAATTCAAATCCAGCAAGAGAGCTCTCTCTCTCTCTCTCTGTGTGGCTGCAACTCATCCCCTCTTCCTCTTTTTCACGCTCTCAGGTCCTCTGATGCTCCTTTGTCACCTGGGTTACCAAACAAGCACCTGCAGCTCCCTCTGAGAGGACACACATACAGGTGTTCATGAACGAAAACAAAACACATCCTCAGTGGAGGAGCAGAAAATATACATTTCTCTCAAAGACGTTATGCTGTGATGTTTATACCTTATTCTCAAACTATTTGGGCGTCTATTGGGTAAAACTAACTTTACCATATGTTGATGATGTAGAGCTGAGCTTGATGTCCTAAAAGAACACTTTGCCTCCACAGTGATCACACTAGGATCAATAAAAAGGCTTTAAAGTTTCATGGTTGACCTCACTAACAGGTGTATCTAACACACCCATTGAGGAATATATCACAGTAATTCTGTGCAGTTAGGTCAACCAGACGATTCAGATGTAAAACTAATCTCTAAGCTTCTCGACATGGTGGTGGGGAAGTCTTGTGACCCTCATCACCCCTATAGCCTGGTTTATTGGACATCTGGACCATCATGACTAAGATTTATTATGGTTGGTTTAGATGTTAATATGTTACTCTGCAGAATGTCCATATTTGTTTATCACCTTCTCATGATGAACTTGATTTTCATAAGTATGAGCTGTAAAATAACTGCCTCTTTCTCTTGGTTTGGTCTCTGTGCTTTTCATGCATCAGCTGAAATGGTTTATTTTGTACGTTCACCTCCAGTAGAACATTGTTTTTGCTTTTAAGCTCAGGCTTGACAAACAAAGGGAAATAAACTGTGTTTTTATTCGGCTGTATTTCCACGCTAGTGAAACCAGCAGACCACCTTTCTAAAGGTGTAGGAATAATCAAACCCTCACAAGTTTATTTTACGAAGTAAACTTAAGTATAAAGTATTAAAGTACACTCGCAGTAAACTTCTAGTTTAATATAATACTTAACACTTTTCAGTATAAGCCAAGTATACTTGGACCTTTCTGTATACTTAAGCTAAGGAAACTTAAGTATAATTTTGTTAAGTATATCTCTGATAAGTACATAAGTGAAAGCATTATTTTAAGTTTATACTAATAGCACACTTGAATAAACTTTATGTCATAAAGAATACTTTCATCTCTTACTATCTTAATTCATGTTCAATTATTATTCAGCAGCATAAGAGAAAGTTGGACTTAATTTAAAAAGGAAATTATGCTTATCTTGTATAATTTCACAAACACACACACACACACACACACACACACACACACACACACACACACACACACACACACACATGTAGCAGTGCACTCATATCTGCAATATTTTTCTTATCACTTCTAATGTAAAAATTTAAATCATAATGATAAAAACATTATAATCTGATTTATAAATACAGATTTAGCAACAAAAAAAGGCTTCTGCAAATGAATTTATTTAATTTAAAAAGGATAAAACCTACATACATACGCTGAGTATATTATTGATCACATCAGATTAAAGCAGGTAACTTCCATCACAGACTGGAAGTCAAACTCTTACCTGAGTGCTGTTTTTTTGAGCCGAGCCGCCTTCAAACTCTGAGACCAGAAACAGACTGAAAACCTGAACAGGAAGGTCTTTTTAGTCACAGACGCAGCACGACACTTCCTCTTCTTCCTACCAATAACCTAGATACAGTTTCCCGTCATGTCGTGAAACTGTAAATGATTGACAGAATATAATAGGCTCTGATGGTGTTATTGTTTTATATACCCTTACTTTCAACTCGCTTCACTTTCTTTTTGTTATTACAGTTCCAACTGGTGATGCTCACATTTGTTTGACATTTGTTTGCTGAGATAATATGATTGTTTAGAAACTTATTAATAATCTAGTTCCAATATTAAAATTAAAATGTTGATTTAAGTTGCAGTTGTTTTTTATTAAATTAACCAGAGCAGCCTTAAAGTGCTCAGTTCAGGACAAAAAATGTGTTTAAAGATGAACAAAGCTGCACTTAAATATTGCAGTGCAGGTGGAATTCATGTCAATTCTTGCAATTGCAGAAATGTCTCATTTCACTGTATCATGTCAAACTTGTCTGAGGATCTAGTGAACATTGTAAAACAGGAGCCACATGCAGTTTAATCAGGCGAAATACAACATCACTGAATGATGACAGAATGCTTCCCTTGTATGTGCAGCAAAAAAAACTAAATATGTAATAATGTCTGTCGCTTCTGGTACATTTAAACGACATTCCTTTTACTACATCGGTCATTTTACCAAAATCAAATATAACACAGCACTTCAGAAGTGTATGTTAGCAGGCCACAGTGCCATCCGTCAGAACTAAAGTGTTAAAGTGTGTTAAAATATACTGAAGGTGGAGTCTGAAAGAAAGCCATACACATTGTCCTGATCCTGAAGGGGCCTGGCAGGGAAATCCAGTTTTTCTCACTCCAAATAAAGCCCTGACCCTGATCCTTAATCCAACAGGTGCAGTAAAAGTCCAGAATGGCGGCTAGGGGTTGTAAAAGTGTGACATGATGTTGAGCAATAGATTAAAATACGTCATCAAAGATTGTAAACACTAGGGAACTTGCTTAGAATTGGTAAAAGTAAGCTGAAAGTTAAATAAATCCGGAGAAAAAAACTTTGTTCAAGAGTATATAAATGTCTTTAATAAGAAATCTGAGTTTAAATGTGTGCTCTGAAGTGATAACCTCTATATTGTTTTGTCAGAAAACACACACACTCTTCCCCAACCCCTCTGTCTCCACTCCCACCTGCCCAACCAAAGCTAACACTATAAACAGTTACTACTTTTGGCTGTTTCAAAGGTCGCATCATAGTCAGTCTGAGACTGAGACTGTAAACTGAAGGCCCTGATTGACAGTTTCTTCTACTTCAAATATGCAATTAATTTAAGTCAGGGCAGAAAAGCCTCTAAAACAGCAATCAGAAAATAAAATGTTCCAGGTAAACTTAAATTGTTGCCCATGTGAATTATGGGCATATTAATACAACAGTTTTAGTCTGTCGTTGACAGAAATTACTAATTAAATAGTAAATAGAAATGGAGTATTTGGGAGTCCCGATGTTGCTTAGTTAAAACTTGCTTTTCTATAATTTGCTTCACTGTCTCTTAGCCTAGCTTAGCACAAAAGACTGGACGCAGTGTCATCTGGAAGCAACTGTCATCCAAAGAACAAAATACTGTCTTATGAACACTTAGTATTTTGCTTTTTGAACTTTTTTTTATTTGTTATTGAGTCCTTTAAGTTTGCTTTTCCTAAAACAACCCTAACCCAAATCAAATTGTTTCAATGTTTTCTAAAATCCAGCTTCATTGTCTTGATTCTAGAGCAGATATTCTCTTAAACTGGGACAAACACACAAGTATAGTGAATAACAGAGCAATCTAATCAATTCAAACAGGTGGAAGGATTCTGTAAAGTCAGGAGTGTCGGGAGCAGATGAGTTGAAATGTGCTGCACGGATATCATGCTGTAAAAACAAAGAAAATGCCATAAATGCCACACCACAGAGGTGTGCAGGGTGGCAGTCTTTCAAATGACTGGCTGCTGCTCTGGCTTATATACATAGGGCCGTGATGGGGCCGTGATGGGGCCCAGGTGTGTCCAATGCTGCCGATTAGCCTCCGACAGAAAACAGAGCAACAGCAGGTCGAACCGTCACAATATCTGCCTTAGTTCTTCTTTCTAGAAAATGATTGGGTCTTGATTTCAAGGAAACACGTTGAAATAATTTGACTGCTTTGGCAGTTTGTCATTTGTTTTAAGAAAATAAGAGCTTAATGACTTGATAAAATGTTTGCTAAGTGGACAGTTCCAGTAAAATAATATCAAACTGACCTATTAGATAATGTTAAAAAATAACATCACCAGATCTCTCAGCTTTATCATTTTATTGCTTTGAAAGTTGGTGAAAGAGTGCACTGCATACATGAAGTGTGTGTGTGCGCCGTACACAGCACCAGGACACGCCCGCGTCAGTCCATAAAGTTCACAGTGGTGGGAGGCAACAGTAGGCACGTCTTCAAATAAATAAATATATATATATATATATATATATATATATATATATATATTAAAGTGCTAACTTTTAGATTAACCTCCACAGAAACCCCAGCTGTGCGTCACTCCTTTCACTCTGAGCAAGAAGAAAAGATGAGATGAGTCAGTGCGGTGGTGACGAGACTGCCGTCAACATTTTTGGGAGCTTCAGCTAAAAGCACCAAGTATGAATGAAAACCTGTGAGGTTACAGGCAACAAAACCATCCAGGGAATATTAGCAGTGTATTATGATATAGAAAACAAGTACTGCTGGAAAAAGTCAACATCGTCTTTATGAGAATAATGTCCAGTTATCAGCTCTTAATCCAGCATAAATTAAAGAGTTTCACTCCAAAATGAGATATTCATCATATGTAAACGTGACGTCATCTGCCCTAATAGAATAATACACTACACAAAGGTTGTAAAAGCAGGAAAGCTAACTTAATATCATGGCTGACTAGAGGAGAACAGCATCTTGGAATCAAACTCTTCATCTTATTTTGTTAGAAAACAAAAAGTACGTCATGAGTGGAAATAAATTACTGGGGAGACATTTCTTCTTTCTCCATAGAAGTTTTCTAAAATAAATTACTAGAAAATATTACTAAAATAAAACTTAAAACACACCTGATGGTAATTAATTACAAACCCAGCAACATGCAGCTCATGATGCAACTTAAATAGAACAGAAACACAAATAAAAAAGTGACACTGGAAACACTGTAAGATCTCTCTGGGGTGTTGAGGTGCAAATACATACAGGGGTTAATAAAAACAGCATTCTGATTAAAGTTGTACGCGATCTAAAATCATCAGTGTTTGAGTATCAACTTGACAGGAGTTGACGTTCCTGGAGAAAGAAGACTTGGAGTCATCGATGATAGAAATGCCTCCAATAGTGACCAGCATTGATCATGTTTGATGCTCCATACATAGATGTTTATGTATTATAATTTTAAAATCTTATAAAGCATCAGTAAACCATGAGTGCTTTGACTTTGGGATACTAATAGCTGTAAAAAAGGGAGAAAATAAACTTGTGAATTTAGGGAAATCTGCTACTCTTCACAGCATAAAATCGACAGAGTTCACTTCCAGAACAAAGCGGGATGGATCTTTCTGAGTTTCTGGTGCAGCAGACTGCAGAAGGAATGAAAGGTCAACATAAAACTTTTGTTTATCCTCTTCAGTACAGTAAAAGAGAAAAGACATTTGTTCCATGACTATGAGCCCATTTTGACTTCAGTAACTTTTTCAGGAATCCTGGAAACTTTTTAGGAAGTTTCCCTGCAACTCTAGACAATTAAAGTTTATTCAATTATTAATTCAGATGCGTACTAATGCAGAACAAACCATCTTCTGGCTCCTTCATCCTCCCTGTCTCTATATATCTTTTGTACAATATCCATTTAAACATCACAGTCGTGAATCAGTTCATTACAAATGACAACACAATATCTCTGTGTTGTTGTCTAGTCATTGTGCAAAAATTGGGCCTCAAAGAAGCCGTCGTTTTTTAATCAATTACCGAACTAATTGACCTCATTTAGTTCCTGAGGCTTCTTAGTTCTTAGAACTATTTGGTTAAAAAGGGCCACATTGGTAATGTAGTACTGAAACAATAACAATACCACTGGCATGAAATAGAGGCTTGAAATCCTCTCAGCCATGAAATCAGACACAATTTAGCAATGACATTAATATAAAAATGCTACATGAATCATCCTCAAATGTAGAAATTGTCACCCAACTGGTGCCTCAATCTGAAAGAAGAAAAAGTATTTCTCGGGTGAATGCTATCAGAGCAGCGGCCTCTGCTCCAGCGGCAGACTGTCCACCAGGCACTTCAGCTGCTCCTCGCCCAGCTTGATCTTGTCCTCTAGTTTACGCTGCTCGATGATGAGGGCTGACTTCATCTTCACAAAGTGCCGGTAATCGTCCAGGCTTTCTGCGTCCAGGTGGGCCTCCATGATGCAGGAAACCAGCCGCTCCCGACGGTCCAGGTTCTCCTTCAGCTCCTTGGCATCCTCGTGTTGCTGCATCAGCAGCTTGCGCTTCTCTGCCAGGGTTCGCTGATGAAGGATGGATATTATGAATTAATCAGTGGATCAGGTGGACAGTATGGATGTCATCTATCTGAACAGATTCAGTGTTTTTTCCCTGTTGGATGTTACCTTCTCCTCTGGAGGGGCCTCGTCCTCCAGGCTGTTGAGAGCGTTCTCTACCCGGGCGAGCCGCCCCGACAGCGACAGCAGCAGGCTCACCACCTTATCTAGGTCGCCCACAAACATGCAGAACTTGTCGAGCTGGTTGGCCTGACAGCGGCGCTGCACGGTGGCCTCCACCTCCCGGCCCAGAGCCTCGTTGTCCTCCACGTCCTCCTGCAGGCTGTGCCGTGCCTCCCGCAACACCTCCAGCTTCCTCGCCAGGCTGGAGATCAGCTCTTGCTGGAGAGCATGAAGAAAACATGGAGAAAAACACATACCCCAAAGCAAATTCAAAAGCAAGTTTCCACTTACAGACGATTAAAAATCCTTTCCAATTTCTGTTGAAATTGACTGACTGAGGCTGCCTGAGGCTGACTGAGGCTGCTGAGTGTTATACATAATATTACATGCTGTCTATCTCTCAATGGGCGAGTTTTACCTTTTTACTGGCGAGGTTGACGTCCAGCTCGTCCTCAGAGTCCTGCTCCTCCAGCTGCTCCTGCATGTCCTTCATCTTGATGAGGAGCTCGGCTTTGGGAGCCGATGTGTTGTAGTAGGAGGAGCTGGGGACCAGAGAGGCTGCTGCTGAAACAGACAAGTCCTCCTCCTCCCTCCTGACACACACACACACACACACACACACACACACACACATGTAAACACAAACACAGCTGAGCAGAGGTTCGGAGACATTTTTGTATAACCAACAACAGCTGGAATAAAAGAAAAATAGTGTTGGAATAGTGGGAAGTATTCAGCTGCTTCTGCAACGGGCAGAAAATGACCTACACATTACAAAACAAGCAATTACAGAGCAGTAGATTAGAGGAGATAACTGTAATGAGACATTTGTCCACCAGAGGGCAGGCTGAGTGAAAGTTGAATAGGCTGGACTGGAAATAAAACTTGAATTAGTCAATAACACTTGGTTTAATTTGTTAATTTAATTCATCCCCTGGTGTTCCCATTCATATAATTGCCACAGACTATTAGTCAGTCCTTTTGCGTTTAATTTGCATTTCTATATTCACATATGTAAATTATATTTTCTGATGATTTTGATTTTGAATGAAGTTAGCAAACATGGTGATTCCTCCTGAAAACAATAGAAAAAAAGGATTGGAGAATTTTTTAACACTATCAGAGAAGCTCACATCATGTTGAATCTAGCTAGTTATTAAAATTGTATAATCACATGATAAAGTCCAGGATAACTGTGTCAACCAGTTAAGAGAGAGAGAGCAAATTCAGTGTCTTGCTGGATAGATACTTGAGGACAAGGAGTTAATATCAGCCCTTTGTGGATGCAATTACTCCAATCACAAAATGCACACAGCATCTGGAAACGTTTATATGTTTGTTTCTGAAGCTGCTAAAGTTAAAGGATGCAGCAGTTCTAATGTAATAAATGATTTTAATAAATCTGGAGATAGCTTATAAAAGGTCCCACCTGTCCATGCTCCTGGGGGATGAGGTGGGCAGTCTGGAGCCAGAGGAAGCCCTCCTGCGCTGGTGGGCCCCCTCCAGGATCTGCTCCTCTGTGGGGAAGAGTCCTTCCATCAGGTCCATGGTGGTCATCCTACCGCTCTGGTCCAAGATGTCCACCAGAGACTTATCTTTACCCATGATGTCCCTGGCCAGCTCCTCTCTCTTGGCATCCTCCTCTGAGCGCCGAGCCCCCGCTGTACTCGACTCCGGGACTGACACTAAAGCCTGACCGGGCTCCTGAGGGGCCTGGCGGGTGTAGGCGCTGAACAGGGACGAAGCCAGGCGCTCCGTGGTGCTCAGGGAGGGGATGTGGGCCGGCGGTGGCTCGAAGACACTGCAGGAGTCGCTGCTCTGAGGCAGGTAGGCCCTGCCCTCTCGCTCCGAGCTGCTCTCAGCGTGGACGATCCTCACAGGGACTTTCCTCACCGGACTGTTCACATCCATCTCAGCTGGGAGCATCAAATCATTTTCTGACCTGGACAGGGAAAACATTTCCATATTAAAGCCTGAAACTATTCATCTGCTGGTCTCTAACATCTAAAAACTTGTGACAATGAAGACAGTTTAACTCTAAATTTGTGGTCCTCAGTATGTTATAATGTTAGAATTATGTGCCCCATATTAGCTCTTTTCTTATATCAATAATGCTCGGTGTTGTAAATTCCCAACATAAGCTTATTCAAATTTAATGAAGGCAAAACCTTCTTTTAAATGTCATTATTTATAATATTCTTATAATTATTAATTGAGGGACTGAGGATGAATGTTTTTAATCCAACATCACATTTTCACAGTTAACTAATTTTCGAACCTGTAACCTGCAAAATAACAAAAACAGATGCATAAAATAATGCCAAGACTTGAACTGTTTTGGTTCCCAAACATACTGAAACTTTTTGCCTTGCTCATAGGTTTTTTGTTTCTTATTCATCTGAAGACTAAAGTAAACCGACGGGGCAGAACGCTTAAGATGAGGGGCTGTAAATGTTTCACATTTTTCATGTTTAACTTCAGTCGAAGGTTTAAAGCTTCAGAAATCGCAGAGTATGGAAACATTTCTTAATACACATCAGAGCTACGCAGTCGAGCGTTTCTAATTAAAGGATGGATCGTACAGTAGAACTGCAATAGAAACCAAAGGTCACAGCAGCCATGTGGCTTTAACTAAATTACAGCCTCCAGTCCGATTTGCCTCAGGCCGCAGAGGCAATCGACGACAAGCACCATCAAACTGTGATTTTCCTCTCTGTGGGCACATTTCCATCAGCTGACAGAAGTAGCAGCATTTTCACAGTTAATTCCTTTGACACTTTTTATGCTATTTGAGGTCAAAGGTCTGACGTATCAACATGATAATCTTTTCTTTCTACACTCTGTTTGTTTTGTTTATCAGTGCCGGACTTGAACTTGTTTACCTTAAATTCAAAGCCTCCTCTACTAGAACAGAAGAGAGAAGCTTTACGTAACGAGGGGCGGTGAGGAGACCTGAAGCACTTTGGCTAAGCTGCTTACCTGAGCGGTGAGTCATCCTGCACGAACACGGCCGGCGGTTTGTCGGTCAGTCTCAGCGGGGCAAACTGTGGCGAGGGAGATCGCGTTCGATCAGTCGCAGGAAGAGACAGAGCGGCCGTCCAGGGGGAGAACAGGGATGACGAGGAAGGTGGCTGCGGTTGCTCCTTCTCCACCTTGTTTTCTCCACCTCCTCTGCTCATATCTGCTCTGGACGTCCTGCTGAGTTGAGGGGAGCTGGCCGGGGCGGGGCCAGCCGAGGAGTTTTGGGCAGTAGCATGGTACTGGGTGTCAGAGCTGCAGCTGGACAGAGGCTGGAGCGCTGTCGGGTCTGCCTGGGCGCCAGCGAGGAATTCCTGGGAGGAGGATGTGGTCTCTGGGCCTAAATGGGGCCTGGGCGGAGGCAGGAGGCCCTTGGTTTGTGGAAGCTGGGATAGATGCTGGGATCCTGGGTTGGGGCTGAGGCTGCGAGGGCCTGAGGAGTGTGTGGTGTGGGAGGGATTGGCAGCGTCTGGTTTGGTCCTGTGGTCAGTGAGGCCTGGGACCGGGCCCTCGTTTCTGGGGACTGTCAGGCCCGACTGTGGGCTGTGGTGAGGCTGGTATTGCAGTCTGCTCTCTGTTTTTCCTCTAGAGGTCAAAGCAAAGACAAACTTCATCAGTACCTGAGGGAAAAGTTTAATTTTACCTTCTTTACAAAGGAGGTCAAACATTTGTCTTTCTTTATAAAGCTGTTCAAACAACCGTGTCTGTTTAAATTGCTTCATGAAATGTTCCTCCCTCTTGTGTATAGCTTTGTTTATGGTGCAAGAAGTGTGTACTTTGTCCCTTTTTATATATACAACATCGGTTTAGAAGAATTTTCAAAGACGTTTAGACATCTCTGAAAATATATATGAAAACATATTACAGGTTCCCGAGTAGAAAAGTTAAGAAAAGTTTGTTTACACATGGGATACGATCCATGTGCTGTGTGTTTTTCAGTGGTACTGGGAAGAAATTGGGCTCCAAGTCAAACTCCATCAAGACACCATGAGTCAGAAGTACTCTGGCGGTTTTAGTACATCTAAAAAAACAGCAGCTAAGATTTTTATTCTACAATTCTGTGGGCATGTTTTTGACAGAATCAAGCTTGCTAAAATGAAGTTAAACAGTAAATTCAAATGCTCATCATTTTAGAAAATAAGGACCATGTTTAGGACTGATGTGCAAAGTTCACAAGAAGTTGTTTACCTGGCTCATGTACCGCCATGTTTACTACACTAACATGTGTAATTTGTTTATTTGAACCACATTAGTGGATCCTCTGCCTGTTGACTTGTAGCTTTAGAGGCTTTAGAGGTGTGTTTGCTGTTCACAGTGAGTGTTACAGTTTAGGAAACCCGAGCCACAGGTGTGAAAACCAAATACAGAGGTTGGATTACACCTGAGCAGAGACAGTTACAGTGACAGAGTCTGACTTAAAGACACATCTCACCTAAACAAATATTTTGATTACACCATTATTTACCTTTTAAAAAAAAGACTTATTGTAGTTATCATGCATCAATGTTTACAGGATCAAATTCTCTGCCATACACGGAGTGATGTGATTACTGTTTAAAATAAACTGAGGACAAACTGGATTTTTAAAGAAAAGTTCCCCATTTTGAATCCTAAACATATCCTATAAACCATCAGAAATACTGTTTCCCTTCATTTATAATCAGATAACTCTCTAAACTTACCATGCTGCTACAGCTTCTTATTGACTTTAAATCAAGACATTTAGCAGACATGGCTGCAGAAATTAGACTCCTTTAAATATTTAAATGTAATGCTTAATATTTTCCATAATTTGGCAGATTAAGAGAGGCCACTGAAATAAACCTGACATTAACTGGTTGAACCATGTTATCATTAATGTATCGGCAGGCTGAGAAACAACACTTAGGGCTTCATTAAGGGTTTTTTATCTTTTAATCTTAAAGTGAAATGGGCATAAAATAATTTAGGGGTTTTGGTTAATGATGAATATATAGCAAAACTGCACAAATAAGCTCAGTCTTCAGTGGTTGGGATTGTATCTCGTTTAAACTCCACCCACTAAAAAGGTGCATGAAATAAAACTAGAATAAAAAGGAACTTGAGCAACAATTCAGTTATCTTCGTGCAAGTTTTGCTGACACTTGTGGATGAACGTCGTATTTCCTGAAAGGTGTTTATGTCACACAAAGAAACATGTCAACAAAGGAACAAATGCTGTGGATTAATTTCACCATTTAGCCAAGAAAGTGATCATGTACACAGCAGATAAGTGTTCATTTTCAAAAGCAGCTTAAGGATAAAATGATACACTCTCCACCCGCCGTAAATCACCTGTAATTGCACAGACACTTTTGTAAATCTGGGTGTAGTTTACGACAGGAGTCCAGAAGATACTGTTCACCTCAACATGAGCTCCAACAATACGAGATAAGGTTGGGAAGAGATCTAGTATGACAGAAAATTATATTTTCCTTTTAGTTCAGGAAACCTGGAATGAGAAACTGAGACGTGTTCTCACTCTGCCCTGAAATCTCACCTCCCAAATACATTCCACATTTACATGAAACTTCACATGCATTTCTTCCAGACAGAGCGAGCAGGGTCTGGTGGACACTCTGGAAAGTGCAGCGATCAACTGTTTTACTTGGCAAACACTGTGCCATTCTGCTGCCCTTCAAGGCGTTGAATATTTATTAGGGCTGGGAAGATTCACCTATCTCCTGATTCGATAGTATCACGATATTTGGGTGCGGATTCGATATGTATTGCAATTTTTAAGTATTGCGATTCGATATTACAATTTATTGCGATTTTTGTTAACTTTTTTAACACTAGACCATGAGAAAAAGTTCAAGAATCATTCACTTCTAGGGACTTTTACTTTGGAAAATATCTAAATTAATCCAGTAAAAATGTTTGATTTTCAGCATGTATGTAGTCAGAGATGTCCTGAAGTCAAATATATCAATCATTGTCAGGAATTATTCATTTATAAGGGACATATAATGTTTTATACTTCTGGTGAATATAATCCTATCAGTCTTATTTCCATATAAGTATTTTGTATATACAGTTTCCTTTGTTAACACCTTATTTTGAAAAGCGGACGTAGTCCCACGTGTCTACTTCCTCTAACTTCTCCAAGGTGGTCTCTAGCTCTCCCGTCAGCTCCGTTCTCTTTATCCATCCATGGTCAGCTCCATCGGGGCCGTTTCAATGCAGAGAACAGAAATGTCAGTATATGGGTGCTCTACAGTTGTAGCGTCGGCCCATTTGACCCCGGAGATGAGAGCGACGGCCGGCTTGACTGCACGTTACCACGATACAATAACGTTTCCTGTCCGTGACAGAGTTAGCATGCAGCTTTAGCCGTGATGTCTAGCTCTGCTTTTCCTGTCAATGTGTGAAACCCAAAGTGTTTCCATCCTTTACTGGATGTGTAGTGTTTACCACGCTGGATTTAACATGTGAGGGTGCAGGTCGTATCCACGCAGAAACTCTGCTGTTTTCTACTTTATCGTTTCAACACGCTGAGGTTTGTTTTGGTTGACGGATACGGAACGGATATGATGTCACGTTACTTACTACAACAATAAAAGCAGTAACTTCCTTCTACCTCCAAATAGACTCAAATTAAGCTTAATATATCGATTCTGGCATTAAAAAAAAAAATTTAAAAAATAAAAATAAAATTGTGATACATAGGTTAATTGATTTTTTTCCCACCTTTACTATTTATCATATTGAGCAAACACTGTGCGTTAAAAGTAAAACAGTAAGAGTGATGAGTTAATTTGTTTATTCCACTGATTGATTGCATCCTTTTTAGTTTGTTGTATTTTTTTCTTATTGTCTACTGTATTATCTAACTGTGTTGTATTTATATATACACATATTGTAAACCTTAATCTCACCTGTAACTGCTCTGCTGGATGTGAGGGTCTCCCCATGGTGAAGGAATATTCTGCAAAAGAAAGGCAAAGGGCTTCTTCGCTTAACTCTGCAAATCCAATCATGAACTCTTGGATGAAAACATCGTCTTACTTAATAACTTACAGCTAAAAGTTTTATCTTCATGCCATCCATTATTACTAAGCATCTCATGTTAGTAGAACAGACTCATACATGCACATAAATCATTCAGTTATACAAACAGCTATATCTTCTGGGCTTCTCACCTGTGTATAGAAGTCTGCAGAGGGAGAAGATCGGGATCTCTCGTGGATGCACACTGTCTTGTCCTCGGCATCTGCGTCCAAGATGTTCTCCGCCGAGTGATACCTCCCTTGCGTCTTGGTCTCTGATGACTTCTTCTGTTTATTCCACGTGGCCTGGTACTCAGCGAAGGTCCCAAGCCTCTGCTGCTCTAGTAAGACCTGCTTATGTCCAGGGCTGAGGTATTTGGGGTCTGTGGATGGGTGAGCTTCCTCGGGCTCTCCAGAGGGAGTTCTTTCTTTGGGTTTGCCTTCCTCACCAAGGTCTGCCGTCAAGTTTGTACCCTGGCTGGACTTCAGCACAGGCCTGGAAAATGCTGGTTTGGCCTCAAAGAACTTCCTACGCTCTCCGAAAGACCCTGATTGAGGTTCTCCCTCCACTCCCACTTTGTCTATCTTGTCAGGCTCTGAGAAGGAGTGCATCCTCTTGGCCAGTGGGAAACGCTTACGTCCTCTAATGCGTCCACTGGTGGTTTTAACTATCGGCGCCTCTGGTCCAAGAGGCTCAAGGTCTCGTCTCTGGAAAGAGGTGGCCTGGAGGACCCTGGCCTGCGCCTCTTTTAGGTGGTCTTTGTAGGTGTTGGAGAAGGAGACACCAGAAGACGTAGATGACTTTGTGGATCTCCACTCCTCTGCCTCCTCATCCTCGGCATCACATGTCAGGGTTGCAGCGCTGCGGCTCTTTTGCAGCTGGGCTCGCTTCTGCTGGATCTCATTGCGGAGGGTGGTGGCATAACGGTCGCTGCGGCGATTCGATTTTCCACTGCTGGTGGCCATGGTGTCACCAGCAACCTGGGTGGATAGGACACCTGTGGTCGTAGCTGCTGGTTGCCTCACAGCCAGACTCCTACTCTCCTGGGCCAAGGAGTGGAGAAGTGGGGTTTTCATTGGGGATATCCGCTGATCCTCTTGAGGGACCCATGGGTCTTGGTGCCTTGAAAGACTGACCTTATGATCATTACTTTGATGTGTTGGGAAATGTCTTTTCGTGTCATTAGCGTGCCCTTCACCTCTCTTTGCAGCATCCTCTGGGCTGCGGCTTCGAACAGAAAGTTCAGAAGTTTGGTGGTCATAATGTAGACCATTCCCCACATGGGAATGGCCACTGCGCTCCTTATTTTCACTATAAGGCAGCTGGGATTGAGGTAGAGAGTATTTTGCCTTAACGTTTGTCTTCAAGGAACTTGGGAAGCCTGGTTCATTGCAGTTTACCCAGTGGGGTTTCTCTGTTTCCCCCCTTCGGCCCTCTGCTTTGCCCTGCCTGGCCTGGAGCGCTGCAGTCTGAACCGAATGCTTGTTTGCCAGGCCATAGTATCTGTTGTGCCCCCCATTCTCCAGGTTTGGGTTTGCAGCAGAACTTGCCATGGATGCTGTTGAGTGCCGGACGTGTTTGCGGCTGAAGATGTTTGTGGGCAGATCCTGGAGGCTGCGATAGTAGCTTCCTACACTCTGAATCTTGGTGGGAGGAGCTGACCTGGTCTGCAGGTAGAGGGGGCTTTCGTCACTGTATTGCCTCTGGTGGGCAGGTAGTTTGGTGTAATGAGACTGTCTGACATCATTGCTGGACAGGGAGAAGAGTTTGTTGGGGTGCAGCTGGTTGTGGTTGTGGTCAGCTGCCGTGTTGGGATGGAGGAAGTCTTTGGTGGTCAGGGGGTTTAAGCTACGTCGGGCCTCTAAGGTTTTCTCCTGGTGAGATCTGAGGCCATTCTGGTCGTTATTTTCTGTCAGCTTTTCAATTGACCTGCCGTGGGTCTTTGCTGGACCACTAGGCCCCTCAGAGTAAGGGAACACCTTTGTGGCGGCAAAACTGTCACTGCGCAGGGGAGGAGGTGGGGGAGGAGGAGACTGGGACTTTTTCTTCTCTGGTACCTGCCACACTGGGCCGATGCTGGGTCTCCCTGCGACGGAGACCCGAGAGGCTGGCTGCTCCTCGCCCCGTGATCCCTCCCAGCCTCCGTTCCCCAGCGTCGGCTGAAGGTACCTGGGCCACTCTGCCTGCTGAGGCCCTTCACTCTGAGGACCCTTGAAGAAAATGTTTTCAGTGCTGGTACTTTTCCTATCAGATGTGCTGGGGTCATGAACAGGAGGGCTGGAGGTGCTAGAGAAACAGCTGAACCCAGAGTCTCTTTTGCCTCCTGGTCCACAGAGCGGCTCAGCACTGCTGATGTATTTAGTTGGGGAAAGACGTCCTGGTGGGTAGGGATGAGAGGGACGCTCCAGTCTCTCCATGTTGTTCACTGAGCTGAACTGGCTGCTTAGCTGATGCTGGGTGTTCTGGTCCCCTTGACTGGACGACTCTTTGGGCCTGGTGTGTAACGTAAAATAAACCTACCTTTAGTACTTTATGTTTGAGAAGTTACTTAAATGACTTTTATTTAAATAAGAACAAACTTCACACAGAACCACCATCACTAACTGAATATGAATTTTCTTCCCTGTTTAAAGCCAAGAGAACCTAGACTAGTCTCACCTTGCTTCATGTTTTGGCTGCCAGACTGGTGCTGGGGTGGCCTCTCGCCCGGCAGGCTCTGACTCTTCTTCTGTCAGCTTGGAGGAGTGCCAGGAATGAGGGCGCGAGCCCGAATCATTCTTCCTGCAAGACAGAGAGGCAACCAAACACTTTACACAATGGAGTATTTGACATTGCAGCCGTGGAGTGCAATGGCTGAACATTTTTTCACGCTTTTTTTTGCAGCCCCATCATTCTCCTCCAAGAGTCCACTGTGCACTCTGGCACTCAGGGATGAGGTGTTACTTTAAATATTCCTACTTTAGCAACAAGTCCACAGAATTTTGAAGTTGCAAGGATTCTCCAATAAAAACCTTCATATATTATTATTTATTGCAGAGTTACACAGATATTCGGTTGAATGGGTTTTTGTCCAGGAGATTAAATCTCCCAACAAACAAAGCAACATTTGCAGATGAAGAGTCAGATCCCAAATTAGTATTTATTATGTCTTTCAATAAGGATCCAAACTCACGATTTAATGAGTTTAATGAGAATATTTATAGAATTTAATATTCTAAGTATTATTACACAATAACAATCTGCTAACAACATGTGTTGGGTTGTTTGGTAGGACTGTGCACTTCAGTTGCACTCATATATATTTTGGGACCTATTAAACATTTTTCTAGGTATTTATCTCAAAGTTTTCTGGCCTGGAAATACAATTAATTTCTCACATGTTGTTAAAATATCATCCATACCTTGGAGCTAAACTGAGAACATTACTGTACTATGCACTTTGCTCACACCAAACTTGCACATACCCTTTGAAGCGGTTTTTCCTGGAGAGCATGTTGAAAAAGAAAAGAATTACATGTGTTCAACATCCTAATTTCAAACCACATACTAAACCAGAGAAACTTCATGACCAACTAATAGCTATGAGGAGGCTGAACATCACTGGGCTCAACACAACTTTAGGGTCAAAATAAAATAACACAAATCTGCTAATACAACTAAAGGATATTTGCTTTTGACAACTGGCACCATACTTATAATAAATAAGTAATAAACAGTGTGAAATACAAAGGAAGGAAGGAGCACAAAGCACAAGGTACAAACTCGATCACTTCAACAAAAACTACCAGCAAACACAACGGGATGTGGCTGGCTGTTGGTACCTCATAGAGCTTCGCAAAATCTTAGTGAGAAAGCTCCTTGCCACATGAACCTCGCTTTCTGACGGCATTGTGCGTGGCGATACAACATCAACCATTTTAGCCCTGATGGGCATCGAGTGAAGCAGGGAGAAAAAGGAAAAGGAGAAGGAGGACACATCAGCATCAAAAGAAAAGAAAAGAGAAGACAAAACACAGACTAACACATTATCGAATGCAATCTTTCTTCTTTCTAAAGCAGCAATAGGAAACCACAGAGCCTGAGGGCTGGCCAGAGAGCATCATCGTTTTGCTTAATGCACCAAATAAAAACCTGCTTTAAGTTAAATGTCAAACTAAAACAAGACAATAGTATACCTGCTGGCCCACATGAGTGATGCAGGCACCTTTTGGGTCACTCAGAAGCAAGACGAACCACCCCTCTAAGTTGCATCAATGCTGGACTGATGATGTCGGAGATTTCATTTAATTACAGCTGCCTCATAAGGACAATCTTAATGCTGAAATGTCGCTGCATTCTGGGCCAAATCATGGAGCTGACTTTCTCAGGGAATCCTGTGTTAAGTTTAACAGGCATGTGTTTAGTACCTTGCCCAAGGAAACTTCATATTGGCTGTTGGGTGGAACCTCTTATTGTGAAGGGCTTTCACAACAGGAGAGGGAGACAGATCTGTCACAGCCACATGGCCCAGACAAATTAGACGGATGTGAGTCGCATCCACAGGTTGCCTCCCAACCACCAGGCAAAATAAAAATAAAAGCTCTTATAAGGACAAACTGTGAATGCTTTGGAATCTTTTAAAATACTGTCTTCTTTAAAATGTCAAATGCTGATATTTGAGATTGTTTCCCAAGTTCAAATGTCAGACCGACGTGAAATATCTCAGCCAAATGAGATTTCATTTGCTTTGATTGAAACTTTAACCCTGCCAGGTCATGATGGAGACACTGCATTCCTTCTGCAAAGGAATGCAGGGAGGGACACATCTATGTTAGCCATCTCCCAGGAGTCTGAGAGTCTCCTTGTGGAATAAAGAAAGTGTTTCTAACAATACTTCACCTGTCTCCGATTTCTTTACTGTTGCTGCTTTGTTGCGTATAATCCCTCAAGAGACAAAAGAGATATTTGGTACTAATCCTGTCAAGGTTTTGTGGTTTGATGATTTGTTGTTTTTCAATATTAAGAGTTTTATCCTCATTTTACATAATTACAATAAAGAAAAAAACATAAAGTCAAAAGAGTGCATAAAATTAGGGGGAAAAAGGAAGGGCAAGAAAACAAAGGTCAAAGTACAACACAACCAGTGGTTGCAGAGGATTTTTCTCTGGAACTCAATGCTCCATTTAAACCTGAGTAAATACTTATTCAGGATTTATTGTGGAATAATGATTTATTGGAAACTTTACATGCATGGTAGACAATTTCAGCATGCTCAGCTGACTTGCTGTTCACCGACTAAAAATCTCACTAATTGGAATTAATTGGAGGCACATCAAATGAGCCTTCATCATTTTCCCTTTAATCAGTCTGCTTATTAACTTATTAACCGCTTTCTTGTAACCTTCCTGTGAAAGTACAGTTCCATATCAGTTCCCTTTCAGGAAATAAAAGCTTTTCTACATATTTCAATAAAAATAGTTAAATAAGAACCAAGTCTGAGTTTCTATTTGGGGGGTCAGGTTTGTTTTTCTTAGAAAAGCATTAACAAGTAATTACCACCGGTGACGTTTGTAACACTTCTTCAAACGTTAGTAACCAGTGACGTGTCGAGCATCTAGCTCTTCTTCAGATGTCAGTAACCGGTGACCATCTAAAGGAGCACTGTTCACGCTCGAAACATCAACGGTGGTAATTAAATACTGTATCTGTATCTAGTAAGTGGACTCCATTTTTCCGTCTTTCACAGGTTTGTTTTTTCAAACTCCAGTTGACTGAGGACCCCAGGAAGACTAGAGGCACATCCATGTGCTTCTAATGGGGATCCTTAAATAAACTAAACTAAACTGAGTTTGATTTTCAGTATGTTTTTTAAATTAGCATCAATTTATCATTACAGTAACTTAAGCTGGATAAAACTGCACAATTAAAGTTTCTTGTGCAACCAAACAAGTGCTTATCTGCAGGCCTTTGAATGTTGAATGCACCTGAAGAATCGCCCACGTCTATCTCCGGCTAAAAACCAAAGCATCGACACAACTCTTCTTCTTTTGTGAACTTCAAACAAACCAAAACCGGGAAAATGTAGGAGAAGGCTACAATAGTAATGGAACAGCAAACATCCCGAACTGTTTAACTTAAAAACCTTCTCTCCCTCGGCCCAATGTGACACACAAAGTGAGAGTTGCACAATGGAAATGCAAATGTCACTTTTTCTAAAGCGTTGAGGGTCTATTGTCAGGGGATACAGCTGCTCTGTCACAGATATTCCACAGGGGAGGAGACGCCAGCGTTCACTACCAGGATATACGAGCCCATTCAAGAAAATGACCCAACATTAGACTGAAACACAGCTGACCCAGTTGGCTGCTAGTACATTCGTCTGAAGAAGCTGAAGAAGTGCAGTAAGATATTTTCTGACATTAAGAAATGAAAAAAATGAGTTACATATCCAGCTTCTTCAGGTCCCTCCAATACCTGACTTTCTTATCTAATCATACCAAAAAATGCTCTTCTCATTGAGCATCATTCACGCCACAAAAACCTCTAGAGATCTGACCAATCTGGCATTTTTTAGACTAAATGATAAATCAATGAATTAAAAAAAGCATTGGTAGATGAAATGAGAGTAAAAATAAACAAATCCCCTGCAGAGGTTATTAAATTTGATTTAAACAGGGAGGTGGCTCAGAAAAACATAACTAAAAAGTCAAGTTAAGTGCAAATCTCTGCAAACACTGCAAAAAGCTGCATCTTGTTAAGTCCTTTCTGTCTATGGTTAAGTATTAAAACCTTATTTAATAACACAAGTGAAATAACCGGCCACTGAATACTTCAGCCTGGAAGTATAAATACCTGAAACAAGCTGATTTGTATTATAAACAGGTTAAAAAGGAGACTTCTGCAGCAACAACATGATAAGAAAACATGGTAACTTACCAACTACCTCAAATAGTTGGGTTTGTATGTAAGTTGTCTTTGTGCTATACACCAGTCGTGGTTCAAAAAGGACCCTTCCACCTCACTTCTCCAAAGCCTCTCGGACTCCTTCAGAAACACATGAGGACAGAAAGAAAGACGCACTTTGATACCACAGCTCCCAGCAGTCTGACAGAGAGGAGCGCTCTGAGGAATCTGAAGAGCTGCCGACCCCCTCGTCCTCCTCCCAGTATGAACACAAACACCCTCCACCTTGTGCTGGGGAGGAGATTTCCTCTGGGATTATAAAGGGGGATTTGAGGCGAGGGGAGGAGTTATTGTCCTGCCCGGCGTCCTTGCTGTAATCTAGTGTTTGGGCTGCAAGTTGCTGGGCCTGCAGAGCTGCTGCTGGGGCTGCTGGGAAAGTAAAATCAATGGGATGTGAATACTACAACAGCTCCCAGTTTGTCACAAGGTAGAGAGATAAAAGATTCAGGCATACTGGCTGTTCACGAGCCTGAGAGCAAGGCAGTCACAGAGTCAACAATCATTTTGTGTACTGCAAAGATGTCTTTATCAAGTCACCTTTGTCTTTTATTTTCTTATAGCAAATAACAACAGAATCTCAATTTGTGTCCAAGTATTTAAGATGTATTTCTTTGCACGAGATGTTTTTAAGGTTTAAACTTTCTTCTAAAAGGTAGATGCACTGTAGCACTTTCTCAACCAAATGACGCCAAATTTCAACCTAGATATCTAAATTGCTTACTGGGAAATATTAGCTTTTTTTCTGGCTCTGACTATCAGATTTGGATACTGGGTAAAATGTGATACCAGAACTGGTTTTGCCCTGTTATCGGCCTGGTTTCTGATACATTCCATCACAACTCTATATTTCACAACCCTGTTTTTCTTTTCAAGATCTACTTCAGTGTCCTTGTCAGGAAACACAGGAATGTTTGGCCCGGGCCCACGTCTGTTTTGAGAGATACCAGCCAATGTCAGGCTGAGGGGGAGGAGGGAGGCACATACTTGGACACTGCTCCACCATGCAGAAACTCCTCCACTGCAACACAAATCATGTGTGTTTGAAGGGAAGTCAGTGCTCATATTATCCTGAGTCAAGGTGTTATTTTAGGTCTCATCAAATCTCAAAATGTTGGTGGAATTTGGTTCAGCCACGTAGGAAATGAGGCAACCAAGCTTCTTTACAGCATCCAGGCTGTAAATTAGTGCACTGATGTTTCACATGACACCAACCCCTTCACCTTACCAACATGTGGCTGTTGTGAATGAGGAGAGCTGTAATAACGGGAAGGAAATACATATCTTGAAAAAGAACTAAGGGTAAAAAGGGTAAATGGTAAAGGCATGTGTAGAGTGCAACAAACCACACCCTTTTATGAAATTATGAACATTTGCTACCCCCAAATGTCCTGCCCTTGGTGTTAACCAAGTGAGTGTGATGACACAGGTATATACTGTGAGATTATATTCATTTATCTACCGTCACAGATTCTCCCCTTGATTTGTTATTTAGTTAATTAAACATACCAATATATTTTTATATTACAAAATACACGTTTTTTAATTGCAAGGGATCGCCTCGCTTCTCAGCATTGGACGCTTGATGAGGTGCCACTAGACACAAGGCACCTGATTGGACGAACGCTTTCCCTCGTGGGCTGCTGCTCCTAGCTTTCAAAATGGAACCAACATGGCGGCTCGTTTGGAAACTTTCTTCTCTTATATCACGAAAATAGTTCAGAAAACATTTTATGTGAGAACTAGACCATGCAGTTGTCTATACTGTATATCGACAACGGTTAGTTTCAAAATTTCTTGGGGGTTTCCAGAAGCGGCAGGTTGTGCCAAATGCCCCTGATTTGCATAGTGTAGCCTAGACTTCAACTTTATGCAAATCATTTATCTCAAACTGCGCTACCACACTACCAGAATGCATTGCACGACTGCTTACATAAACAATGAATGGGATGCGTGGAAAAGACGGAGGCTGTGGACACGTACCATTAGCATCTTCCATTTGGATTGATCACTGGCTAAAAGACCCGCATATGCACCTGCTATATTTGAACAATTCAACTGCTAGGGGGCGCTCTTCCTGTGTTCATGTATCACAATGAAGAAAACTCTTTTTCTGTCCCTATATCATATATCTGTTGATGTCTTACAAAGGACTGAGGAACTCAGCAACAATGCAAACAAAAGTGATGTACAGTTAAGTAATTAACGGATGTGCAGAGAGAGATATGTAGATGGGAAAAGACCAAACCCAAACAGGCAGCAGCCTGTGGGGCCGTTCTCGCCCCACTGAGCTCTAAACACGGCGACACAATAGAAAGTGCCAGCGTCATCACAGCTGGGCTTATCGGTGTCACTGCCTGCACCGGCAACAAAGAATAAAAAGAGGGGGAGAATATAACTTCGACACAATGCAAACCTGAAGATGAGCAACAGCTGGAACATCTGGCTCTGTTTTCACAAAATCTACACTGATATCAAGCCAATAAAGGGCTTTTTTTATATAAATGTCCACTTCACTGCAACAGTCTGCAAAAACTAGGGCTTTAACTAACTATAAAAAAGGACAGAAAACAGTGAAAAAAGCCCAAGTTGACATATTGCAGTTACTTTCTTTGTCCGACCAACAGTGCAAAGCGAGATATTCAGTTTACTATCATAAACAATGACAAACTGCAAATATTTACATTTGAGAAACTAGAACAAGCTAATTTTCAGTGTTTGCAAAAAATAACTGATGAAATATGTATTTGTTGTTCAACTAATCGAATAGTCAGCTATTCATTTCGACTCTAAAACCTTTAAGGAAATTTTAGCTCTCATACATTTGTTTACTATCGCTCATCCACCCAGCTGTTAATATGAAGTATGAAAGAGATGATAGCACAACCTTAAATAACCCTGGTTGCTGTTTTCCTGCCAAAATGCTGGGCTTTTCCACACTGTCAAGAATAAAATGAAACACATACATTCATTTTCTATTGCATTATGTGGGAGTGAGGGGTAAGTGAGACAAGCGGGGAAATATGTTGAATATTTATGTAAAATATTAGCCTTTACAACTCCGTATTAGTCAAACCCTGATGGTGACTTGCTAAATGTTTCTGCTTTTTCTGCATAAATGTCAAGCCCTGATGTGGTTTTGTAGAAATGATGAGATCTTAGTGCAGATTTTCCGATTTTAAAAAGTTTTTTTCAGCATTGTGATAAAGTGACAATGTTCAGAAATGGCCTGTTTTCTCCTGAACTGCTGCATTTACTTGAAGAGAAAAATAAATCTAGTGCATATAACCCATGACTCAGAGTGCGTTTTGATGTAGATCTGGATCCAGATGCAGAATAAAAATGTCTTTAGATTTAAAAGTATTCTCTTTTCTAGTCTGTGAATAAAATAATTCCTCTTTATTTTTAGGCTACAAATATTTCCTGTAAACTGCTGCTGATAGATGGGTCAAATAACACTTGTTGCTCATGGACACTTCTTCAATCAATGCAATCTGAAAATGCTTCATATCTGTAGTTAAGGCTCAGCTGCTGACCGGTTTAAGAAATGTAACAGTGTTTTAACACACATTTTCTGACTTGTAAATTCACACAGAGCATCTCTGCAGAAGCTGAAGAGTCAGTTAGAAACATACAAAGATTTAGTTTAACTTCAGTTTACCTGCACTGTTGTCATATATCCTTTTTCAACCTTCAGATATATCCTCAGGACTTTAAAAGCAGTTTGTCAGGTTTTCTTTCTAAATTTACAGCTGATTCTTTTGGGAAAATGGGTCACTGCCTATCAACCTTTATGTGTCATCTGGAGGAAGAAAACCTGCCGTTATCTCAAACTCATTCACCACTTCCTGATCTAATCCCACTTGTCAGGAAACCAATGATTGAATCAGAGGAGACAAAATAAAAGAAATAGAGAAGAGGAAATACCTGGAAGTGAAAATCTTCTCTTTTATCTTCTAAAAACCAAACATGTCCAGAGAGAGGGGAGAAAAGCAGACAGGAGTGCCCACTCTGTGCTTGTTGGAGTAGCATAAGCCCCTGAAAACAATGGGCTCTGCTGATATGGCCTATCCCACTAAGCAGTGTCAACTCACCTAGGCAACATGGGCAGTACCAATCCTCCTGCAAACAGGGGAGGACGCCTGAAAAGAAGCAGCTCTGAGGGCGACCCAATGATCACTCGGGGCAAGTTTTTAAATGTCCCTCTCAACACGAGCCTGGCGTTTGCTCTCTAAACCCGCTCAGATCAACAGCTTCCTCAGCAGAAGCAGGTTGTGGAAACACACCAACGGTCCACCTTTCCCTCCTGTTGACTCAACCCACTCTGCAAAGCTGAGCCCACGCATGTGGCTTTGCAACTAGTAATTGGATTCAGGCTTTAAGACTGTTGCCATTTGCCAGTGAGCATATAATTCTGACAGGACAGGACATCAGTAACACATACAGTAAAAAGGGTTTAAAGAAGCAACTACAGAGGTTATTCTTATAGAGAGAAATATATAAATGAATTATCAATACACTTTCTTATCAGCATGGATGATTTGTTTTGCTGTTTGATGTGTTTCTATCATGTTTGGTTTGGAGTGTATAACATTTGTTGAATATTAAAAACACTACTACTACTACAATACTAAAAACAAAACGAGCAGACCAGCCAGGTTATTTTTAACCCACCTATGCATCTTAGGGTTAAGAGGCTAATATGGACCCCAGTAGTAGTGTCCTAGTGGAGGAGTATATGTATTTCACTCCTGATTATAAAAGGTTCTGTTTATGCACATTACTTCCTCACTTCAGTTTAAACCTGATCCTGATGCGATAGTAACCTCAAAACCTGGAATTAAGTTGTTTAAAGGGAGTAACAACAACCAAGATATCCTCACTTAGAAGGGGATCTCTTACATTTTAGTAACACTGTGAGAATATTTGGTCCTCAAAGATAAAAAAGTGTCCTACAGGACACACAAACATGTACACCATTGTGTATGGACTACACCAAACTATGGACTCCACAAGGTGGAGCTAAATCCATCGGGGATCATTATCTGGATGCTAAACTATCTGGTGCTAAATGTTTTAAACAGAGGCTGACATGCTGCTGCAAATGTTGATACTAGTACCCTGAGCAGGTACATTTTTAAATATACTGTATGTTTATGTTGCAAAATGAACCTCATGACCATCAATGTGCTCTAATATTTTTCAAACCAAACAGCACTTCCGAACACTGCATAATGTTTTCACTGTGACCACAGACCAGTGGATTATCAGATGAACTATACGATTAGAAACTATCACAGATTATTAGTTATCGATCCATGACAAAGAAATTCCTATAATCTCATTGCCAGACAACCGTTCAAACACACAACACAGCTGCTTTTAAACCGACTGTCATTAAGACAACAAGCAGTAGAGGTGGAGCAGCTTGTTTTAGTTCGAGTTATTTAGTGATTGATGGCACCAAAAGTGACCACAAGATGAAATAAATGATCTAAAATCGATTATGAAAAAAAGGAAAACATTCCAAAAAGCTTCAAATAAATACAGACAATAATACAATAGATCAGAAACTATGTATAACAATTAAAAAGTGTGGAGGAACAAAGGTAATCTGGTTGTCTTTCGAGGGTCTGGAGCAGCCCATCCACAAAATATTAATCATAAAACATAACTGCTCCACATCCGCTTGTTCACTTAATGTTGCTCACTGCAATATGCTGTAGTTGTTCTCTGAGTTTTCATTTTGGCTGCAACTACTGATTCTTATCATTATTGATTGATCTGTACATTCTTTTTTATAATGAATCGATTAATCCTGTAAAATGCCAGAAAATAGTGAAGAATGCCTGACACAAGGTATAAGGTGGCATCTTTAAATGCCTTATTTTGTCCGACAAAGTAGTTTACAGAGATATAAAACAGAGAAAAGACGCAAATCCTCACTTTAGAGAAGCTAGAACCAGAGAAATTTTGGCACTTTAGCTTCACAAATAACTCAAACGATTAGCAACTTTTTACTGATAAATCCAAACTGGTGAAACTGGAGAAAATAAATGGTCATACCAGCTTAGAGGGAACTCCTTTCTGTCTCATTTAGGAGTCATTATCTGCACTCTGAAATAACAGTGTTGGCTGCAGCACGACTGCCTCCACAATACCCGCTTTTGTTTCACCCTCTGGAGCAAGAAAGCAGCGAGAGGGCCATGTGTAAGGCTGTCAGGCTGGTTCTGCCTCAGCTGACCTCCCTTAATAAGAGAACTTACTGGCTGGTGAAGAAACATGATGGGATTTTAGGATTTCTAGGTTACAGCTTTTGTGTCTGTTGACGTCCTCTCTGTCATATAAGATGCAGGGCACCAAAATGTGTTGTTAAGTTCATCTGATGTCAGGGAACTGTGGCTTTGACCTCTGACCTCCTTATGACCGGGTGCTTGTTAATCCAAAACAGTTACTTTTACTGACACAAAACCAACCATGAATAGGACCGTGTATCAAACCTCAAGACGGAAATGTGTCGGTAGAACACAGTTAATAAATTACTGGAAGGTTGCATCAAATGTCTGGTCAGACTTATAATCTTGTTTGTTTGTTATTTGATCAGATAGTTTCAGATTTAGATCAGAATTTTAGATGCTGGTAGTGTGTAAACAAGCTTGGATATATGCTGTTACAGTACCTTCGGACCACCAGGGTCAGGGTCTTATGAGAGCTCTTCACCAGACAGATGGCCTCCTGACGGGAGCCGCGAAGAGGAACGGCGTTCACGCTCACCATTTCATCACCGGCCTGGAGACTGACTGACGCTGCCACGCTGCCCTCCTCCACCTGAACACACACACACACACACACACACACACACACACACACAGACGTCATAACCAAATCACCACACATACAGTCAAAATGCCTTCAGCTTAGGTTGATCATATTTTCAAACCCCCAAACCGGGACCCTTAAGTGTACCGCACGGTCATGCACGTTAGTAGTAATATAGTACATGCTTGTGGTAACATGCTTACTAGAATCAGAATCCGATTTATTGCCAAGTAGATTTTCACACACAAGTGATCACTTGCTAAACAAGTTAACACTGATGTCAACCTGCTAACTGTTGTTAACATTAGCATTGAGGGCAACAACATGGTGGTTTGTTCTCTGTACGGTGGCCATAAACTTGATTAGGTACCAACACGGCCATCACTTCACTGGTTGTAAAGACGTCCTTCATCCATCCAGCAGTTTTGCTCTCTGCTGTGTAACGAGAGTTACAGCCTCAGCCTGCTATTGACTGTCATTATTAGTATGATTGCTTTACAAATCTCTTTAGCCAATAATAGCCAAAGATGGACTATGCTGTGTCAGGTGATGGAATTAAAAGCAGCCAATAACACAAGAAAACAAACCACCAGTGATAACATGTTCCCAGAAAGGTGAGGTACAACGACAATTTCTATTTCTTTTCTCAGTCATCTTTTAAGGTGGATGTTTCACTTAGGGTATATTTCATCCTCATGTGGTGGCCGGCTGCAACCCGAGTGCTCTGATTAAAAATTAAATCCTGCACCGCCTGTAACCTGAGGTAGTTGGCGATGCACTGCTCCATGTAAGCTGCAGTTCACACCAGCACTAACAGCAGGTGGAAAAGGTGCCCGGTATACTCTCTATGTTGCATTACATACTGAATTTACATTATAGCCCTTATAAAATCCTCAGGAGCTCAGCAGGTAGAAAAAAGCCTAAACACTGCCTAAATACTGTCCCGTTCCCAAGATAAACTGCAGCTTTTATCAGGGTTTATCTTACATACATACATTAGGAGCACCGGAGGACACTGGAGGACACCGGAGGACACCGAGACACATGATTGGTTTTTTTTCCAGATTACCTGTCTCATGCACTACTGTCAGGATATAGTGACCGTTTTATAAAAATAACCTATTTTAATCATATTTGCTCCAATATTCTCCAATTCTACCCACTGCTGCTTTAATTGAGAAGCTGATCAACAGAATATCCATCCGCAACTATTTTGTTATCATCCAAATATTCTCTGGTTCCAGCTTCTATAATATGATAAATCTATAATCTATAATTTGTTGCTAAATAATAATGAATGTGCTGCTAAAAGACATGTAAGTCCAGAGGACAGATGGTAATTTTGTAATGGGTTATGTATGAATAATTGTGATGTGTTTTGTTTTTTTTGTCTGATGGGTCTTACTTGTCTGTCTGTCTATGGTGACAGTATGTCTATTGTATGTGTACTTTTTCTCAAACTGAGCTGCCTATGGATGCAAACTGGCAATAAAGTTGTATAGTATCGTATCGTATGAAGGTTTGAAGCTTTTCTTTGTCATAAATTATAGTAAACTGAACATCTTTGGGTTTTGGGCAGGTTTGACTGTGTTGAAACATGAAGAAATTGTGCTTTATATCACTGTACAAACACGGGGCTGGGTATTGTTTGACATTTTCCCATGCTTGAGCCAGAACAATGCCTGAGTTTTGGTACTAATATAAAACCATTTCTTACCTTTGTGATGACCAGAGGCTCTCTGTGCTCGGTGCCTCCCCTCAGGGTGAAGCCCCAGGGTGCTCTGCCTCGGAGCAGCACCTCCACCAGCTCCTCTTCCTCCTCCTCCTCCTCCTCCTCCTCCTCCTCCTCTTTCCTCTGCTGCTCAGTGCCTCTCCACATGTCCACCTCCCTCCACCACTTCATCCTTCCTGCTGAAACTCTCAGGTCATCTCTGTAGGCCACAGCGTCCATGATGCCTCAGGTTCAGTGGGCTCCATCAACATCAGTTCACTGTGAAAGATTCAGCATTAATGTAGCCAAAACATCAATAATTATATTACAATTTACTAATATAAGAGTCCCCACAGAAACATTAGTGATACAGCAGGAGGCTGGACTGCCATATTAATGTCCTGTTAAGCTGCACAGAAACAAATTATTACAAAGTTAGAAATGTAAAGTTGAAAATTATTGATGCCAAACATTTCTTTGTTTCAGCTTCTCAAATATGAATATTTTATTGTTTTCTTAGTGCAATATGACATTAACTGACATTTTATAGAGCAAACATTAATTATTAATCTATCAATAATCTGTTAATCTCATCTAAATGCCACTATAATGGGTTTTATATTTTGATGATTCACTTGGCTTTTACAGATTCATATAATTATTTGTTAAGTAAAAACATTTTTTGTAACCTGCCTGAAGAGTTAGACAACTTATTTTAACTAGCCCATTTAATATTATTAAATGAAGTTATACAATATACAATGTGATTAAGCTTATTAGGCTAATTATGTTCTCTTTAACGCTGCAGAACCTAAATTGAACGTTACCTGATAGATTTTTTATTGATTTTCAAGACCTTTAACTTACTTGAAACTGATGTCCTCTCTGCACAAACGCTGTCAACAAACCTCCCAAACAACAAAAGCAAACTTTGTCCTTTCTCGGTGTGATTGAGCTCCAACGTGGCCTGCCTTCTTCTTCTTCTTCTTCTTTTATTTGTATTTAAACTGATAGACTTGAACCGTCCTGAGCAGTGTTACAGTGCAGTTATACCCTCTTCAGCCCTTTGAAGCAGCTTCTACAGTCCCAACACAACAGCTCCCTCTACCTGCCCACCTGGATGATGAAACTTTTCATTCTCATCTGTTTCACTCTCTGCCTAAATTCGTTCTTTCTTTCTTTCTTTCAGGGGTAGGTAGGTAGCTCTCTTTCTTTCTTTGAATTATTTCTTCTTATTTCTTTCTTTTAACAAGGTGGTCAATTTCTTTCTTTCTTTCTTTGAATTATTTCTTCTTATTCCTTTCTTTTAACAAGGTGGTCAATTTCTTTCTTTCTTTCTTTGAATTATTTCTTATTTATTTCTTTTAACAAGGTGGTCAATTTCTTTCTTTCTTTCTTTGAATTATTTCTTATTTATTTCTTTTAACAGGGTAGGAAGGTAAATTTATTTCTTTATTTTATTCATTTTTAATAATTGCTTTTCCTTTCATTCTTTCATTTCTTTCTGTTTTTCTTTGAATTCTTTCTTCTACAGAGTAGTTTGCTGAACTTAATGTAAGTGCTCTTTAACACCAACATGTGTTCAATAGAAAGGAAAGGCTGTTGTCATGATCATTTGGAAAATGAACCCAAACTAGGAGCCAAGTAGGCCAAAGATCAGTCAACGTCAGTGGTTAACTGTCTGTGATTTTACATAACAGACGGGATCAAGACAGAGAACTTTCAAGAACTAAAGTAGTAACTTTGCCTGATTGTTTGTATTATGCACAAAATGGCTGACTGGTTTACCATCTACACAGTTATAATCAGCTAGCTGTTATTGGCTGCTCAAAATTAAATCTATTTATTGATGGTGATATTGGACAATATAATGGGAAGATCAGTTGCTTTGGAAGATGGGCCATCTGTGTATTTTCTTTAATGTGTTACATTTTAGGGGCCTAGTCACTTCAGATTACACATCAAGATGTTTTTGAGGACAAGGTTCAAGAAAACAAAATGAATGAAAGAATAAATGACTGAAACTCAAGTTAGTTTTCTCCCACTCCCTTTATTCGTGTTTTTTTTGTTGCTAATATTAATAATAACATAATAATGGTACAACAGCATTCCTCAGTGTAATTACAGCCACAATTTCAACTGACAATCTTCATTTGTAGTAACTTCAATCTGATAATCACCATTTTAATGTTTCACATTCACATCAGTATTTTCCTTCTGCTGGATCTCAAAACCTTCTTGCTGCAAAGCTTCTTTCAGCTGAGCCTGATAAACGTCTTTAACTTCATGTCACTAAAATACAGAAATTCTGTTTCTGCATTCACTAGGTAGCATTTAGGCTGTGTACATTTTATTTTAATGATTTTTCTTGCCTTTATTTGACAGATGACAGTGTAGAAATGTGACAGACCAGTCTGATATGCAACAAAGGTCCCAAGACCAGAATCGAACCCAGGACATGGTGGTTATCAGAGCTATTATAGGAAACTAAAGCTAAACTGAAACAATATTGCCTTGGGGAAAAAAAATATAAAAATGAAATAAAAATGAACATAAATTCATTCATTTTTTTTTAGCTATAATATATCATTCCCAGAAAAAGGAGACAATGTCGTTCTTTATCTGTCCTGTTCAAGTCTCCTACTTTAAGGAGGAGCAATACTACAATACTGCTGGAGCACCTCTCTGATGACTTCAGTATGTCTAAAGTGTGGACAATAAGTGAAAGGGACTATCTGTATCTCTTAACTTTAAAGAAATATGTCATAATAAATGCAAACCAGAAGTAGGCTGTGCTATTGTCACAAAGGCAAATGGGACTATAACAAACCTAACCATACATACATATCCATACAAATAATCTGAACAATCACTCAGTGACCTCAGATTAAAGAAAAACTACAACTTCACACACATTTTGAGACACATATTGGAAAGAAAAAGCTGCACTGCAACCTCAGTCCAAGGGTTTACTGCTTGCAGTTATTATCATTATTATTATCATTATTATTATTATTATTATTATTATTAACGGTGTAAAAGATCTGGTTCTGCTGCATCGATTTGGATCTTTTTTTAAACAGTCCATCGTGACTCTGATGTTGAATGTTATTGAAGTGCAGTGCTAAATCTGTGGAGCAACCCTTTAAGTTTTATAGACTGAATCATTAATCAGCTGATCAAAACAAAACTAATTGGTTGATTATTAGAAATAGAAATAGATTCATCAATAATGAAAGTAATCGTTAGTTGCAGCTCTAATCCGAATAATATCAGAACTTTCTCATCAAGTCTTTGTTTTGTGGCGTTTGTCTGAATACGAGTCGCTTTCAGTCCACATGGTGCACTTCATTTAAATCAGTCAGTCAAACCTTTATTCAAACTTTGTTCCAAATATAAAGCAAACATATTTACGTGTTGTTGCCCTGGCAAACCTCCGTGGGTCCACATGTACTGACAGTTCTGACGGCTGCATACGCATCACAGATGACTTTGGAGCAGTTTTCTGGGCTCGTCTCAATATCTGAACCGGCTAAGAAAAGGACATCTGGGGGGTGATAGGAGGGTTATGAAATTAGTTTAATATTAAACTTCAACAGAATTTAAGAGAATGAAGTAACAGCAAATACAAAATATCAAATTTTTGTTCAGAGAATCCCTGAAGAGTCTCAGTCCCTTCTTTGGGAACCACCAGATTTGCCTACCTGAGACTCTGCATCCGCCTACATCAAAGAAAACAGATTTGGAAGTCTGATTATTAGTAAACGACCATGAACCCACAGATGAGTTATCGACCGTTGCAGTCATGTTCTAGAAAAGGATTAGACAAACATCAAGGTTAATACTGTAATACTGAGTGAACAGTTTAGACTTGAATCCCCCTTTTTACATATTTTCCTCCAGTTTTAGGCCAGTGGGACGGTGAGAGCAGTGGTGGCCTAAGCTTCAGATGACCAGACTGGCAGGATGAATCTGAGTGAGGAGGCAAAGTTGTCCCTCCAGAATTATTAAAGATAATTATTTCTAACCAACGTCTTTGGCCACTTGAGGGCAAAAAGAGCCCCCAAACAAACAGCCCCCCTGGTCATGTGAGCCCAATATTCACTCTCCCTTTAGCTCTGGTTGGTCTCCACCAGCTCCTTGTTAGCTGCTTAATGTTACACTTTCTTCATGCGGTTTGGTGCTGGGCAGGTCGTGCACAGGGAGGTTATCACAGCTTGTTTGCTGAGGACAGCTGCCAGAGTTAGTGATAACTCTCTGTGGGTTTACACTACCAGGGACCGCTCTCCTTTTACTCGTAGTTATTGTTCATATAGAAAAATATACACATTAGTGCTGCTTTTATTCAAAATACATGTTGGTTCCCTGAAATTGTGGGACTGTGTATAAAAAGAAGCATAATTCCTACACTGTTCATCTAATGTTGATGTACAGTAAATACCCTAAAGATAAAAGCTGAAGCACTTTGATGTCGTAGTCACTGTTCATTTAAATCAGTGTGTGGAAGTACAGAGCAAATACTACAGACATGTGTCACTGCATTATTGGTATATCACTGCATTGTATATTATCAATGAGTGACTGTTTCTATGTGCTAGTCATCTCTGATGATGTCCCACTTAGTAGATCTCATATATTACAATTAGATTCAAGTCACAGATCATTTTCCAAATATTACCCAGCAACGTTTGAAAAACCCAGAAGGTCATATGAAAAATGTTTCCAGAATCCACTGCACAACAGAAAAGACTTTGAAACCCATTTCACAGGTTGCCATGTAGCCAAAAGTGTTAAATATAAATATTAACACATTTACACAGAAGCATCAATATATTTCAATAAAATGGATCATAACATTTTTAGGTTTGTACAAATAGAGCACAGAGATGTGTGAATTGTGACATCCGTCTTTGTTTCGATGAGGAAATCAAACCAAATATGTCTTTGTCCCGCTGCAGACGGAATTCTTTAAATCAAGATGGTTGTTGAGTCTTTGAGGCTTCCTGTTAAACGACCTTCTGGCTCACAGACTCAACTGTAAAGGTCAAACACTGAGGAACAACTGGCTCTACTCTCAGGGACCAGATGCTATGAACTTTGCAGTGGTTAACTTCTGAAATCACAGCCTGAGGTCAGGATCAAGTTCACTTGTCATAAAGCAGATTGGTTTGAGGACATACGTCGCCATGGTAACAGACTCAGGGTCATCTCTGGGGCCGAAGATATATCTATACTTACAACATCAGGTGTATAAAGGCCATACGATTTTACAGCCACGGCTGTTTGTGTCCCAAGGTTGTAGAACAATACTTCCAGCTGAAAGCATAAACAGAAGAGAGACAGAAAACATTAGGGAATGGTTTCCAACATATTTTAGAAATTAACTTTGATGTAAAGTTCCCTTTGCCACACAATGTCTTTCAAATGTTCATGTTGTACAAAAGGCTGAAAGGTCAATCAGTGTAAAAACATGGAACTGATGATTACTCACCGGAAAGGAGGAACCCAATTTGTATTCTATATAAATTCTGCAGGTTGAAATGGAATCGATGTGTGGGGGTACTTTGATGTTGGTTGGCACACTAATTGGCCTCATTCTAACGTCTTTTATACCTTCTCCATCTTCCAACTTCAGACAGTCTTGTGCGGTGTCAGATTGGTTATTTTTAAAACACATTGAAACAGATGAATTGATGGTCACCTGTGAAACCAGAGAGACACCAATGATGAAGTAACAATATTAATCTTTTCAAGACTTTGACTCAACAGCAGCATAGTTTCATCTCATTTAACATTTAGTTAGTTACATTTATTTCTCCGTGTTTAACTCTAAGTGGTTTTTAATTAATCAAAATAAAACCTGTACAAGTCAATAACGATATCTAAACATCTTTCTCGTACCTTTTTTCTCGTACCTATAGTTTTACTCTTTGAGGCTTATAATAATTTGGTAATGCTCTATTTTATGGCTCTGTTATTTCTCTATAATTTCATAATCATCTCTTGGATATTTTCTGGAAAGAACTATGAACTTTGATATTGATCTCAGGGTTTTAGTTTGCTCAGTTAGTTGTGTAGAGTTTAATAACAGAGGAACGGCTCCATTTTACATTTTTTATAATTTTTTTCCCAGACAGTCAAACAGTCTGTCTGTTAGATAAAAACACAAACATGGTTTCATTTTACTCACATCCAGGAATGTGTAACTGCGTCCATAAAAGCTGATGGGACACGAGCTGATGTCGGTCGTTTCAGACAGATTGAGGTCGACCTGGCTGGCAGCAACTACAGCATGAATGTGAAGCAAAACAAACATCATACATCAATCCATCACGACCAACTTTACACTGTTTATTCCCAATTCACACCTCTGATTTAAAATAACATTCATCATCGTCATGAATTCTGGGTGTAAAAGATTAAATGAATGAATAAAATAAACATTTAGAAACACTTCATTTTACAGGTCCACAAATTGCATGGTAATTTGGTGATAATTAGCAAGTAACCTATTTGAAATTTATTTGGAATAACAGCCAAATTATCCCAATATTGACCTCAAAAGTTATCAAAAATTACAATAAACATTATTTAATAATTGTACTCCACTATTTCCCAGTAGCTTATTTAATACATTTCCAGGAAAAGAATACAAAGTGAATTGATATACTTTATTTCCATGTCTGCTGATAAATAGATAATAATTAGAAAATAACTTCTTTGAAATTTCTAAAAAAACTCCCTGAATCATGACATTAGCTTCCAGGTTACATTTGTGTCCCACAATGGTGAGATTTGTTCCTGTGATGAAGTGTCTTCTATTAGTTTTAGTTTTCCACCTCCGATGAAGAGTAGCTGCTTCTCAGCCTCAGGGCCCTATTTTAACCATTAGATACTATTTTAGCATATAATTATTAAATAATGTTTATAATAAAGTCATTTTTTATCAATTTTGAGGTAAATATTGGGGTAATTATATAATAATGATAATAGTAATAATAATTATTTTGATAATTATTAATTACTTTTGATAGTCTTTTTAATGTCTTTTTGAGCTTATGTACCAATGCAAATTGGTGCCTTATTATTAATATATATTGATAATTTATTAATATGAAGTTTATTGATATTAATAATTATCTTTAATATTTCCTAATAACCAGACCAGCTCCTATCTGCGTCCCAAACAACTGAAAACGTTTCAATGGCTGCTTACCTGCCAGCAGGAGGAGCAGTGCAGCCGGCTTCATGATGGAGCCCCGAGCTGGGAGAGATACAGGTCACATAGTAAGAGACTGCAACACACTTCATTTAATCCATTCATACAGTATAAGGGATAGTGCTCATCAAACCTTTCTTGCATGCTGCATGGGGTTATTAAAAGGTTTCTTACTGTATCTAAAATCCATTAAATGGACCCTGACTGATTACCTTAAGTTGTAGCTTGTTCACCAAATTACTGCGACTGCAAAAGGCTCCATGTGAACTCTTTTAGATGAGGCCCATGCAGTCGCAGTGAGTGAAGGTGATGAATATAGATTGTGAGTGGAGAAAATGCAAAGCATGTTGTTATCAATAGCAGTAGTACTAGTGGTGTTTAATTTGACGTATTTGGAAATAAATAATAATTCAGTTTTTCTTTTATCATCCAATGAACACATGTTTACGGAAGCCCTGAAAGGCAAGCGAGAATTGTTTTTTCTGATGATCCAAGTCTGATCTAAATTATTTTCTCTCCTGTGTTTATGACTTAAGAACAGGTGGATTTTTTTTTGCCAAGATAATCTTTCTAAGTTCCTTTTTTGTCATCTGTGAAACAAGAGATTTGTTTTACCTGTTTCACAGACAAAAAAAGGAACTTAAAAAGATTATCCTGGCATAACATAATCCACCTGTTCTTAAGTCACAAACACAGGAGAGAAAATAATTTAGATCAGACTTAGAAAAATTCTCCCTCGCCTTTCAGGGCTTCCATACAGTTTGCATCTGAGTGTGTCACACTTAAAGGTAATGAAGAAACTGAAAAGTGGTTGATGTTATGAGGAACTTCAGTTTCACCATAAAATATAACAAGAATAACTCATCAAATGAAAAGAACTGAAACAAAATAAACAGGAACAACATGAAAGCAGTGTAATAATAAGCTTTTTAAATGTGGAACAGAAGGGGGCTTTATTCCATAGTGTTCAAGCTAAAAGACTCAACAACAGCTGGTGCAGAATAAGGAATTAATAGATCAGAAATACTTTGAGAGTAACCAAAAGAATCTCAAAATGATAAAATTAATATTTCTAAATCATTTTAATAAGCAGTGCAGTATTTTTCTTTTTTTCCTGAAGTCACTGCAGACTCAAAATTAATATTCTTGTCGATACACTGAGTTACCATGATGCATCTTGATAGAAGCAGAATGATTTTAAAGACCAGCGGTCATCCTGTTGGTGTATAAGCATCGTCTACCTGAAGCCAGGCAGAGAGAGGAAGAGTGTGCAGCTTGTCTTACCGTCTGGAGGTCGGGTGGAGCAGCAGGGAGATGAAGCTCTGCAGATGGAGGTCGGTGGTGAACCACTCTGGGACGTTGCTGCTCTCGGGCAGATGTGTCTGCTGTGTGCCTCTCTCTGTCTCTTTTTATGCAGGTACTTCTCATCACGCCCCTTACATTCTCAAAAACTCCCCAAACCGGCTTTTTGTGGCCTTTAGCAGTCCGTTGAGTAACTTGCTTTTCTTAGTAATTAACCACAAAAGAATGCAGCAGCTCATAAAGTAAGAACATTTCACAACCTGTGAGACGCCCTGAGGAAAATACGTTCCTATGTGACCAACCTAAACATTTTTCTACCAAATCTCTGAAGGATGTTGATATTTTTTTTATGGTAAACGTGTTTCAGTACAAACACATTTTCTTAATACTGACACAGAGGGTTATGAATTGTTCACATTTAGGCAGAGATAATTGGCTCCTTGGAGATGAGCCAAGCCTGCGCAGAATCGATCACCAGCGATTGCCGTGCAATGCATGCCGGTTAGATTTGTGTCCGACTTGCTCTGAAATCATTCAGACGTGGGCAACGATAACCTCACCAAATGGAGGTGGCCGCAGTTTTTAGAGCCAGGCACCGCAGTTGCTCTCCACCGACTGCAAGACCCAGAGCATGATGGGAAACGGCTGGCTGTCACCTCATCAAAGAGCTGATTGGCTCTTAGTTTTGACAAAGAACACCATGTGTTCCAGAAAGTCAGAACTTTCTCTGTAATTGTAATATTTAACACTAAATTGTAGCTAGTCTCATGTTGTGCAATGAAGGTTTCATCTGTTGACAAACATATCTTGTGTGGTTGATAATAATAATAATCATAATCATTATTATGATTATGATTATTATTATTATGGTTATGGTTATTATTATCGTTATTTATATAGCACTTATCAAAACGAGTGCTCATTACAAAGTGTTTTACAAGGCGGACATAAAAATAATAAAAGATAGAATCCAATGCCAGATACACGCACCTTTGCACATATATATTAGGGGTGTAACGATTCATCTACTACATCGATGTATCGTTTTATATTCCTACAATCCAACTACATCGATAGGTACTCGGCAAGTTGTCCTTCACAGGAGACGTATATCGATATAAAATCGATTTGAAATGCAAAAATCGATTGTATCGATACTAAGGATTTGCAACTTGTATTTAAGGACGACAAACGTTATATGAAAGTGTTTTTTAGCACTTTTATTAGTAAAGAAATGTTAAACGTTATTCCGGTTCACTCTCCAGACATGCGCCTGCTTGCTAGCTCTGCCCTCTGCAGCGCGAGCACGCATCCATGGTGTCCACCTGAGATTCCCCACTCTGCCTCCGCATCTGTGAACGGAGAGAAGGGCCTGTGAAACGTCCGTAGCCCTGGGGCCTCAAGAAACATTGAGGTGCCTCGGCAGGTTCCTCAGTATTCAGTCCTAATGACCTTTTGAAAAGTCCAAACTGCAGATCTGTATTTAAAGAAATCAATGTTTTAAAATCTTAAATATCCCTCTCTCATTCCTGATATTTAAGAACTTGTGTATTTCCTGGTCATTTCAGTGTTGATTATTGCATATCTATTGTATTTCTAATAACTCATTCCTAAAAGCATATCAATATGTTATTTGGTCTCCCATCACACTGATGAAGTCAAACCTGCAGCTACTGGTGACAAAGTTAAAACAAAAAGAGAAACTAACAAACTAATCAAATGTTACTGGGTGAGTTTATAGAAATGCATCACATGGTTTCTTTTATTTCAGGTGAGCAGGTTCCCCTGTGTGATCCCTCCCCTCTTTCATCACTGTCTTGCTCGCTGTCTTAAATCTTTCTTTTACGTTCACATGTTCATCATGAGCATCACAAATCCTCCCGGACTGCATTCCTTCATAGTCAGCTTGGCTTTTTATCTTGAGGGGGTTTCTGGTGTGCTTAAACAATCTGTGCAATTTTCATGCCAAAGATACCAACCCTCACACGCAAAGAAGACAGTTGTTTCCAGAACATTCTGTAATGGCAGATGCATTCAGCAGCCAGGTGTCAGTAGCCAACATTACTTTTTGCACCTGGGGGAGAAGAGACAATGTGGCTATTTATACCCGGTTGTATATAGCATGGCAGAGACAAGCACCCAGGTGTCCAAAGCCAACAATGCTCTTTGCATCCAACCCGGATACACTAAATACTGTATGTGTATATGTACTGTATACTGTATATTCAACGTAGCCAGGTGTAAATAGCCAAATAGCTGCTGGCTGGGTGCAAATAGACACTCTATTCTTTAATTTGTGACTATTTCTAAATGACTTTTAAAACGTGTGCATGCTGTATGTTTTCGTTATAGGACAGGCATGAAATACAATATATAAAAATAAAAAACAAAGAACTTACCTACAAATCTGAGCTCCCAGAGAGGCGTGGAGCCGATGGCTCATTGATAAAGGGGGGAGGACCTGTAGTGGAACCTTATACAGCATACAATGAGGTGGGCTACTTCAGCAACATGAACAGCACCATTACACAGTGACCTACTGGTCGGCCTTATCAGAACCATGAACAGCACTATGGATTTATCATTAAACAGCGACCTAATGGTAGGCCTTATCAGAACCATGGACAGCACCATGGATTTATCATTAACAGTGACCTGCTGGTCGGCCTTATCAAAACCATGGACAGCACCATGGATTTATCATTAAACAGTGACCTGCTGGTAGGCCTTATCAGAACCATGGACAGCACCATGGATTTATCATCAAACATTGACCTGCTGGTAGGCCTTATCAGAACCATGGACAGCACCATGGATTTATCATTAAACAGTGACCTGCTGGTAGGCCTTATCAGAACCATGGACAGCACCATGGATTTATCATCAAACAGTGACCTGCTGGTAGGCCTTATCAGAACCATGAACAGCACCATGGATTTATCATTAAACAGTGACCTGCTGGTAGGCCTTATCAGAACCATGGACAGCACCATGGATTTATCATCAAACAGTGACCTGCTGGTAGGCCTTATCAGAACCATGAACAGCACCATGGATTTATCATTAAACAGTGACCTGCTGGTAGGCCTTATCAGAACCATGGACAGCACCATGGATTTATCATCAAACAGTGACCTGCTGGTAGGCCTTATCAGAAACATGGACAGCACCATGGATTTTACCAACAATCTCTCAGTCAACGGAACTCATTGTTGTGCCTGGAAGACTGGAAGATAATTACTCATTTGACATTTTGTACAGAATGATCTAGTACATCTGAACACTTCTGAACCAGTTTGTCAGCAACTGACATTTGTCTTCAGTCTGTCTCTCCCCACAGCAATTGAGTCTCTCTCCTGGTAGCAGACACAGACACAAGGTACAAGGTTCTGTTATTGTCATTCTACAACACAGGGTTGCACAATGAAATTAAGTTGTAGTCTATTTATGCTACACAGGAAAAATAAAACAAAGCACATGTAGTTTTCATGGCAGAGTGTGTAGGGTGAGAGGGAGTTGAGGAGGAAAGAAGCTGCTCTGTAGTCTGGTGGTACGGCAGCAGATCCTTCTGTAGCAGGGTGAGCAGGCCGTTTCTGGGTGGGTATTGTCTTTTAAAGGTCCCATATCGTGCTCATTTTCAGGCTCATTCTTGTATTTTGTGTTTCTACTAGAACATGTTTACATGCTGTACTGTTAATAAAACCCTTTATTTTTCTCACACTGTTGTACACACACTTCCTGTCAGTTGATGACATTCACATACACTGCAACCAGGAATAAACTGGGACACATTTAGAATGTTTACGTTTAAATCTGTACAGAAATTATTTTATGAATCTGAATGAAAGATATTCTCTAAACATGTATATGCAACATTGTCTATTTCTCTTTATCTTAAGTCTAATGTTGGGATTTTAGGACTATGTCGCGGGGCAAATCATTAAAACAGAACCAAAGCAAAGCTCATCAAGACCAAGACCAGAGTCTAGAAACAAAAACAAGTACAGACTAAAAAATGGGTCTAGGTCTTAAAAAGACAAAGACCAAAGAGCTAACACTGACTAAAACAAGAGGAAGTCAGAGAGTAGAGCTGAAATTAGACTAGAACAAACAAAATCAGGGCAACTTTATTGTCAGCAGACGGACTGGTTTTAAGTCTTAAAGCCTCTGTTGACTCAACACAAGCTGCCTTCACCAACGTTAAAGAGTAAAACTGAGCTTATGCAACAACAGATTCTGTCTGCAGCCTGTTGGATAGGAGAATAAAGAGGCTACAGACGAGACATCAGAGGCAAATACTGAAAAAAAAGATTGGAATTTGTTAGAAATATATAGGTAGTAGCCTTCAAAGCCCATATTGCTCTGAATAATTAAGTCCCATAATAATATTCTTTGTATGATAAAAATCAGAGTTTGTTGAATTGTAATAACTCTAGTCATAAATAGAGAACACGCAGCACAATCGTCAAAATATATTTTTGTCCCATCAGACAAAAGGTTTAACGTCAACAAAAATCAGACAACCACTCCTGGACACTCAGCGGCATACAGACGCAGATGGATTTTAAAACATGTTAACGTTGCTCTTGTTCTTCAGCGTTCAAAGCTTCTGTACGCTCAGCGGGAAACGTGACAGTCCTCCAGTTTGGACGGTGAGGAGGGAAGAGTGAGGGATTATCATTCAGGAGAACACGCAGATGAAACAGAAAATCACATTCACACCTACCCATGGAAACACACAGAGAAAGCGGTAAAGAAACAGAGGAGGCGATGAAACCTCTACGCTCTGTCAGCGATTTGAAAAGGAGACACAGTAGAATCCACTGAGGATGAACATACTTTATTGTAGCTGTGGGATAAACTAGCTTTTACAGGCCTGGGTTTGTAGCACATTTGGGAACAGAAACTGTGGAGTAGAAAGGGTATAAACAAGTTTGAAATCAGGTTTTCTCTCCACAAAATGATCATAATAGAGAGTATCTATGGGATTGTAGATCTATAATACCAATAACTCAATGACTACTTCACAAGGTGCTGAGGTTTACGGTTTAAAGGAGGCCAGAGGCCATCCCTACCATAATAACACTACTACAGTTTCAGTTACTGCAGTTTCACAAGCGTGTCCAACGCGTTCTCATCCCAACTCGTCACATACTGCCGCTTTGTCACGCCCCTTGGCGTCACTACTACTTTGTACAGTGAAAATGAACGTTGTGAACATGGGACAGGAACAAGCAGCCGATTGTAATGTGAAAATGAAACTTAACACACGGGACACGAACAGCGGTCTCCTGGTCGCCTTGTGTTTGTTGAACCCATCCTCCTGCCCTGGGAATGACAATGGATTGGGGTGTCGGAGAACTATAGTGGCCTTCAGGAAACGTAAAAACGCGAAAGTCTCTCTTTAGGGCCAGTGTTTGGTTTATCCGTTTTGGGCTACTTTAGAAACATGGCGGAGCAACATGGCGGACTCCGTGAAGAGGACCCACTCCCTATGTAGATATGAAGGATTCATTCTAAGCTAATGAAAACACAACCACTCTTAGTTTCAGGTGATTATACACCAATGAAAACTTATTTGATTATGTTACGAATATTATATTATATTCCATTTCTGCCAGTAGATCCCCACACTGTTCCTTTAAGGCTTTCAAAACTCACACAACTCTTCAATACAGGTCTAAACTACATGTTATACTACAATACCTTTTTTTAAATGCAAACAGCAAGGAAATTCATTTAGAGAAAACCCCCTAAGTTTTAGTTCCTTAACCACAAATGAAATACTTTTTTGCTGACCATTTTCAAATGCCTGCATTACAGTAGTACATATTTGGATGTATTTTTCCCACAATAGTTAGCTGTAATGTTAAAGCATAAGGCAGGTGTTATTCTGAGTTTAGTTTAGTTTTAAAAGCGGCTTACAAATATATAATAGGCCCAGTAATTTCTTAAAACAGCTGCTCACTGCCGTTTTTATCAAACAAACATAAGAAAATAGCACATTTGGTGGAAAGTAACCTCTCAAGTACTGTACTTAAGTACAATTTTTGAGGTGCTTGTACTTCACTTGAGTATTTCCATTTTCTACTACTTATACTTCCACTCCACTTTTATACTTTTTGCTGCACTACATTTACCTGACAGTTTTAGTCACTTTGCAGATTCAGATAATCAAGTAATAAATTATAATGTATTATTATAAGTTAAGATGTGGGGATAAAGTCATTAAAATGAGCTCCACCTTTACCAGCTGCAACATTAAAGTGATGAACACATTAATGCATAAATAATTATAACACAATAATATAATATATATTATTCTGCATCACGAGTACTTTTACTTTTGGTACTTTAAGTAAGTTTTGATGATTTTGTTTTACGTAAGTAAGAATGAATACAGAACGTTTACTTGAAACAGAGTATTTCTACACTGTGGTATTACTACTTTTACTCAAGTTAAAGATGTGAGTACTTCGTCCACCACTGAGTGAAATGTACATTGTTTCTGTGTCTTCTTCACAGACTTTTCTTGAGTCCTCTGAGATCCAATCAAAGCTCATTTCTTTGCATTTGCAGAGACTTGCTTCTCATGCCTGCACCTTGAACCAGAGATGTTTTGTCTATAAACCCAGTTCTCCAGCTCCAGATATGTCTGATATTCAGATAAATCAGTAAACATGCACACACTTTTACTTCCAGACCGCTTAATCCCAGAGGAGGGATAAAACCTTCCTATTTCAGGAACACAAAGTACATGGTACAATTACACCAAACAAGTAAATAACAGTAGGAAAATAACATTTTCCTCATCAGTGATTACACTTTGACATGACAGCGGCTTTGAGTTACACTAACCATAATAATAAGATGGGAGATGGCTCAGCTGTAAACACAATGACTGCAGAAAAGTAAATTTGGCACGAGACAGAGAAAGCGAGTAAAAACCAGGAGGAAAACATGAACTTTCTGTCCCTTTCTGCTTTTATAGCAAAAGCAATTATTCATTAACTGCTGTCTTAACTGATAACTGATAACTGATCCATAAAGCATTATTAAATGGTTTATTAACATTAATAATTAGGCATTAGTAACCAGTCGTAAACCTTTTTAGTAGTATTTGGGTTTTTCACTTTCTGATAAGCCTTGCAACCCAAAATGTATTAATGGCTTATAACTGATCTTTAAAGCATTAGTATATTATTAATAAACCCAGTAAAAGGGGTTTATGTTTTAACCCCTTTTAAAGGTAAACTTATTAGAAAGTGGTATAAAATGTTCTTAAAGACGTTAAAATCTCACTCTGATAACACACAGGTAGAAAAAATATAAATATATAGATTATTATTTTGGAAGCAAAGAAACCTCGAGTCATATTTGACAATTTGTCGATGACAGTTGCAGCAAGTTTCAGCAGGTCAGTAAAGAGGGTCCTGCAATATGAAGAATTTATTTTATATTGTGAGTAATAAAGTAGATCATTTACATCAATATACACTGTATATTGTAACTGGCACTTAGCTGAGAGTTGCTGGGAATATCCCACCCTGATTAAAGCTTTAGAAAGCAAATAGGAGCCAGACAACACACATATTCAATTACAAAGAGTTTAATCCCAAAAATACTTTGTTTCCCATTTTGGCATGTAACACATTGTTTGGTGTTGCTGCATCTTGGCTGTAACACTATAATTTACACTGTCTGAAGTAGTGGCTGTCATGCAATGTTGAACACAGCTCCACTGATTACTGCAGGAAGAGGATGCCACGTTCACGTCGGATTTATGTTGCAAATATAATATTCCAACGGCGAAATAAACATTCATGTCTGCCCCTTTGTGGTTATTATATGTATGGCATTATGGGCGTTTTTGTAGCATTCCATGATATTAAATGATGACCAAATTAACCTCAATACACAACTCTACTTTAAAAAAGAGGAACATGCTGCAATTTATCATTTTAAATCCATAAAGTTTTATTATTTCGTGGACATCGAGCTGCAGCAATAAAATTCCACCCTCTTTCTTCTTCTGTTTTGACGTGAACGCGGCATGAGACAACAGTCCATGTGAGACATTCAACAGTCCTCTTAGTTAAGACAAAATGCTAATTTCTGCGACTTTTTACAAACTATTCTGCAAGCTGTCAATCATGTGGGTGTTAACACTGTGTTAACATTGTCAGGGTTGGGGATTGACTGGTACTTAGGGGCACTAATCTGATTAAAAAAACTCTCCCACACAGCACATTTTGGTTCATCGTCATTCAACTACACGTACAACTTTCATTTTGAGGAGCAGCAGAACAGGTTCCAGCCCGTTTGTTTTACCACATCATGGTTACAGGAAGACACTTTGTTCCTCGTCACTGCCAGCAGGTCCACACTAATAACGCTGATACCAAAACTATTTATTAGGGATTAATCAGAAGTTGTCCAGAGAGTCTTGGGCCCAAAATCACGACTACATAGTGTTTTCTTGTAAGTTGTCGGGGGAAACACTTTTCAAGTCATGTGCAGTGCATGATGGTGGTTTGCACCACTTGACGTTCATTTGCTTGGTAGCCTATTATGAGATGCAACTATAAAATGGCACTGTCATTTCAACAAAGAATTATTTTGAACACTGCTAATGAGAGAATGTGTATGAAACTTTGCAGCCATGTCACTAATCTTTACACCTCCATCATGAAGGTCCAATGGGAATCTGGTGCACGGATAATATAGACAGCTAACATTATCTGTGTTTCGATATCCCCATATCTAAAAGACGAGACCAGCAAATGACTGCAGCTGGAGACTTGTGAGCTCTAATTGGCTGCAGCAAATACAGTTTATGCAGCTATAAACTAACACATGGTATCCACTGGTGACTTATTTAGCAACTAGTTGTTACTTTTCTTGGAAGAAACGTGGTGACGCTGCACCCAGGCTAAAAACAGAGTGCTACATGTACATGTAAAGTTGAAAAAGCTTGTTGTAGATCCAAGGTGAACAGTTAAAATCAGACAGACAGGCATTGATTGAGCTCTGTAGACACAAAATCAGCTGTTCACAGAGCTCAGCAACTCCTATATGGCTTCTGGAGGAGATATGATCACTGGATGTTTCTCATGGGCAAAGTGCACAATGGGGGTTAATTTCAGAATCTTGAACCATTGCAAATGTCTTTCTAAAATTGCTTGTTTCCTTGATATCAATGCCACACATAATTGCATCAAATGCAACATATACAGTAAGATCTTCCAAAAATGTAGCTTAAGAACCTGTGAGCAACGAACATCGAGCCCTTTTTTTTATCCCTGTGAACAATCTGCTTTGTTGAGCCACAATGCTGCAAAAGTTAGATTCTGAAAAAAATATTCCTATAATGTTGAGACTTCAGTGACCTTATGAGTTAACTTGACTATTTAGACTAAGCACCCTCCAGAACCTCGACAAAGAGTCACGGTTGTAGTCTCGGCCTTATCTTAAACACATTTCCACCTCAGCGTGGCTGGGAGGGTTGTAAATAACAAAACAATGGAGGATGGAAGAGATAGAGAGTCTCAGGGGAATCATCTTTGGTGTAACACCATCTCACAGCATCAGTGCATCCCTAACCACATTTACAACAGTCTCACATCTGTGCACAGCACAACACAGCAGGCACAGGGCGCTCTGCCAGTAGATCCGTACAAAACATCTCTGCTTGGCATCCCTAATGAAACTGTCCTATTCATATTCCTACATCAGGAACTCACCCACAGGGACACAATCTGCCTGTCAAGAGGCTTAAAACAGTTGAACAAGGCAAAGTATCAATATATTTTCCCAGAAATTTGAGATTATGATTGTTTTGTGAGTTTATGTCATTCATATTTATATTTGTCTAGCTGTTCTTTGCATATTAAAATGTTGGTAAATGGGAGATCAGACAGCTTTGCCTTCATTGTGTCCCTCTATAACATTCATATATCCTATTGAGTTTAGAGTGACAATATACTGTAGCTCATGTAGCATCACTATAAATATATTTCTATGGAGACTTGCAATGTTTCAGTGGTGATAATAATATTCATACTTTTATCTGCTATGCAAAGTTCTATATTTCTCTAGTAAGGAACATCTGCCATCACTGCCTCTTCTTCTTCTGCTTCAGTGACTTCCTCCTCTTCACTATCATCTCATACAGCTTGTCCATGCCCTCATCCAGCCCCTCTCCTATGATGGCACAGGCTGGCTGGACGTGGTACTGTGTGGAGGGGCTCAGCTCAGCCAGAGCCAGCTGCCTCTCTATCTCCCCGACATCCAGCGCCCTGGGCAGGTCCTGCTTGTTGGCGATGACCAGCAGAGGAGTCCCCTGGTTCTCCGAGAACCTGGTGATCTTGTGCAGCTCGGTCCTGGCCTCCTCCAGCCTCTCTGCGTCCACGGAGTCCACCACGTACACGATGCCGTCCGTGCAGCGGCTGTATGGCTTCCACAGTGGCCTCAGTTTCTCCTGGCCACCGACGTCCCAGAAGTGGCAGCTGATGCCCCTGGAGGCCCCTGCACCGCCGAGCCGGATCTTCTCCGTGTTGAAGCCGATGGTGGGCACCGTGTTGACGAACTCGTTGAATTTCAGCCGGTACAGCACGGTGGTTTTGCCTGCAGAGTCCAAGCCGAGCATGACTATGTGCAAGGACTGGAAGGCACCCAAATTGGAAAAACTGTTCCCCATGTTGCAGCACCGTGCAGGAGGAGCAGTATGCACAGCAAGGAGATGCTTAAATCTTCCAGGAGGGATCCATAGACGCCTGATCCGCGCCTCTCCTGTTCAGCAGATGTGGAGGGTGCAGCCTCTCATTGCACGGAGGCACTCCTGCAGCCAGACATCCTGCAGCATCCCTGCATGGACTCACTCCAACAGCACCCTGCAGGAGGAGCAGTATGCACTCAACACAGTCCCAGCAAGGAGATGCTTAAATGTCCCAGGAGGAGTGATCCATAGACGCCTGATCCGCGCCTCTCCTGTTCAGCAGATGTGGAGGGTGCAGCCTCTCATTGCACGGAGGCACTCCGGCAGCCAGACATCCTGCAGCATCCCTGGACTGGACTCACTCCAACAGCACCAGGGCGTCCAGAAAACAGTCAAATCATCACTCTCACGGCGGTGCATTCACCGTGCGTAACGCTTTCCAAAATGCGTAAATTACGCGTGACCAAATGTCATTTCATGTCTCTGCATCTGTCTGTGTACACCCAAGTGCGTAGATGTAATAGCACGCACACACACACACACACACACACACACACACACACACGCACACACACACACACACACACACACACACACACACACACACACACACACACACACACACACACACACACACACACACGTGATGGTGTGTGACGCCTCTAAATGTTGCCATGAAAAGATGCATCAAGCTCCTGCAGAAAAATACAAAATAAAACTTCCGGTTGCATCAAAAATAAAAGCATCTCCTGTTCTGATCTCTCAACATCTCCGTAATGCATCACCGGTAGGGTGAAAGAGGCTTTTATTTTGAACAGTATTCACTCCTGTTTTATGCTTTAGTGCTTCCTCTGCGCACTGAGCTGCTGGAAGTCTGAGGACACCTCCTGGTGAAACTTCTAAACACATCAGCTTCAGAATGCTCATACTGTACTGTATGTAGAGATAATAACAAATAAAAGTAGACCCATTATGACCTCGTGTGCGTAAAAAAGAAAACAGGTATTTTGGAATTACTTTTTCAACTATTTTTGAACATTCTGCATCTGTAGGCCTCATATTTAAAATGCATATATTTCTTTTATTATGTATTACACAGCTCTGCATTACAGTCTCTGCAGGTTCCTCTGTTTACTAACTGTTAAACAGATCAATGCATTGATCAGAGATTTTATTTCTCGTGAATATGTTTTGCACATTTGCCATGCCATTTAAATCTGTCCCACCTTTAATAGAGAATGCAAAATCCTCCAAACACACACAGCAGGCCTACATGTTCGCATAGAACATCTGACAACTATAAAAGGATGTTGATTATCTTATTCTATTTTTTACTCATGGGAAGGAAAGGAAACTGGAGAACACAATTTAGTAATCAAAAATACTTGCATGCTTAAAAATTGGTAAGCATTCATGAAAATGATGCATTAAAAAACACCAGCTAAAACATGCCTCATCAGTCGCATGGTTCTTTAATATAACGGCCACTAGATGGCAGCAAAATATTGCATAACAGGATGAGATCCTCTGCAGTCACAGGAAACTAAACAGTGAGCTGAGGGGGTTTTGGGAATGCCATTCCAACCACATCACTGTGAGTGGTGTCTGTGCATTCAGCACCTGCTGCATGTCTGTCCATATATATATATGCCACATGTACAGATTATTACACACAGGTGTTTTCACTTCCTGTGGCTGGTAGGCGTGGTCAGACCAGGCTTGATTGACAGCTCTCTGACTGTTCTGTTACTTTTACTGCATCTATAAGTGTCTGTTTTCCCCTGCTGTTGGCTGACCAGCAGGTGAAAATGATGAGAGCTGATTATTATTTGGAGCCTAACAGTGCAGACCTCCTTCATGCCCTGCATGCAGTTAAGCACCTGAGTATCTTTTCCTGGATGATGTGCAAATGCTTTTCCTCTTCATCACTGGATGCTCCAAAACCCATCAGGTCTTGTGTTGAATTCCCCTTAATGTTTTCCAGTAGCGTTGCCATTTGAGTTTGAGGTTAACTTAGGTCAGAGGGAAACCGACTTGTCTAATTATATACAGTACAGTAGGCTATATATTCATCTTTATAGTAGACTGTTGCAAACCAACACACTAACCGTTTTATAACAGGAACAATATTTACAACTGATATCATTTCCAATTGAACTTTACAAAGAGACAGCTAAATATTTTTACCGAAATGCAATAGATATTGTTTTTTGTTTTCTGAGGTGTTCTTGGAGCTGTTTTACCATCATCCATAATTCATTTTTCCAGCTGTGATCTACTCCTCAGTTGTCTTTTGTGCATTGCATTGTGGGAGAATAGTATCCATCAACAGCATGTTAAAAATCAAGGCATTTTTAGATTGAACACTGACTGCCTTGAGTATATTCTTTAACACAGCTAGTTAACGCCAGCTGGGCATCAGTTTGTCTTCATTTGACACAAAATGGCACATGGCTCTAATGCCAAACTGAAGACTGAAATATAAAAAAGTAAAAAATACACACCAGAAAGCTTGGCTTGTTGTGGCTGGATCCAAACGGTAAACATGTATTGCGTTGTCCCTGCCAACACTGTCAAAAAATGAATGAATGAATGAATGATGGCTGCACACAGACAGTGGTTTAACATGGTTATCATTTAGCCCTTTCTCATATTTACCTGTTTCTAGTTCCATGTGATGCGCTGTTCTCCATTTCTGCAGGTTTCACTGTCCTTGCAGCTTCGTACTTGCAGCCATTTTTATTTAAGTTTGGTGACCTAAGCAAACTACCAACCATGTTCCAAATACGTAAATGACACCTGTAACGAAGTCTAATTAACCAGAATGAATGAAAACACCTGTGCAGGGCCTTTAAGAAGTCTAAACTAAATATACACAGACAACCTGAGTCATCCAGACCTCACTAATTGTTCTCTCTGCCCTCCTCCTCCATTGATTTCCCTGCTAATGAATGTGTGTGAGATCAATGAAACAAATTATAAACAGGGCGTAGACATGCACACACACACACACACAACCTGACTTTATAAGACCACAACTCACTCTAATTCCACTCCTATCTCTCTCTCTCTGTCTCTCTCTCTCTCTCTCTAACAAGGCTGAGTCACCTGAATGTCTCTCGCCCACCGCCCACACAGTCTTCTCATCCATAAAACAAGAGCCTCCTTCACTGATTTACCTCTAATGTATTCCATCGTCTCCTCGCTGTTCCTCAGGTAACGGACGACAAGCAGCTGCCAGATGGTGTGAAAGGTTAAGAGAAAACAAGACAAGCGGGTTGTGCTGTCTTGCTTTACCTGAAGCGAAAAGGGGGGAAACTGCCATGAAGTCTGGTCTATAACAGAGCAGAGGTGTTGCATAAAGTAGCCCGGGTCCGTAGACACGTGAGTGGAAATTAGAACACAGCAATGTTTAAATGGACGATAAAAATGTGCTTAAAATTCTGTGCTTCTAAAGAAGAAGTCAGTCTTGTTTTCCTGTCCTTTGATTAATTTTCCTTGCTGCTCTTTTGCTGTCTTTGTAACTTTGAGGAAATGTAACAGCACACTGCAACAATATCCCTTGTTATGATTCCATTTAGTTTTCACTTTGTTATTTGTCTTACTGTTTGTAAAGGATGCTCTCTGTTCCTCAAAGATGCTTTTGTTAAAACCGCTAAAATGTGAATTGACTCTGGAAGGCTGGTTGATACAATCAAAACATTTAGATAAGTTCTGATGAAGTTATTAGCTTTCTGAGAGACACAGTTCAAGGAAAAAATGTATAACTTTCTTATAGTTTGACAACAATCACAACTCAAGGTCCAATTACCAGCTTTTCCAGTGCTTTGAATTGTGACACAAGGTCTTCTTCGTCATTGGATTGCTCGGTTGTCATGGAGATGCATCTGTTGACTTTTAGTGAGTCAGTGGACCTCGAGTTAGGATTGTTGTAGTTGTGAGTTCACGGTAAAACAAAGTATATTATCTCAGAGCAGTCTCTCATCTGGACACGTTTAGACTCATCCTGTCATTTTAAGAGATTCAAAGATACTTCACTAGATCTCTAAATACTGTGGGAGTAAAGGTGACTGACGATGGCTCTGCACCCTTACAGTAGGTCCTGCGTTTGGACATCCAACACCTTATACTGAGACCACGTAGAGTAAGTAGCTCATGGGAAATGCAGTCCGACACATTTGTATTTCTCAAGATCCCAATACATAGGAAATATTTGAAATACATAACATAAAGCAATGTAAAAAGCATTAGAAGATTTGGTGACAAAAATTGGATTCTGGGTTGCAATCCAGTGGTTCTGTATTGATGTATATGCAACTAATATACTGCAGATGTGGCTCATTGTGAACAGTTACAATAGGTTTCAGGTGTGAACAGCTGTCTGACTGGTACAAACTGTCATATGCAGGCTGAAGGTACAGTATATGTTATATGAGTATCCTGACTGAGACTTGCAGTAGATAGATGGGCTTTGTGTTTATCAATTAGTTCTTGAGGCGCTGAAAATCACAAAGTTTCCAGGAATGTCTCATAAAACAAGCTGTAAATGCTGACGACATGTTGGTCACCCGTTGGTCCGATGAAGAGGATCATTAATGGTTCAGTTTAGAGAGAATTCATGACTCTGTGCTTCAGTCTGAAAGAGAAACAGCTAGTAGTGAAGTCAAGTTTTCAGGGATACAAATAATCATTCAGATAATACACACACACACGCACGCACACACACAAACACACACACACACACACACGCACACGCACACACAAAAGCTCCGGAAGACAACAGCAGATGAAACAGGCTGACGGCTCGTCCCAAAAGCTTTTCATCTCACCACCTGCTCTGCATTTTCAAAAGCGACTCAAAGCTGGCCAATTTGTCCCGAATCAAGGAATGAAAGATCGCTGTGTAAAATGACTGTTTTCCTCTCACATCTCTCTGATCCTCAGATTTGATGGACAGAAACACCAATTTTTAGATTAGCAGAATAATACCTGAGCCTCTGATTATAGATTTGGTGATACGGGAGTTTACAGTTTGTCATCGACTTAGAGTTGTTAAATCAAACTGTTCACGTCTAGATTTCAAGTTGTATCTTCTAAATTGCACCCGATTCGACTGTTATCAGGCCATTAAATAGGCGTTTTCAGTCGCTATAAGCACCATAGATGTGGGTCATTAGGGGCCTACTACGCCTGCTATGTTGTAAAAGTGAAATTGAAACTTAAAAGCAACGTTCTAACATGTGAAACTGAATGAAACGTCACATTTTGAACACAAACAAAAATACTTTTTTAGGTTTAGGCAAAAAAAAACAAACAGGTTCCGCTCCGCGTCGGGGTGCAGCATCGCCCTGTCGGGGATTCTTTCACAACAATGACCGGCTCCCTGTACATTATCCCTTACTGTCCTTAATAGCCTGACAACAGTCTAATCGGCTGTAAATGTAGCTTTTCGTGCAGTAACATATAAGAGTTGTGTCAGGTGATGAGAATACTCTGCTCTGCTTCCGCATTCCTAAAGAAAACGCCAGGTTACACCTTTGAGACTTTTTAAAATTTCCATATGAATATTTCTCTCTTTTCAGAGGGAATCTGTAAACACAGTGTGAGTTGATTGATGCATTCTTTTTTTAAGTAGCAGCTTGTTAAAACCTATTTTATTCCCTTATAGTGCTTTGATGTAGTTTTGAGTCGTATCCAGGAGACGAGCAGGAATGTTGAGGGTGAGTCATCGAGAGGCACAGGACGACTCTGTCAAGGTGGCCTGTCCTCTGAGGGTGAATAATTATCTGCTTTAATTAAAGCACATTAAACCGTGTGTGTGTGTGTGTGTGTGTGTGTGTGTAGGATGAGTTTGGCATGGGAAAGAGAGCATACAAGGATGGGTCTGAGTGCATTCATGTGTGCTGATTGTGGATGCATTAGCAGAACATTTGATTGTTTGTGCATTCATGTGTGATGTTTAGATGTGTTTTATGGGTGTGTGTGTGTGTGTGTGTGTGTGTGTGTGTGTGTGTGTGTTTACATGAAAGAATCTGCTGTATTGTCTGTGTGGAATTCATGATGGCAGCATCACACAACGCTCGACACAATACACAGTCACTTAGTGAACTCTCTTATGCGGAAAGAATCACAGTCGGGGCATGATTTGCAAATTGGCACAAAGGTGGAAAGAATCTATCAACCCTTTGCTGCCTCTTCCCAGAATCGTAAAGGAAAAGTCCAACATTTTGGGAAAAATGTGTTTGCAGTCCTTCCCAGAGTCAGATGAGAAGACGGAAGTCAGTCTCACCTTTGTGCATCCGGTACAGAGATACTGTGTTTAGCCAAGCTTAGCACAATGACTGGAAGCAAAATAACTGCTACCCTAGCTCCAAGAACATGGACAAACCAACACATCCAAACCATGATGAAAAAGTAGTATACTTTAAGTTTACTTATGAAATATACATATGTAAATTTCAAGAATATATTTCCCAAGTATACTTTATGTACTAATATCTAGTAGTATACTTGTAAGTTTACTAATTTAATTCTTTTCGGGACTAAATTGGCCCACTTTTTAGTTTATAAAAGTACTTTTAAGTGTGATTTAGAGTGTTTTAATGTCCAGACATATGTCTTCTTCTGCGCACACACACACACACACTCACACACACACGCACACACACACACACACACACACACACACACACACACACATACATATATAGTGATTTTCATTACATTTCCTGTTTTATTGAAAGCTTCTGAAACAGATCTGTCACAGGTGACACGACACGTTGCCTAAGAATGTGTCAATACTCAATCGGCATTCAGTACAAATATATAAACTCCTCACACATTTTCTATTCAGAGCATGTTGATATTCCAAACAGATACAGGAACACCGCAGCAGTCACAAAACCTTTTGAAACGAAACAGGAACAAACACCGAATGAAAGACTGATGTAGAAATTAACAGTAAAAGCTGATTGATTACTGCTGAAATCACAAAATAAAAGACACAAATCAGAGACAAAAGGCTTCTTTAAATATGAATTGAACAAAAACTAGATATTTTCTGATACTTAATTCTTCACAGTTTAAAGTCACATGTTTCATTTATTTGAGCAGTAAACTGTGGTGGCCTGTCTGTACCTGACTGTAACAGTAAAATGTACCACAAGAACATAATTCAATATTTATGCTGCACTTTGGAGACGTCAGAAAGTTAAGAAAACACCAAGATGGTATGAAAAATGTGACGTAACGGCACCTTTAGCAGGAACTTCTGACATCTTTATTTTTCTGAAGTACGTTTTAGGTCTATCTTCATCACATAATCTTTCATAAAACAAAACATTTGTTTGTGCAACAGTTTTAAATCTGGAAAATATGGGATGCACTTACAATAAGTGCAAGATTCCATGCTTGAAAAAGGGAACTGGATTTGGATGTTCGATGTTCTTTTGTTTTTCGCTGGACAGAACATACCAAAGTTGTAATTTTGATTCTGAATTTCTCACTCTTCAGACTGCAGCATATTACACAATGGAAACCCAAACCAAGAAGAATACACAAGAATAACACTGTCGATAATACATCACCTGTATTGTTCTGCAAGTATAAAAAAATAAAAGTATATCTTGCATAAACAGCTGTACCGTTCCTTTACTGCATGGACTACACTGAGTCACATGTTAAGTTAGCATTGGGCTAACTGTTTTTGGCAAGCTAATTACTGCAGAAAATGCTTTTAATGTTTGAATGTGTTAAACAACTTCTGATTCATTTTTAAAACATCACTCTGCCTTCAATGAAGCTTTTAAAGATGGCGGAGAGGTCAAAGTTCACAGTATGTGTGGTTATGTACTGCAGTGGTTGAGGTCTCTGATGTTGTCCTGAGGGAGACGTGGTAACGGAAAGAACAAATCATACAAACTGTAATCTGTTGGAGAAGAATTAAAGGTGAATAGCAAAAAAAAAGTTGGAAAGAAAAGTGTGAGACGGAAAGAGAAAATGTGATAGTGTAGGATACGCAAAATATAGAGATAGACGTACATCTTTAAAGAGACAAAGACAGAAAGTGGTTAAGAAGAAGGAGGAAAAAGAGATGAAGAAGAGTAAAAAGAAAAGAGAGAAAGAGGCAGATCCTCCAGTTTCACACTGACTTATCCAATGCCAGAAATTGTCCAAATGGCATTTCTACATCTGGCCATTCGATGATACCGATCCAAACCTCCAAACAAGAGACCAGGACGTACATGTCTGACCTGAAGATCCAAGGCTTATCAGACACCCTGAAATGGACGGTCATCCCCAAAACTTTGTGTCCTCAATGCCGTCCTGCCGAACCGTCCAAGACACTGAGCTCCAGTAACTCCCAACATGACCCGAAGAAGACGACCCTTTTAAAAAACGTTCACACAGCGAAATCTCCATATCCGGTGGGACAGAAGGCGGCACCGCGGAGCGTATCGAGGCAGTTGACGAGGATTAGCGTGCCGGTCAGGTGCTTCCACCTCTTGGTGATGGGGTTCCTCATCTTGTCCAGGCCGAGGTGGAGCTCCTGGATCACATCTCGGTAGCTGTCCCCCACGTGGGCGGCCCACGTCAGGAGGAAGTCGTAGGCTGGCTTCCACATGGACTGAAGGGGTGGGATTGGGGTCAAAGAGGAAGGACAGACAGGAACACTTTTATTGGTGATTCATAAACAGACATTTCCCCTGTTTGGGAACCTGTGGACATATAGACACAATGTCTCTCACCTCGTTGTCCAATAGGCCGTTCTTGTCGCGGTGCGGAGCCTCGTAAGCCTCCATCTGCTGTCTGGACACTCGAGCAAGTTTCTCGGCCAGTTCCCTCCACCGGAACGCCACCTCCACCGCCGTGGTCAGCAGGACGAAATCCAGGACCAGTCTGGCAACCAGACCCTGGCAGTCCATCTTCAGCAATGCCTGATGGGGACAGAGGCACAGTGGAAAGGAGTTGTAATTACATAAAGCCTGTGAGTTAGTCACAGAGTATGTCAAATCTTTTGTTATTTTTATGATACATGAGCAGAAAGATTTATACGTTTTGACCTTGACGACACCGGGTGGTTGTATCAAAAAAGGCACAGATCCAACCCTGGGCTGAAAGCGACACATAAACGCAGGATTGTATTACTTTTCTACAAAAAAAAGTTGATATTTCTACATACAAATTCCAGTGATAGGGGCTTAAACTGCGTATGGTTTGGAGTGATGGAACTGACATTCAGTACACTTAAGTTATGACTAAAAAAATCATAGTCTTAAAGGGGTAAATAAAAGCAATTGCTCATAAATCCTTTCAATATTCTTTGGACATCTTGAAAGAAAATACATTTTGGTACTTTTCTGTGACAGTAATTTTCCCAAGAGTGTCTAAAATAAACCCCAAAATATTTCGACCCAGAGGTGAGTGATATGTGTAAAATCTGACTTGATTTTAGATTGCACAAAGATATATAATTACATACTACACTTGATATACACAATTGATTTGCAACATTGCCTGCAATGGCCTAACAAAGTTATTAATGGAATAGCTACCACATCGTAATCGGTAGGAACCATGTGGACCAAATATAGCTCCAACCTTCCCAACTTGGACTTCCTTTTCTAATCCCATTTCCTTGTCTAACCTTTTTGTCTTAAATCCCCTAAAATGACAAAATGTGTGACCTTTTGAGTAATTCAATCAGACTGATTTTTTTCTTCTCAAACGGTTTCATTTGAATCATTTTTAGAGGCTTAATGGAGTAAAAACATCCACTAAAGGATGAGAGAAGTCAACATTTGTGTAAGTTGTTTTTTGTCTCTCCCTAACCATGTTAATCATCACATGATCCCTCAAACGTATCTGTTAGAAACCACTGTTACAGTCGATAGGCCTGTTTGTCTTTAAACTGGCCACAGGGGCTGAATGGCCAACATAAAACACCCCTCTTCTTCATGGCTGAGTGTATGAATAGAATCCTCAGCCCCTCCTGGAAGTATTCACGGCCCTCAGGCTGCTGCTGTAAATACGTTCTTACTCAGCTAACCCGGTTAAATGAGGGTTAGAAAATACGGAGCATTACTAAAAGCAGCTGACTGACTTTAATGAAGACCAAAAAATGCATTGTGTGCATATGTGTGTCCATCCAGAGATAAGATGTAGGTTCAGAAAAACATGGGATCTCCACTGCTGCAGGCCTCTTACATCTTTACACACACACACACACACACACACACACACACACAACTGAAAACTGAACTCGAGGAGCTTCTGTTTGACGCTCACATATACAGACACCAATCTGAAGCAATTTCCTTTCTAATTTATTGCTGTAACCTCGAGATGCTTTGTATTAAGTCTTATTTATTAAAAAGGTGCCTGCAAGTTGAATTATTATGTGAAATATTTAGATAATTTTAATTAATTTTGGTGAATTTAATTTATGATTAGAATCATTTATAAATTAAAGTTGTTTCATTACATTTTGAATGCAGGATTTTTACATGTATTGGAGTATTTTTACATGATGGTATATTTTTACTGGAGTAAAAAATGTTCACTATACAGTCGGATGTCGGCTCCTTTGCAGTCTACACATACTGCACATCAATGAGTCTGTTTAACTCTGTCGAAGACAAGACAGGAAGAACCTTATAATCCCAAGGTCATGTAATTTCCATTTATTAGAATAATCCTATCCCATCCGTTATCTCTTACATCGTCTCTATTATGAGCTGCAGCTCTGTAATGAAGTGAAATAACCTGGATGTCCTACAAGTGCAGGTAACTCTCTACAAACTGGACACCGTACACCTCCCTCTGTCTGCCTCTATCTCTCTCTACCACCTGGCCGACCAGCACCGTGGCCTTCTACTGGGATGTCCTCCTTCTGCTGATTCAGTCTAAATATAGAGCCGGTCTAAACACACACACACACACACACACACACACACACACACACACACACACACACACGTCAGGGTTCAACACTGCTGTCTGGAAATGAGCATGATGTGTTCAAATGCAAATCAGGAGCTCCTGTACGTGCAGGAGAGATGCGCTGTTTAAAGCCGGAAAGGATTAAAGCCGGAGATACGACAGGAAGGAGTTTGTGCTTCAAAATAAAGGTCAGGGGGTCAGGAGGAAGTAGAAAGTAGCAGCGAACACGTCTCCAAACCTTGAACAGTATCTGGTGCCAGGTAGTAGCAAGAACAGAAGAAACGAATCGCCAGCACTCACAGAGAAAAGGTGTTTCTTAGTTTATTCTGACGAATATTCAACGAATGCGTTTCAGTTATAAGCCGTCATCAGCGACTGAGTGCCGGTGATTTGTTTCTTCGGGAAGTCAGGAGAGACATTTATTTTTTTAATCCTGTCAGGGTGGGAAACACTTTCTGTTCCTGAGAGACACATATCGCATATTCAAACTGCACCAGATGCAGCTCAAAGGTCATCGTCTTGCTCAAGGACACTTTGGTTCCAGCTGGAGACATTTACATGAAGATTTCAGTCCCTCAGATTAACTCATGAGACATCTCCTTTTGGTGGTGAAAGAATTTGTACTTCATTAAAACTGGAGAATTAATGCAAGTACTCTGTGACAAAGTTATTGCATGTATGAATCGTGTTGTGCACCACAACACGTTTCCTTTATCTATGTCTCTGGTTCCACATTATCAACTCACAACAATTCTGCTCTAAAAATAGAAACCAGTCTGCCCCGCCAAAGACCAACGTGTCGGAAACATAGGAGACGGCGGCGACCTGCAGGAAGCCCCGAAGCAGACGGACAGACGGAGCTGACAGCTGACCGGGCGGCTGTCAGCTAAATAAGCTTCAACAGGACGGAGGGAGGAGTTGGAGCAGGGCACAGGATAATACTGACAGGTAGAAAACAGAAAGAGGGAGAGGAAGGAGGAGAATAAAAGCAGGCAGAGACAGAAAGATAAAGAAAGAAGATAGAGAACAAGAAAGAGAGACACACAGCAGCGGTGTCAGGGTTTCTATTGAAATACTTGTTTTTGTTCAATTTTGTTATAATGTGCTGGAAAAGTAACTGAAACATCAAAGCTGAAAATGTCATTAAATATGTTATTATATTAAAAACCAGTGCACTCCAACACGCCATGAAAGTGCAGCTATTTCTGCATATCCTCATTGCATTTTCAATCTAATTAGACCTTATTTGACTAAATTTGTTCACATTTACCTTTTGCAAATCTATTTTTCCTGTTATTGTCACTTTGGACAAAAACTAAACGCTTCTACTTCTGTCCCTTTCTGACCGCAGTTAGTTCTCCGAGAAGAGTCCTGAACTTAAACTGTATCTAAACCACATAAAACTAGAAAAGGTTTGTCCCAAAAATGTCCCAAGGAATAATTTTCTGAAGGGCTGCACCAACATAAGAATATCACATTCTTCATGTTTAAAGGCCCTTTTTTACACGTATAAATCCTTTTTTATTTCCAATGTGTGAACAGGTTGTAACCGTTACTAAAAAACGAGACGATTTTCTGTGTTTCCTCTATCACCCTTTAGATTACTTTTAATATGAAGGACTCGGGTCGGTGTCCCAGCGGATGTGATTTCATGTACGCTCGCATGTGTCTACTCTCTTCCACATTTTTTTCAGTGAAGTTTTGTACAAAACAAGAAAATCAACCCCCCAATGTCCAGCAGACCATCGCTGCGTATATTTTGCAGATAAGATTTGTTGCCTTTCCTGGTATTTTCAATCTTCCGTTGCACCTTAATACTGCCACATAACAGCCTCTACGCTTCTTCACATGTGGCAGAAACACAAACACTTGTATGTTCACGAGTTTGGTTGTAATGTCCTATTAGGGGAAGTTTGGCAGGAAGAAGGTGATTCTCACTTGCTGCTGTTGAGTAAACACTTTAGATCAATCACTTCCTTTGTGGAGCAGGCTTCTCAGCACGATCTGACTCAGCGGCTGTGTGCAGTTTAGACGCTGCTGTGTTGCCTTCAACTCACTAAAAGGTGTTTTTCCTGCAACTACTTCAGCTTTGACAAACACCTCTCCTGCTTTGTCTGATCAGCTGCAGAGGAGCTCACGTCTCTCAGACACATTTCTAGTTTGTGGTCCAATAAACCTGCAGCTGGATAATCATGTAAAATATTCATCGCTTAATCAACATGCTGGTTTTTATTGGCGGCTGTATGTTTATAAAGAAGTTTACATTTCTGAGCCTGTTACTGTTGACTTTTATGACTAAAGACCTTGGTTTTAGATGGGAGTCTACGAGCAGGGGATTGATTACGTCCCCTGCAGGAGTGCATGGATCTATTATTAAACAACACTCTGCTGACAAGCTCAAGAGACGTCTCTCTCATTTGTCCTCTGCCTTCGTAACTCGAGCCTCGCCGTTAAAAGATCTGCCGGGGCGGTGTCGGATGCCCCCCAGGCCTCCAGCTCCGTCCTGATCAATGCCTGCTCACATTTCACACGAGAACACCTGTCAGCTAGTGTGGACGAGAGGGGGAGACGGGATGAGCTGTTCTAAACCCCGAAGACAAACCATGAGCGCTTGTTCTGCTGCAACACTTTCATTTTTTATGTTTCACACAGTCCACAGCTGCAATTAAAGCATGCGGGGTTACGGCTGATATATCTCTCTGCTCTTCTTCACGTATCTCTTTTGCAGAATTTAGATCAAGATTCCAAAAACTACCAACTTCTCTGTTCACAAGTGAAAATGCTCCTGCTGCTAAACTCCTGTGTGGTTCTGCTGGAGACTGCTGCTGTTCCATAAAAACGGCTCTACACTAAAAGATATGGATATATTGGGTGCAATCATTTAAACAGATCAGCTTCAATTACTGCAAAGAAAAAGTCACAAGTGAGCTGGTGAGATGAAGAGCAGCAGGCAACAGGCTATATTCATCATATACAGTAACACCTCTTACTGTGCTATCAGGTATGGTAGCCAGGATGCACGGATCCAGAAAACAAATGAAATTATAGCTGCTGCGCAGCTGTGGGTCGGGGCCGGAAGAAGAAGAAGAAGGAGGAAGAATAGGAGGAAGATCCATCATTATTAATCCGTTAAGGCATGTAACATCTGCCTTGATCGGGGCTCATACTCACAACCTCAGCATAGCTGCCCAGCCCCTAATAAATCTGCTGCTTTGGCCATTATAAGGGCTGCTATCTACAGAAGGGACCTTGGACTCACGTAGATCCAAGCTGCTGCTTTTCTGAGCAAGACAATGTGTAACTGGATCAATGGAAAACCTCCTTTAGGAAGTGAGCTTCATCAAAAGGGGACACACCTTTGGATTGGAGGCTTCCTGCTTCTATACAATATAACTGAGAGAAATGGACTTTCTTTCTCCCGGTTATAGCTCTGGCCTATAATGATGTCTACAATGAAAAGGTTGTGTTGAGGTTTTGACTACATCTCCAGAGCTCTGGGGCACAGCGACACTAAGAAATAACACCGTGGTATATCCTCAAGTGTCATTTCAGTTGTGCCACTGTACATAGAAAACAATAAGCGCTGGTGTGTTGATGCGCTGCAGGCGCATGTTGCCCTTTAGAGAGTCAGGCTGACAGGAAATGTTTTCACTTTATTGAGAACATCAGCTGATAATGTCAAGATGCTTTCCAAAGCTGGAGTCAGGACGTGGTTAGCCTAGCTTAGCACAGAACAGAAACAGGAACCAGCAGTATAAAGGTGTGTCTTTCTTTCCCACTTCAGTTCTCACATTCCTCCCACCAAACCCTTTCTTTCTGCCTCCTCTCTCATTACAGAAACCACAGGGGGGACAATGAGTCTCCACCTTGAGTCTCACTCCCTGACACCTTCCACTTTATACTCATCATCCATTCCCAGTCGACTGGATGGGATTATACCCCAGCCTTTCATAACACGTTTTTCCAATTAACTAATCTGCATACGTAATGAAGTGCACCTGAATTTGTTTCTTGGACGCACTAGACTAACATATTCTGTAGTTTAACCACAATGCATTAAATCAGACACTTTTATTTGGAACATTTCACAGATTTATGTGTATTTATAACCTGAAAAGTAGCAGGTCTTGACTGGATAAAAGCCTCAATATTAAGAGAATGAAGGCCTTGTTTGCTAATTGAGGATTTTGAAGCCAGAGGTTCTCAACGTAGGAATGTTTTATTGAGTAACTATTATATAAGACAGGCTTTTTTTTTTTCCTTTGAGGAGAAGATTTAGTAATTCAAGCCTATGTGCCTCACTGGACCTTGTTCCTGCAGCCTGATGACAATTTACTGCTCTCCGGGGAAAATGTCGCAGGACATACACGTCCTGGTGAGGTTTACAACTGGTGTAGTGCAGCAGCAAACTGAGCAGCAACGTTTTGTATCAGGAAACAAGTTCAAGATACGCCTGGTTATAAAAATCCAGGAGAAAATCATCGTAAGACTAAAATCCATCTACTTTTCAGTGTGATAAAAAGCAAAATACTGGCGTGACTGAGCGAAACTGGCAGATCAGCTGCTGATGTTTGAGGAGTAATCTAATTTCCAAACTGCCCAAACCAAACATCCAAACAAGAAATACACTTGGACACACAGAAATTTAGGTCTGATCTCTTACCAGAAAGAAATTGAGGGAGATTGGGTCATATTTTATTATGACCTTTATCCAAATTCAAATAAATGCCATAAAGGCTGTTAAGTCATTATAGCGCTAAATGCCCTTGACCTAGTAGTGGGGCACAACACTAACAGCTACATAAAACAAATTAAGCACCTCATCAGTCAAAAGCAGTGCTGCAAATGTCAGAACATAGAGAAAAATGTCCATCACAATTTCCAGTAACCCAAGTTGATGTCTCCAGATTGCTTTCTTTCTCTGATCACCAGTCCAGAACTTAAAGATATTCAATTTACTGTCACTTAAGACGAAACAAATCTGCAAATCCACAGCAGGAACTATTGAATATTTGATGTTTTTTCTGATTGAAAATGATTGAATATTGATAGACTAATTGTTTGATGTTTTATCATCGTTTCAGCTTTAATGTGATTCACAAATTCATTGTATGCATTTTAACCTCAAATAGATGTTAAATTGAGATTTTGCTCCATTGCTGAAACATGAGAAAGTCACTGTCACCTGCATTTTCAACAAATAATAAACAGTATGTCATGCAGGTTTCTCTCTGTAGAGAGGTAAATTCCATATAATGGCAAACCATATATCGGCCTTGCATGTGCTTATAAAACTTGAGGACAAATCTTTCCACCAAGGTCAGCAGAACAAATTTCAACATCATCTTTGAGGATGAAAGTGTTTCTGACTTCAGAAGAAAATTGCTGGACTTCAGTGAAGGACATCTGAGTGTGCACGTTTCATTTTCCAGTAAATATATTTATAAAAAAAAAAACAGAGCTCAGAGAAGTCAAGGATGGAGCCTGGTTCAGAGATAAGAAAATTTAAAAGCCTCAGCAGGAGTTGAAGGTATACCCGCCAGAATAAAAGCCATTTATAAAACATAAAAGCATGCCTCCTTCGCTTTAGACTTTGTGAGTTTATGGGGAGGCCACATGACGTACAGCCAAACAGGGAGAGGTAGTTGCAGGTGAGTTGCTCTGGATAACAAGGTTAAAAACAGCGAATGAGTAACATTCGTTTACCTTAACAGTTCCTGTCAAAGTCCTATTTAGCAAGGCACTTTACCCCCAGCTGCTCCGGTGGCCTCACTGAGCATGTCGCTGCCACAAAACAAGTGCATGCACGCTTCATCAACTCTGCCTGGATAAACAACAGTTGGAAAATGTACTTTGCTAAAGCACTTTTTGAATAATGGCGTCTGGCGAGGGAAATGTCGCAGGACTATTTTGCTTCCCCCAGGGTGCCGGCGCTGTCGGAGAAGAAAACACATTGAGGCCAGCGTGCGTTTGCTTGACAGAGTTGTTTTTGCTCAAACTGCAGATGTTAAGTTTTATATGCTTCCCTTTAAAGGATTTTCTCCTCCAGCCCCCCTTTCATTTTTCATGTAGTGGCTGCTCCCACTGTGAGCCACCTCAGGCTGTAAGACAAGTTGTTTACCATTCATGTGACTGAGCATAAGGACTCAAATCCTTCCAGTTCACACTCAGATTGTGTCACATTGTCCAACTGCAACACATGCTGAAGTGGAAAGAAATCATGTTAAGGGCCGATGTCGCAAAGTGATTAACTCTGACTGTTTAGGAAATTACATTTCTGTTGTTTTAGCTTCAACAAAGCTTAACTAATGATGCAGCAACCATCTGAGGGACAAAAGCTTTCTCTTGCTCAGTTTGTAATGGACATCATTTGAGCATAATAGCTGTTGCAGCAGTGTTACGGTAATGCCAGACAATTTACTTTAACATTTATCTGTGCAGTAAATGCTTTTACTGAGCATAAATGTTTTTGCAGCAATGTAACAGTTGGAAGACATCTCTCTCAATATGCGCACAAGACTTGCTGAAAATGAGTCCACGATAAAACAGAAACCAATGAGAAATAAAAACATGATTGGTCTTACCATCATGAGTTCCCTCTGGAAAGACTTCCTCTCCTTGTTCTCCATGTTCGTACACTCCTCTTTGAGTTTCTCCAGAACCGATGCCACCTTCTCCGGCTCATTGTCCAGCTCGGTCCGGCAAAAATAATTCAGTGGCAAATTCCCGTTCCCCAGGGCATCTGCAAAGGCCCTCCAGTTGCCCACATTCTCCATTAAAACCGTCCTCACTGTTGCGTAGATGTAGGTTAGAAATTTGCAAGGCTTCAGGATCTGCTCCAGCAGCATTGTGGTCGTTAAGTCCGGCCCACACCAATAAATGGGCTTGACCTTACCCAGAACTAAAACGTTCTTGGCATGGACAAGGCCTATCTTCCCCTGATAGTATCCAATGTACCACTCTTTGGTCCGCAGCTGCCCACGCAATTTGATTTTCTCCTCGCTGAGCAAAGCAATAACATCCCCCTTTTTGTACTCCAACAGATAAGTGCTCTTGTGCTGTCTAATCACTGTTTTGATCAACTTGCCAAATTTAAGGTTGGTAATGCACCGATCCTGAAACTTTGGGTATTTAGAAGTGACCGCCAGTGGTGAGAGGACAATCTTATCCACCTCTTTCTTTTTCAGAAACCTCCTCTGGCCCGTTATCCTTGCTCCGGTCTTTGGCGGTGGTGGCGGCGTTTGGACGCAGAACTGGGTGAGGATACAGTCAAGGGCGTCCTTGATTTGGACCCTGAGAGTGAAGTCTGAGATGCTGTTGGGGTTGTGTGATGTGATCATGTACAGGAGCCTGCTGACTTTCCCCAGTTTGACCTGAAATCCCCGAATCACCCCCGCGCCCTCGTTCACCTTCACCTGGTAGTTGGACATGTTGGAGTACAGTCCCACCTGGAGATCCTGAGGGTACCCCAGCACAAACTGGTGCTTCCCCCACAGCTGGAGGGCCACGGGCGGGCTGGAGCTAGCCTGCCGGCCCACCTCGTTTACCAACAAGGTATTGGGGGCACAGTCATGCCCAAACATGGCCACGACTGTCTTGAAGGAAGGGTGAATGTGCTTGGGCCCGTAGACGCCCAGAGTTACTTTCCTCTGCACGTGGTCCCAAACAGTGGTATTTTGGCTGATGTACTGTGACTGAACCACAACAGCCACATACATACAAGGCTCTAGACTATCCAGCTGCACCTGGACTGTATCCTTGTAGATGTAAGCATTAGGGATGGGCGTGTAAGGCCCTTCTTTACAGTCACTTCGAACGCAAAGCACCTCTGCAGTGTGACAACTCTCCTTCTTGACAGTTACCAATACCTTCATCTCCAACGTCATAAAGGACTTGGTCTCCATGTTGCTCAGCTTGATCTCCACCACAGGGCTGACGGTGGAGCAGTGGTCACTGTTGAGCTCCAGAGGAGGGTCTAGTAAGGCTTTCATGGAGATCTGCTGGTGGTCTCCATGGCTGACGTGGCCTTCGGGGATGTGTATGCTGATTTGGGTGTCCGGGAGCTGAACAACTCCTCCGTTACTGTCCAACCTGCACGCAATATTGGTCTCCACCGGCTGTGTCTGGCCCCACCCGGGACTCTGGCCCAAGGAGTCAAGGTCATGGCAAGACCTGGCTAGTTTTCTGTGGTTCAACCAAGCAGTCCTGAAGTCCTCCCTGCTCTGAAACTGCTCCGGTGAAGGAGCCTTAAGACCTGTGAAGAATCCCGAGGAAGGTAAGGTTGGATTGGACTGCGCCTGCAGGACTGACAGTTCTGAGAGACTGTGGGAACGTTTACTCCTGAAAAACGGGTTATCCCTCTGGAGGTTAGGTACAACCTCTTGGTTTGGGCTGGTTGGGGTGGTGTTGTTAATGTGGAAGCTGCTGAACCCATTGGTCATGATTGTACTAGTGTTAAAGTTTGAGCAAGATGATGGAGATGCCAGTGCATCAAACAGAATAAGGTCTGTTGAGTTCCTTACACCTAAATCTTTGCAGTTTTGATCTATTGGACGGATAAAGGGGTTCACAGAGAAGGGACTGTTATTGTAAATTGGAGAGGGCTTAAGGGTCATCCCTGTCCACTCCCCCAAACCTCCAAACTCCTTCGACCCATCCTCGTATCCTTCCCCAAGGCTGTCAATCATCCCACTGTCGCTAAGCGAAGAGTTCCTGAAATTGACCGGCTGGACGTAGGCGGCTGGAATGTAGCCCATTTCCATGTTGTTGTGGGCGTACCACCACTCTCCACCTGACGTGTCCAACACATAGAGACGATCACCTTTGGAGAATTTCAGCGTGGTGAAGCTGTTGGGGCAATAATCCTTTATGGCAACCACTTCCTGCGCATCTCCATAGGAGGCTGAAGTGTCCAGCCTTAAGGCACTGGGAGAAGGCACTGAAAAGGAAAAACAACGTTAGTGATGGTCTTGTGCCTTGATTGCAAAGTGGTTTTGTAACTGGTTTGTTACCATTATAGATAAGTGCACTTACTGTAATCACTCAATGATTACTGATTACTCAAAATACTGCAGTTAACAGTGATTATCTCGTAATCAGACACAGATATAATAGGCTGGTTGTACTACAGATCAGACATAAAGGCTTGTGTCCAAATGGTTCAGTGGTTCAGTTGACTACATTAAAACTTTAAAGGAAGTACCTGATTCTGGGGAAAAAGGAAGGCAGCCAAAAAACAAAACCTCAGAATGCAAAGACAAAATTTTCAGATCACTAAGTAAATGTATGAGCAGATGAACTGCATAATTTACTGCATCATTTTCTATTTTTAGTTCACATCATTAGCGTATATAGAGCATGTAAACAAAGCTGTAATGAAGTGCAACCAGTGAAGTGAAAGAACCAGGGAAAGGATAATTCTGTTTCCAACATATGACTGAATTATCTCATCTATATCTATATCTATTTCATTACAAAAGATGAAAAGCACAATAATAAAACAACTAATTCTGGAGATATTGAGTGAACTTTCATTCTTCAAATGAATCATGACTGAATAACTGAGTCTTCTACCTTACACAACCCATCATTTCTTTATGAAGTAAAACTGGTGTGGATACAGTGAAACACTGACCTTTAACATCGTTAAGACTGGCCCCGGTGACCCCTTCGCTGAGGTCGATGAGCGTCCCCTCAGACTTGCAGCGAGGGAGGATGTGATTGTTGCTCGTCACTCTGATGATGCGATGGGCAGCCATGGCCGCTACTTTACATAGAATTCGCTCATTGGCAGCTTTTCATCTGGATGGGAAACAAACAAAGCATTTCAGGGTGGGAGCGACCAGACAATTTTAAATACATCTGCATCCAGGCATTTAGCTGATGCTCAAACATAGAGCGACATTGGAGTAGGAAGCTCAATTTTCTAAATCACTCACGCAGTTAAAGGCTACAAAGGTCAAAGCTGCAGCAGCAGAAAATAAGTCTGACAAATATCAGTGCATTTTTGAAGGATGTGCTGGGGAAAGAAATGACTCCCGGCAGAACAGGGAGAGTTTTTTTTTTTTTTTTAAATCGATGCAAGGAGCATGAGCAGAGAGCTGAGCGGAGACGAAAGAGAGAGATGTGATGAGGAGAGCAATCGAAAAGCAATGACGAAATGAAACAAAAGGAGATTTAAGTTCTGAGTGAAAGTGGCAATGGAGAAGGTCAGAAACATAATGTAAAGCATGAGGCAAGAACATTTCATCATGTGAACACCTGAATAAACAGCCTCCACTCTTCTGGTCTCAGTCTCTCCACCAGATGTTGAACCTGCTGAAGGGATTTGATCCCATTCAGCCAGAGAGCATCAAGAAAAATAGCCTGAGTATTTGGACACCTCTGTCTGCATTCTTTTGGCTATATAGCATAAACTTACACAGTTATAGCTAATATCTCCTCCCTGCCAACAGAAATCGTAAGTTCGCACTCAACCTCAGAGGCTCGGCTGCTGTGTGCAGTCACACCAGTAGTTATCTTTTCCTACAGGGGATTCAAACCGGCAACCATCTCTCTCTCCCCTGGCTGTGTGTGTTTTGAGTATTTACATCTCCGATGTGTCAAGCAAGTTACCAATTTCCTTGTCAGAAATGAGATGTGATTCAATTTGTGTATGAAAACACACAGTCAGCAGAGGACTGTAAGCAAGAAATTGTTTTGCAGTAAAACGTCGTTCCCTTCAGTCACAAGAGACTTTTATTATTCCTGCAGGACGTGGCGAGCAGCGGCAGTGGGAACATTCACATTTGCACACTAATGATGCCATTTTAATCTGATTAAATCAACACAGACTGTAGAAGCTGCATGTAAATGTCTTTCACTGATTATCTTCATTAGAGCTTTAATGTTTGGAGCTGAATGTCTGCTCAGTGTTTTCACATTAAACGCTGAGGATTGTGATTCAGATGCAGGTGTTAAAATACAGCTCTTCACTATGTTATAGCATCTTCTGTTTTCATCCAAAACTGAGAATAACACACAGACTGGTTGGTCATAACGTCCTCTAAATAAGTGTTAGATTAACTCTCTCCACATCAATGCAAAGACCCCAAAATAACAAAAACAGCTGTATCCCGGGCACTAACAACTTTTTTAAACATTGAAAATTCCTGGTTCATCTATATGACCCCTTTCACTGCTTTCCACTCAGTTTGAACAATATGATCCAAAATGACAAAGTTGCTTTACTTTTTGTGCTTTTGTTGCTGCACCACAGATCTTTGGTCTTTATTTAAACCTCTGCTGCTCTTTTTTGAATGACAGAATTGAGCAGATGTATTAGCATTTTTGTTTCTCATGCCTCAAAATGACACAAAAAGTGAAAAACTGGGATTGTTTCAGAGGAGCTCCTCTCTGGAGGTTGCAGCAGAGGTGCACTGTGGGATGCAGAGCATGCAGTGAAGAGAAAGTGGAGCTTGTTTAACGGCTGCATCTGTTCAAATGGGAGCTCACGTCGTCAAACTCCTCTGAGGTGACATTTCATTTTCTTGCACCCTCTCTGCTTGTCGGGGAGCGTGTCAGCCGTCGATAAAACCCCTCCTCCCGCTCAAAAATGAGCACTCAGCGGGCAGCCGGAGCAAGGCTGCGATCAATAACAAGCCGGCAGACAAAGACACTGTCACCGGCTTTGATAGAACATGGAGGCGATCCCACTGAATGCAGCAGGAGGTGAGGGCGGCTCTGACAGATACAGGGGGAAAAGAAAACGAGGAATTGGAAGATGCTGTTTGCTGCCACGGGAAACACAGCAGGAGGTTCAGTTCAGAGCAAACTGGATTCCTCAAAACGACCCCTGCAGATCCACGCTGAGCCTCCTGGAAACCTTTGTTCCCGGATTAGAGAAAGAAACTGACAAAAGCAATTATAAAAACACAAAAGTTAAACAAGATTGTGACACCTTGCATGTGACCTCTTTTACAGACTGGATAACAACACAAAGTATAGACAGCATTTGGGGAAATGAACTCCATTTTATTTTTGTTTTACTTCTCGTTGGCAAAGAAATTTAAATTACAGAGAGGGAGCTGAAAAAGAAGCTCTCAGGGGATCTCAGCAAACTGCTGGAGGGCTTGTGGGTTAGCCTTCCTCAAAATTGGAAACGGTATTTCTGTTTTTTCCCCCACTGGTGCATTAATATCCGAGTCGGTGAAATACTCTGCGTTATTAACTCATCTCAGTCAGGCTGACAGAGCGGTGAGTCGAAAGTTTAATTAGCCGAGAGTCGGCCGGGCCTAATCCCTGGATGAATGTTGCTATAATAACCATTTCCAGCAGCCATATGCTCGCAGAGAGCTCATTGCTTTTCCATCACAGCTGTTCAAAATGAGCAGATTACAGGACAGAGAATGAGATGCACGGCAGCACAGACCTGGTAGTGTGTGGCTGGAAAACAAAACTTCACCAATAGTATGTCACATTCAGAGTTGAATTTCCTGTGTGAGCATTCAAACAGATTAATCCCAGATCAAAGACAGAGGCTGAAGGGCTAAAAGTCTCTTAAATCATGATCAAACAAACCAAACCCACTCATGATTCTTCACTTTTTACACTTCAGTTTAATGAAATGAAACGTTAGCTGATTCTACACATGTTAATGTTGAGGAATAGGTTATAATATTAAAGAAGCTGCATGCTGGTGATCCTTTATTTATTGCATTATGATTATTGTTTGGTTAGATCTCCCTCTCTTCCTCGGTACAGTCCGTCCAGACAAAAGAAATTACCCTAAACGTGACTGTTTAACTAGTTTCAAGCTGCAGCTTGTGGAAACACTTCATCTACAGCTCAGCTCTGTGTTCTACTGTAGTTTGCAGGAAACTGAGAGCAGGCACTCCGGCTTCATTCAGTCCCGACTGAAAAACATTACAGTAGACCTACTTTAGTCAGGTACCCTGTGGCCTGCGGCAATGCAGCTCAGCTCCCAGCATGCATTTGGACGTGTGTTTACACCTGCATTGTGGCGGCAGTAAACCAGCAGAAGAAATGAACAGGAGCTCAGAGAAAGAATGTCCTTGGAAGTTTGTTAAATGTCTGCAACTTTAAAACTGATGGGTGGAAACTGTTCACCTATGATTAGTGGTTTCACCTGTTGACTTCATTGAACATTGTCCTCTGTGGGCCACCGTAGACGTTGTCTGAGGCCTGTGAGTGAATTCCGTATGAGAACAGTTTTAAAAGGTGATGTACAATAAAACAAATGTCAGTGTTTTTACTCAGAGAAACATGGAGATGACTTCAACTGTCGTCCTTTTGGGACATAAGAAGGGTTATCCAACAAACTATTCAGCTTCCCAACAAAGATGGTGATGGTAAGAAGGTGTTTTATGCAGGATTAATGGGGAAGAACGTAACTGGCTGTGTTCAAGAAAGGACAAGTTTTACAAATAAAGAACGTCATGTGATCATGCAGCCCCACATTTTGAAATCTGCATGCTAAGACTAGTGGGAATATGCGTTCAGTTTTGGACTTTGACGGTGAAAGAATAATATTACAGAGATGGTCGCAGCGGCTTTGCTCATTTTTTTCAGGAATGCCCCGATCACTGATGTGCCTTCAAGTCATGAAATGTCTTGATTTATCAAGCTGTTACTAATTCATGGTGAATTATGAAAAATTAATGGAGGTTTTCTTTTGAATCTGACACTTTTCCTCTCCAAGGAGTAAAATATGACGTCTTTAAAAAGAAAAGCAGTCGACCTTTTGAGGGATTTTAATTGGTATTGGTAATATAACTATAATTGGCTTCAAAATATGTTTGATTTTGTTACATAAGATGTGACCCCATCCTCCCTTGTGTCTTTTCTTCCATGATATTCCTGCAGGCTGAGTGGGTGAGTTTTTGTGACATGTTTTACGCTGCAGACCAGCAGAAGAATAAAAAATAAATTTGAAAAACTTTCAGCCTGGCATGTGGTCAAGTACATTAGTCTGCGGCTAACTGAGAAATTCATCCGTAAAATATTACAATCGCTCCTCTCTCCCCTCAGGAGGAATTTCAGGTAAATGAGCCCACTAAGCGCTGAGTGTTAGTGCCGCTTCCACCTCCGCGTTGAAAGAGATTCCTCAAGCGAAGAGAGGTTTGCACTCAGAAAGAGGAAGCACACGTCAACAAGTCAGCAGCAGATAGTTTAAATTTCAACATTAAGTGTTTTGAATGCCATAATTTACCTCTAATGTCTATTTTCAGCAGGAAAAAACAACTGATAAAGCACGAACAGATAGATGATGTGAGAAAACATCCCTCATGAAGCATTTGGAATTCTGTGAAAAGGCTTCAGCATGTTTTGAGCTCATGATGTAATAATGTTGATTAATGATGTCAGCGTTGTGTTGTTGAATCATTACGGCTTAACGTGATGCAGTTTGATATCAACCACATTATAAAGTTATTAGATAATGAGGATACATTACATCATCAGTTGGCCTTCTTTTAATTTCTACTCGAACCTGAAGACCAAAACTGAAGCTTTCAGGGTGTTTAAATGACTACGAACAATGTTTATTTTACATTTTACACTATAATTTTAATTTTACATTACATTCTTATCTTTTTCCAAATATAATTTTTAGTTCATGTCAGTGTGTTACTGTATGAAAACCATCCAATGCAATGATACAATGACTGTTTTCATTCAGGACAATATCAGGGAAATAACAGATGTCTGCTGAAAAGGTGAAGGGCATTGATTTGATGACGATTAAACCCAGAAGACAGCATCCTTGTCCTACAGTCCTTGAATGCATCAATGGGGGCAGTTATCTTCCAACGCAGTCTCACGGCAGTTCGTCAAATACACACAACTGAATCTATTTGATTATATAGACACAAATTTTGCGCTCAGCACGACTTTCAACAACACGTGATGCACGTGTCAATTTACACTCCAGTCTTTTCAAAATAAAACGATTCAATTAGGTTAAGGAATAGATTGACTTGGTTAGGCTTAAGCAAAAAACTACTTAGTTAGGTTAAGGAAAAGATACGTGGTTCGGGTTAAAATAACACCGTAAGTGTCGTAACTTAAATACGGAAGTTACATGGTAAATAAATCACTTGTTTTTTCATACGGGACACGAACACTGGTCTCCTGGGCAAAAGTCCTGTGTTCTTTGACCCACCCATCCACCCTGACCTCCTCCTTATTTGTATCTCTGTACACAAATCAATACATAAAATGTTGTGACTATTTCACAAACTGCTGTGCGACTGGGCTGGATATCAAAACCATCTCTGCTGGCTTAGAAAACACTGGAGCAAGTGGTGATGTAACACTATCGCCAGTATCGGCAGCTATGGTTAAGGTATGATTATGAGCAGGGAGAGATCATGGCAAACTTCTGTCTCCAGAAAAGTGGATGCCCAGAAATTAGCCTGTACTGTAGGAATATTACATTAATACTGTACAGATTTTTCATATGAGTGAAGCCGAAACCCTTTCCACACCTTGTTTTACTAAATCAGTGAACAAAATGAGCAAATGGTTGGTTTAAAAGATAATTACAAGTAATACGTGTAAATTTGATTGTAACATGAACAGACCTCCTGGATGGTCAGAGTACAGTAGGTGAGATCTGTGTGTAAAGTCTCCATCATTTAGTTTTATAGCGTTTAAAGTATCAATACTTATAAAACAGAAATATGAAAGTTAAAATAATCATAGCGTTAGTTTCCACCTTAAAAATGACACTGGGAGCTCAGGATAATCGATCAAGATGGCATATTTGTTAATGAGTTAATGCTCAGTTATGTAGAAGAAGAAGAGGTTGAAGTGTTTGTTTGTGCAAGTGTGTAAAGGACAGAGTGGTGATTCAAATCTACATCTGCCAGAAAGCACAAGCAGCGTGTGTGTGTGTGTGTGTGTGTGTGTGTGTGTGTGTGTGCGTGTGTTTGTGTGTGTGTGTGTGTGTGTGTTGTGCTGAGCAGCCATTAATTACAAAATGGAGCGCACCTTCACGCGGAGCTGGAAAATGATGACATGCTAGTTTTCAGGCTTAGCCTCGAGGGGAGGGGGGGTGGTAGTAGTAGACAATGTGTGTGTGTGTGTGTGTGTGTGTGTGTGTGTGAAGGTGTTTAGTGTCACTTTCACATCAGTTTGTGTGCATGTGTTTGTTAGCAGAGGAAGAGAAAGAAAACAAAAAAGGAAGGATGAAGAGAAAGATGTGATGAAGAGGAGATGAGAGGGAGAAGAAGAGGACGTGGAGGGAAACAAAACAATTATCCATAAACAGTTTGAAAGAAGAGGAAGAAGGAAGGGAGGAAGACACTGCAGGAGGCAGCAGATAAGGAGAATAAAGGATTATGAACAGTGGAGGAGAAGAAGAAAAGGAAGAGGAGGCAAGAGAGGTGAAGAGGACGAGGGCAGGAGAAAAAGATGATGAAGAGGAGTAACAAGAAGGAGAGGAACATGACGAGAAACCACAAAGAGGAGGAGGAAAAGGAGGCAAGCAAAAGGGAAAAGAGAGAAAGTGGAGAAGTAAAAGGAGGAGAAACATGAACAGGGTTAGCAGATAGAGACAAAAAGGGGATGAGGAACAAAGACAAGAAGAAGAAGAAGAAGAAGAAGACGAAGACGAAGAAGAAAATGAGGCTCCATCTAATTAGATAGAGTTGCAGGTGACTTCAGGCTATAAGACAAAGAGTGTGTGTGTGTGTGTGTGTGTGTGTGTGTTTCAGGCCTGAGGCTGCCTGATAGAGAGAGAGAGGGAGGATTTTCAGCTTATCAGATGACCTTATTGGCAGGGCTGAGGAGGTGTACGTGACAATATAGTGCTAATTGTCAAACTTATCATTTCCTGTCATTTTGTCTCCATCTGCTGCTGAGCTTTCCTCTGCTATGGTGTGAATATTTCATAAATATTGAAAACAGAGATGAACAAAAAGAGGGAAAGAATGGAAGAAAGACTTTCAATTATAATAAATATTAAAGGGAATATAACAACACCATAGAAATACAGCCCCATAAAACACTAAAAAGAACAATAAGGCTCACCATTAGATCACCATGAAATACTTAAAGTAATAATGCACAATAAATGTACCTATAAACTCACTGTAACACAGCAGACACATAACAGCACCATGTAGCATCACTACAGAGCACCACAGATAGATAATGTACACTGTAAACAATTGCTGTTAATTTAAAGCAGGATTTTAACAGTATTAACCTGTTATTGCTAAAAACAGTGCTTTACTGTTAATACAAAAGAAAATTATATTATTAAATTATAACTATAACTATAATGCATTCTTAAAAAACATCACTTTACTGCTGATCAACTGTCTAAAGGATCATCAGTAACAGTTTCATGCAGTATTTGTTGAATTCTGGGACCTGATCTGCTCATGTGAGGCTTGTACATTGTACATGATTGTAAAATCAGTGAATTATCTTTATTGTTCTTCACTCACATGTTGTTCTGGTTTGCATTCTGTGCTTGTAGCCAGCTAGAGACACACATTTTGGGAAAAGTGTCAACAAGTCTATTATAGCCTTTTTCCTAACAAGTGCCTTTAATTGTATTTAGTGTGACTATTCCTATGTAACCTGCTAAGTCTATTCATATAGGCAAAAAATAATGTTTATTAAAATGTATGTAAAAACCTAAATAGTGCATTAAAACAAATCAGTAAGATAATGTAAAAGAAAGGTGAAAGACAGCTATATAATGTATCTTTAAACAGTAAATGAACTGTAAAATACTGTGAAATTAATAAAGTTCAAACTGTGTTTTTCATTAACAGTACAAAGCTTTAAATTTCAGCGACAGTATAATAATGTTAATTTTACAGTAACATAAAGGCAACCCTGCTGCCAGTTCTTTACTGTTATTTTACTGGGAGATTCTTAACAGTGCATGTAGCATCACTACAGAGCACCACAAATAGATAATATAGAGATATAATATAGAGATTTTCACATTGGTGTGCTAAACTAGCCAACACAATGAGCACATGTTGGGTTTAAAAGACAATTAGAAGTAATTAAGTGTAAATGTGATATTAATGTGAACTGACCTCCTGCTGGCTCAGATTAAGTGAGAAGAAGGTGAGGAATAAGAGCTGATGGAGATACTTCTTCTTCTTCCTCCTCTTCTTTTTCCTCGTGTCATTTGCCTTGAAGGTCAAAAAAAGAAAAAAGTAATAAAATAAAAAATCTAAATAAGGTTATTAGCTCCCCAGTCCAATAAGTTTGTAACGGTGACAGATGCGCACACACGCTGGTTTCAGTGCGTCTCTGCTCAGGTCTGCAGGAGGACTGGAGGAGAGCTGCTGTGGCGGATGGGAGTGTGTGACGTCACGGAGAGGGGGCGTGGCCACACACACACACACACACACACACACACACACACACACACACGCACACGCACACGCACACGCAGACTATCCATGTACTGTACTGTTACCCAGCTGCAGCATTGTTCTCCATGTGTGTACTGCCAGTGGTAGTGGTACATTTAACTGCACTACATTTATCTGACAGTTTTAGTTACTTTGCAGATTTAGATTATTAAAGGGACTGTTTGCAACTTTCAGAATGTCTTGTTAACAGCGACACCTGTGGCCATTAAGTCAACGAAAGCCAGCGTCCTGCTGCTCGCGCTTGTGCTCGCTCTACATAGACATGAAGGAGCATCGCTCAAAACAGTGAGGCGACACACGTCAGCTAAAAGCACAATATCACTCTATATTTCAGCTGCTTGGCAGTAATGTTAGCTGACCAGACCAAGGTCTCTCCATGAATCAATGCTGATCCCAGTGTTGGCTTTTCCTGCTTCAGCCCCGCTGCTTCAGCCTCCGGGGCTGAAGCAGGAAAAGAAACGTTATCGCCTCTGACCAGGTGCCGGAGGGAGACACCGGCACCCGGTCGGAGACGATAACGTTTCTCGCTGCGAAGCTCTGTCACTTCACAAGACACGGAAAACCTCTGTTGGTCTGGATGAGCTGCAGCATTTATTTCTGTACAAACGTCAACTGTACATTTACTAGATATTCTCAGAGCTAAAATAACTCTCCTGCAATGTGTAGTGAGCGCGCATGCACGTGTAGAGGTGGAGCGAGACAGCAAGAACGCGCGCGATGTGTAAGTGAAGTCAAGCAGGCAGAGGAGCAGAAACTCCGACGACACGCGAGCGCGCATATTCGAGCATGCATGGGATCCCGACCCGACATATTTATACGTGTAAGAAGTTACAAACAGTCCCTTTAACACAAACTATGAATCAACTAATATGCATTATTATAGGTTAAGCCACCCAGCAGTAAATGGTGCAACTACAATAGCTCCCTCTATTTTGGAATCTTTAAAGGTCAACTGTCAAGACAGCTTGCTATTGGTCAACGGCGAGAATTTGCATGTCAAAATTCACCAAAGTTGAAGTGTGAGCAGAAGTCTCAACTCTTTCCTGTCTCTCCTCTTGCTCCTTTTTTTCCATTTCTTCCTCTATTTGTCAATATCTTGTAATCATTTAAATGGGGAGCGTGCACAGAGGCTTTAAATTCACTCCTGATTTACTTTAAAGGACAAAAACAGGACACACTGCTAATGTCCATCATTAGAGAAAACACAGACAAACTCAACACTGAAATTAAGTCAAATTACACAGCTTTGTTTCCACAAACGGAGCATAAAAGCAGCAAATAAAGGTAATAAAAGCGGCCCTGGAGTCAGTAATGATCAGCACATTGTGTGACTTGAACCGGCTCTATAAATAAAGTTGAGTGGAGCTGCAGGGGAAATGGCTCGTGCAGCAGGACGGTCCTCTGCTAATGAGGCGCTGCTCATTGAGGGTTGGTCATTAAACGCTGTCAGCCAGCTAAAATCCCTCTGCAACTGCTCTGGTCTGGGTAGCACCATCAATGATTAATAATAATAATAACAATAACAGTATCAGGAGCTTTATTTGAAAATGTTTTGTCTTGTGCATGCAAAAAGGATGTGAATTTTACAACAAAATATTCAAAAGCTTTCTAAGTAAAATGCATGAAGATATGATATTACTGTATATGACGGCTCTGTAGCTTTAAACGATAATCACACTGTATAAAAGAGCATAAAAAGGCTGTTTGAGAGTATTGGTTTCTTCCACACTGAGAGAAACAGCTTGCATCAGTGTAATAGACCTTCCTCTTTCATCTCATTGACAAAACCCACCGTAACGATCTGTCCTCTTCGCTGTATGAAGCTGCTGTCAGCGCAGAGCGGGGAAGTTGTTCTGGAGCTCACAACGACTCCAAGAGACGACAAGAGGAAGACAAAATGTCTCGAAATGAGCTCAGAACTGGGAGAGAAGATGCCCTGATTTATTAATGACTGCTTTACAACAATGAGTGAAATCTCTGTCTACTTTGGCATTTAAGTCACATATATTTGCTGTTTATATACATTTAAAGGCTTATTTTCAGTCACAACAAACCGTGTCCAGGGCCGAGCTTAAGCTTTGCAGCTGTCACCCTGCAGAGTCAGAAAGTCCTGACCTCTGTTACTTTCTTTGCATCATGTGTTTGACCTGTTTGCCGTTTTAAACTGCACAGTCGGCTGAAACTTCATATTAATTTATCTAAATCCAGCAAAAAAAAAAAATTGCCACACTTCCTCAAATACTTAACGGTCATACACTCGTAGCTATACCTATTCATAGACATCCCATAAAATCAATTTGTATGTAATCCACGTATTCGTGACGCAGAACGTATAAAGAGCGACAAACGCTGCGTAAGGAGGTGGTCGGGGTGGATGGGTGAGTCCAAAAACACTGGACTTTCGCCCAGGAGACACTGTTCGTATCCCGTGTGAGACCAGAACTCCACGTTGATTTATTTGTCATGTAATACAGAGTTATTTTAACCCAAACTACAATCTTTTCCTAAACCTAACCAAGTAGTTTTGATGAAGAACGAAGTTTATTTTGAACAGACTGGAACGGAAATTGACACGTGCGTCACGTGTTGCTGTCACGTTCCAACGGTACTTACAACTCGGAAACTTTAATTATATATATTAAATATATAGTCATATAAATAACTCTGATATGACATGAACACAACATCAGTGATGTGTTTTGTTTTTTATTTGTGTGAGAAAAAAAGATCCAGCCGTCATATCCTCCTCCTGGCTGCATCCTAACGCCCCCCCAATCTCTCTGCAACAACTCCGTGTCCAGTGTGAGTCTTTGTTGTCTCGATGCAATGAACCAGTCGTAACCAGTCACTGCTGGAAGGCATTCATAGTTTAGCACTCAGCTGATCCCATAAAAAGTGACAGAGGTAGTTGTGTGAAATATGAAAAAGAGAGCTTGAGACTACTCACTGTGTCCCTCTGAATCCACCATCACTTTAAGATGCCTGAACACAATGACCTGAAAGAATACGCAGCCAGAGCTGAGAGAAAACTTTACTTCCTGTTCCACTAAGGAAAGTTGTAAAATGTAGAGCTCTGCCACACATGCTGCAGTTTGTGCTCCCCCTCATGGCCATGCCTCAGGGAGCTTTTTAAGGCAGCAACCGAAGTTTCCAACCAAGCAGCTAATTAGACCAACCGGCAACAGCTGGAAAGAGGCAACAGGAGAGGAATTAAAAAGCATCGTCCTACTTATCACGTCAAAATCACTCCTTTCCTTCCTATAGACAACTTATTTCTATCACTTTTCCTCCATGTTATTTGTATTTGAATAAATGCTCTCAACAGACTGAACTCAACCAACACCAAAGGTGAAAAAGTCTTCAGTGTTTTTGTTATTGATTTGTTCTTTTCTTATTCAGCTCATGCTTTGTGTTGGACTCAGACGGTTCAATCCCATCCCAAAAGCTGTGATGATGAATGCTACAGTCGCTTCAGAAAAGTGATTTATGTGTCCGCCCTGCACATGCTTTCTCATTGTGCTCCGTCAGGGGCCGAGGGGCTTATGATGGATATCTGTAAGGCCACTTATGAAGTGACTGGAGATCAGTGCTGGGCTCTGACATCCATCCAGAGTCACCGTGGTCCTGCACTTTTACAAAGAGATTTCTCAAACCGTCTCATTCTGAGGAGACCACCAGCTAAATCAAACAGGCTGACGTTTTCATTTATTTCACATGACGAAAAGCCTGATGCAGTTCAACAGACCAAATCTGAAGCATTTACTGCACAGTGCATTAATCACTAATGTCTTTGTTGTAGATTTGTTTTATAAATTTACTCCAAAACTGTCTCCCCTTGAAATCATGTCCTCCATCTTTAGCATGAAAATATATAATCTCCATCTCAAAGTCAGGAAGACCACAACATGTGGCTGAAGAGTTAGTAAGTTTGTCAAATTTATGTTTCCAATCAAAATCTTTACAGCAGTTCAAGGAGCATAATCACTTCTTTCCCTGGAAGACTCTTATTGTGTGTGAAGTAAACAGTTAGTTAGTTGATTGATTAAAGTCATTCATCAAAGGTAAATATTCTCTGCTTCCAGCTTCTTAAATGTGAAGATTTGCTGCTTTTCTCTGGTTGTGAATGAGGTTTTCTTACTTCTGGAACATGCTAACATGAGGTCATTAGTAAACCAAAGTTGTGGACAGGTTTGAACTGATGGTAGTTGGGAGGATTTATCCTCTGAGGAATGGCAATGCATCCAATAGTTGTAATCCTTTTTATTATATTTTAATCATATTAGCACAGATATATTTTTACAGTGTTGCTGCTGTTGTGCACCGATGTCTCTGCAGGATGACGATTGTTACAATCATCAACATTTCTCTTCATTTTCCTGCAAATATCTTGATATTTGCAACGTAAGATACTGTTTAGAACCTCACAAGAGCAGTTTGTATTTTAATACGTGTACATGAAGCAGATTTCAAGAAGACAAAGAGTGAACCCTAAAGTCTGAGAAGCAGACTCCTCCTGAGAACACAAGAAGCAGGGGGTTTGTATAAAGAGGTAAATGTTTTTAGTTGAACACGACTCAGTCTGAGCGGCCGTTGCTGCCCCGAAGTTCAGCTCTTATTAGAGGCTCAGACTGGATTCGACGCGTCTATTCATCTGGGCTGAATGGGAACTGTGGGATCTGAAAAGGACCCCCCTCTATTCACTGCTTTATCACGGACCCTCGCTATCAGCCCAGCTCGCTTTGCATCAGAATAACTGAGCGTTTGCTTGTCAGCCAGGTTGGTTATGGGAAGAGACGCCAGGAATTTATTTCAGATGCTGCCTGAATGCAAATACAGGAATTCCTGTGAATTTGTTCTCTGAGAATCAGATCTGCCATTATGCTCTTTAAATAAACTACTTGTCAGCTGAGGAACATTTGTAAACTGCTATGAACATAATAATGGTATAATAACTATTAGTGGCATTAGGGATGATACAAAAACACTAAAGTACAATCAAATCACAGTAATCTGCATTAGTGGTGTGAAGGTGAAAGGTCTAGAGGGGAAAAAACAGGACAATTCAGTATACTGTAAGTTTTTTCCTGAGAGAACAGGAGACTTCTTCTTCCTCTTCTCCCCATGTCTCTTTCTCTCGCCTCCATCTGTCCATTCAGAACATCTCCACACTTGAGGCTGCGCAACCTATTCACGGGAAATTACTTATTCATAATTTCCTCAGTTGTAGCAGCAGGAAAAGGCCATGGATTAGCTGCTGTATCTTCAGGCACACACACACACACACACACACACACACACGCACGCACACGCACACACACACACACACACACACACACACACACACACACACACACCTGGAATCTACAGCCTCTTCAGCATTTTTAGGATTTATTGTTAATTCCTGATGATAAATGTATAAAATTTGCATTCATGCAAACCTTAAATCACCACAGTAATCCTGTGGAGGTTTGGTCAATGGTCAGTTTTCCGGTTGTCTGTCTACAGCGTTTTGGCCTGTTGTGTTGTGGCATGCTGCAGGTTTATTCCACACTGAGACCTCGATCAGAGAAACCCACTTTGACAACACGATGGAACCGAATGATGCTACTTTCTGAAGGGCGGCCTTCAAATCCGTAAATCCTCAAATCCCTGGATACTAAATGATTACCATTTATCCAACTGCAGCATTCATCTTGTGCTGCTCTTACCCAGAGAAAGTTAGCAGAAAGGATTCAGAGTTTGGCTCAAGGACACTCAGACGGGATTCAGGATGATCAACAGAGGGTAATGGTCTCTTCCCTTCACAGGTCAGTGTTTTGGCAGATGATATAAATTCATCTTGTAAGATGAAAATGAGGGATGTCTGTTATTGATGAGGTCAAGTCTTTTATAGCTCACTCAATTCAAATTTCACTCCGAATAGTTTCCTGAAAATAGACAGAATGACCTTGTAAATGGCCATTTTAGATGCAGTACTTTACTTAATAGTATTTTTTTTCTATAGATAGATATACTGTATATCCTACATTTATGAATGACTCAGCTTTTACTGCTTCCACAGCAGAGTGAAGCTTTACATAATCCTTGTTTGTCTTCAGACAAGTTCAGACTCTCTCTTAACATCATTGTCAGACAACTCCTTCAAAATCCATATTTCCAAATATAAATGATCCATGTCAATGATCTTATTTCTGATCTTATTTATTATTAACTAAGTTTTACTTGATCATATTTCATTATTATAATAAAACTACTCCATTTGGAGTCAAAATTATACAATTTAGTTGTTTTGTTATTGATGTTATACCGTGCACAATGGTAGAGTGTGATGATAAACAGAGTACATGTCATGACCAAAGGCCCCATTGTGTGCACATAGCCTCCTGTAGTGGATATCAGTAGTATTTTAGAGCCAGATTCCCTTTCAAGACGTAGAAAACCCATTTGGCACACTTTGGGTATCCAAGTGGCCAAATGGAGAGTCCGCCTGGTCATATCCTCACTAAAACCTTTGTAGAATCGATGTGCTTTGTGTTATTAGTATCTCCTTTGGCACAGTTGTAGTCGAGGAGATGCTGAATGAATTCAGAGGATAAAAATGTAAATTTTTACTTTGGTTCATCACAATTTACTCAGGCATAGTAACAGTCACAATGTTACTCTGTTACACTGGGGATGAATTCTCTGAGGTACCTTTCCATAGAGACCAAGATCATGCATATGGACCTGGTAGTTGCGGGGCTATTCTTGATTTATTTTGGGTATGTCTGCAGCTTTAAAACGTATATGAGGTTCATTTTTAAAAGGTGAGCTTAGTGTTTGACTGTGTAGTCTGAGGTGATTATTGCAGTGTAAAGACAGCTTAACAGCTGAAGGCTGAATCCTCCACGCAGCGATGGATCGATACACAGATAGATCTGCCCAGGTACTAGAGCTGAATCCTCTCTGCAGGCTCTCCTTCTGTGAAATCATTATCTGTGAACCCTTGCCGTCGCCCACTTCAATGCTACACCAATTACCCACAAACCCCTCTGTCCACAGGTCCCCATGGCAACGTAAGCTGTCCGCCTGGATCGCCTGCGAGAGTTTAAAAAGGTTGAGAGTTTCTTCATTAACTCACAGTTATTACACGGTCTGATTTAAATGTGTGAATTACAGACACATTTATACATCGCCTTTCAACAACATGACAAAGTGCTTTACATCCACAGCAAAAGGCAATATAAAAAGTCTTTGAATTAAACAGTTAATATGCAAAGTTTATCTTAAGCCAGAATGAGGCTTCAGCAGCCTGACTTAATCAGATGAAGTTAAAGTCTTTCTCTCTTTTTGTGTCCACACACACACACACACAGTGTCATTGTTGAGCTGCATGCAAAAAGAGTTTTATACCAAGAAGAAGGAAGATAATTACTTAATTTGCTGCTAAAGCCTGCAGATAAACTTGTGTTTTTGCAATCTGCAGACTTTTACTTAAGTAAGGTTTAGAATGCAGGACTTAGTATTTTCACAGTGTGGTATTAGTACTTTTACTGCAGTAAAGGATCTGAATACTTCTTCCACCGGTGTCGGTCTCGTGTGACATCTCCGAGTTAATGTGATGATGATTTACTGATGTTAGAAAGCTACACGCTGCACCTTCACCCTGCCTCACTCACTTTTATCGACGTTAATCTCACTCCTCTTCGCTATGCTCGGCTAAATGTTTTTTCGGCCTTCATTTGCCCGAGATCCTCCCCCATGGATCATAATTATCAGCTCTGATTGATGGAGCTGCCGAGGAGACGAGACATCCACTTTGCAAGGCCGGTCTCTTTCATTGTAACCACCGGAAGTCACTGAACTCAGCCCGTGTGAGTATATAAGGCTGAAGTTGTATAAATCTCATTTAACTGGGAGAGCTGGTGAAGCATGGAAACTCATTGGAAGAATTAAAGCTCCATAAAAAGGTTAAATGGCCGTTTCACCTCTGGACCAAACATCATGTACACAGACTGAGTGAACAGGATGGCTGATGGACATTAGTATGAGTTGTTACATTCAACAAGTAGAGGAAGGTGCTAACAGGGTTGTGGGTTTGAATCCAGAATCCAGTTCATCTCAAAGATGTTGGATCGGTCAGTCAAGTTCTTCCATGAAATCCGTGAAGACGATAAAACAAAGTCAGCTAACGCTACCTAAAGTTCTTCTTCTTCTTCTTCTTCTTCTTCTTCTTCTTGGTGCACCACCACCAGGGCCGACCCTGATCTGCATGGAGCCCACAGAAACAAAGACGCACATACAGTATGTTGGTATGAGTGGATGAAAGTGATGGATTTTATCTGGATACAAGACTCTTAAACTTGTGTAAATGGGGCCTAAAGTATTGACACACTTTTGGCCATATAGTGCGTAAAATCCTAAATAAATAAGTAGCCTCTAGTAGCCTTGTTAGAGCTCCTCAGTTCACTCCATATTCATTCTTTTGGGTGGGTAAAATCATACTCACAATGTATAAAAGCTGAAACTATGATACCTAATAATTTAGGAAAAACAACAGAAAGCTCCAGCTGCGCCCCCGAACCTTTATTAAAATACATGAGATCATTCATAAAACATAAACTGTGTCTTGAAAAGTGAAAAATTAGATTTATGAATATCTTTAATAAGAACTTCTTGGCATAATCTGTAGTTTAATGTTTGCGTTAAAGAAAATGTCCTCAGTGATGTGAATGCCGATCATGTGGAACCGATGCAAGAATCATTTTAACTTGTTCAAATCTACGGCTGGTTCAGTCTTTACAAACATTGTAGAAACCAACTTTACTTTATTTTGAATTCAGTTGGGATTCCCAAAGTTTTGACAAATGCTTGAATTTGTAAATTTGTAATATCCCCAAATATCTATGACATGATTTAAAGAAATTAAGGTGAGATTTAAAAAGGAAATAATAGAAACTTTGCAGTTTTGTGGAAAATCCTTGCATAGTTGCGTAAATTGTAAAGGTTTTACTGTAGGACGGATTACGATGAAGCAAAAACAGGCTGTAAACCTCCTGATTGTATTAAGTTTGGTTGGTATTCTCAGTGTCAAAGAGAAATAGCTCAAACAAGATTTTAAAGACATAAAGTCACTTGTTAAGAGGCTCTTCTGAGTGGGGTCGCACAGTTTCTTCATGGAGCTGTTATCTGTGGACGCTGAGATTCTCATTTCACTCTCATGGATTTCAAAGTGGCTTACGGCGGGGCTGCGTGACTGACAGACGGGCTAATCAAGTTGTTTTTAATCTCGTTGAAAAGCTCCCTGGCAGATTCCTATTATCATAATGAGCTCTCTCGTTTCTGTTTCAAGTCCTCGCCGCCGCAGCTGTTTGAACGCTCACATCAGAGGAGGATAGAGGGCACTTCCTGTTGCTGAAAGGTCACCCATTCATCCACGTGTCCTTGAGCGAGATGCTGAAACACTTCCTGTCCTCTGGAGCCAACAGTTTCAGCCAAATGGTGCAGCTTCTGGCTACTAATTTAATTTCAGCCTCAAATCAATGAAGCCGCCTCAGCAGTCTGTAATTATTCATGTTGTAATCAGTCGTCCACTTAATTTAACATCCAATAAAAGAGAATAAAAGCTGTTCATGTGCAGGCGAGAAAAAACAACATCTTGTAAGATGTTTCATTTAAAAGCCGTTATAATGATAAAAGCTGCTGAACAGAGCCTGTATTTAGGATGTTGGGGGATTTTTCAGTGTTCAAATCAGATGCAGACACTATAGAATCTAGTGTCTTCATAACATCTATAGTGTAGATGTTATTCCTCATCAGTATGAGTCAATCTTGCTCCAACTCTTCGGTTTTGGTAGCATCAACAACCAACGTCTGCGCAATGACATATTTAAGTTGACTCTGTCATCAGTCTTTAAGGATGAAATCTAAAAGTTCCTAAAGTGCCTAATGTTGCAGATCAGTCGTGCAGGGATACCCAGGATCCGTTCAGAAATAGGATTAGGTCTTTATTTAATTCAAGTCACAGCTCGATGAAGTGCAGTTGGACGTCAGTAATCCCCTCTGACGGTCGGGGCAGCCTCTCTGAGAGTTTGAAGCGTTGCTGTTATGACCTGACGGCAGCTTAGCGTTCACCATATGGTGTTGTGGTTGTCAGGAGCTGTTTTTGTGTGTGCGGGGGAGGTTTCGGTGGAAAGATTAGCTCTGTGTGGTCGCTGTCACGCTGGGCGCTCAATACAAGACTGTCAAAACACTGACGAACGACATGCTTTTACTGCTCCATGAAATGACCTCCTTTAGTTTACTTTAATGGAGACATACCTGTACAACCACAAATATACATAGATGGTCATAGACTGTTAAACGTGATGGCAGGAAATTAGAAAGGGAATGTTCAAAGGACCAGGGTTTAACATGGGTTTAATGTTTAATGTTTTCTTCAGTGTATAATCACCTAGAACACGCTCAAAAGCTTGTCTGGTACGAACACAGATAAATCAAGCCATGTGATACGTCTGTGATCTGATTCATTAACTGACTAACGAGCTAAAAATGGCTCTGATGGCCCAGCCAGCGACTGACAGACAGTGACATGCAGGAGGCGGAGTCATCAGTCATCAAGTTAAAGACTGGCCATTAGAGTCTTCCTCTACTTTAGGTTTAACCATATTTTGTGCATTGGTGTAGACCTGATCTTAGATCAGCATCTTTCAATATTAAAATGTGTGCTTGTCTCATCTGTTGCATCATCCGCAGATTTATACACTTTGTTAGGTTATTGTGGACTCAATCATACAATACAGTGAATGTCTTAAGATATTTGGGATTTTTGGGGAAACATGTTGAGGCAGTGGATGGATTTAGTTAGAAAAGACTAAACAGTTTACAATGTTGTTGTTGTTGTTGTTGTTGTTTTCCATGTCTAGTCTGTTCTGTTCAGCCTGTTTATTGTCTCGTTTCCCATCAGTCCAATTAGCCCACAATGGAAAGAGGAAGTATATATGTAGGCCATCAGGTAGGTGTGAGTGTGTGTGTGTGCGTGTGTGTGTGTGTGTGTGTGTGTGTATGTGTGTGTGTGTGTGTGTGTGTGTGTGTTTGTGTGCGTGTGTGTGTGTGTGAGGAGGATACAGCGCTCTGATCCAGGAGCCTCTAATCCGATCGGAGGGGGGTGAGAGTGGAGGCAGGAGAGGATTATGGGATTAGGTTTGGGAAGATGCGACATGAGATGGCCACTCTGCAGCTGCACAGCCCTGCGCGATGGCACGTTAGAGGTTGCCGTGGCAACCGAGGGGGCGCAGGTTCAAATCCGCTACAGAGGCTCGATGTGTATAATCTAACATCATCTGCATACTGGAGTACTGAACCTTTTACATGTACTGTGTCTGATACACATTTTCTACTACGTTTGAAGTTTTATCTTGTGACATCAACAGCAAAAGTAGTTCAGCTTTTACCACAATTTTCCTGCGTAATTAAGGGCTTTTGACCAACATGACAGGTGTGTTTGTTTTATGCCTGCTTGATTAACAGTTGTTTCAACCTTTTACAGGCAGTCGTGGAGGTTGCCACTTGCTCGTCATACCTCAGCTGCACCCCTATGTCTAAATCCTGGAACAGTTTAACTCATTAAACGTCTCTTTATAAAGCTACAGATGAACTACTACTTTGGGCAAGAATGTCATTTTAATGACTACATGTCAGATGCTCTCCAACATTTGTAACATGAATGTGAAGCAGCATCATGTCCGAATACTGAATCCATCTCCACTGAACTTTTGTGATGAAGACGATGACACCTTTCTTGAAAATACCTAAAATAAAAGTAATTTATTTGGTTATTGCTATTACTCCCTCAGTTAGCAGTATTTCATAGTTTAATAAAAATGTTTTTTTTGTAGGGCGAGTGTGTTGAAGAGACAGGAGGAGACAGGAAGACAGAAAATCATCTTCTCTTAGCTCCAGGCGACCTTCATAAACCACCTTAGTGGCTTGATCACAGCCATAACTCAGGCTAACACCCTGCACAATATCACTCACAGCGGCCCTGACCCTTCAAAAACACTTTCATCCTTTGTCTTATCCAGCTTTATTGTCCACTGCTGCAGTGTGAACAACCAAATGAGCCAGATGGGATTTGACAGATTGAGGATCTGTCCAGATTACGCTGTGATCGGCAGCCAGGCGCACAGACACAATGCCAGGAAGTAATCCAGCGGAGGGAAGCGCCTGCCAGGGCGGGCGCCATGATACCAATGGGCAGAATGTTAACGCCAAGCTGCAGACAGGAACAGGAAGAGACGGACAGGATGCTTCTATTAGCAGCTTGTTGGGAGATGTCTGTTCCCCCATCAGCTGTGGTTAAACATTTGCAGCGATCGATGATAGTTTTAACAAAGATTGAATAGTCACCTGTTTGACCCTGATGTTTGTGGCTCCAAGACGGCCTCCTAGAGGTAGAAACACATAACAACAACAACCAAAACTTGAAGGAGGAGACAAAAAGACTGAATCTGAATCTATAAAACCCATCTTTTTGATTCTTATGGTAGCTTTAATTAATTTAACGTATTTTGAAAAAATCCTTTAATTTTCTTTTTAAGATAATATAATCAGCCAGGAGTCATTTGAACAACTTTTGATACCATTATTAAAGCTATTATTATTTGATTGAATCTGATAATACTGATTTATTGGAGAAATAATGTCAATTTTAAGGGGTCAAAATATGTGTTTTGGTTGTAGTTTGATTAGAGGTATATTTATATACATTAACATGATTATAGATCTGAGATGAGGTTGTTGGGAACTTTATGATTTGTGCATGATGAACTGCTGCCCTCTCATGGGGAACTATGAGAATTACAAATTACTCTTTAGACGTTTACGTTATTTCCTATGGCAGGGTGGGCTCTTCTAATTTCTCAGTTCATGTTGCTTATATTGTGATATGTATGGTAACTAGTTGATGACCAGTTGTCATGGAATTGAGTGGGTGGGCTACATCTGTGTAGCCGTTTGGTACGTCTGTTGGCAGCTAAAGTTTCCTTTGAAAGATGAGGAGGCACAAAATAGAGAAATGAGAAGAGCAGAGAGATTCGGATAGGGGGAAAAAAACAAAGGTCAGAGGTCACAGAAGGCTGCCAGTAAATGGAGCAACTTCTCTGACTTTAAATACAGAAAAACAAACAATAAAAATATCCAAAAGTAAATTAAAAAGCCTCCAAAACACCAGTAACCTCAGCGCATGTGTGTTAATCTCAGTTTAACACCGGCTGCCAGGTGATGACTCAGCAGCCTGGCAAAACCTTTTCCAGCCCAGCAGGAGGTGCTGACCGGTTGCCACGGCGACAGCTCAGCTCAGGGACCCCGGGGCCGGCTCTGAGGACACCTCGGCTGTTTGAGGACGCCGTCTCCCGGGAGACAAAAAATGCTAAAAGAGACACAACAGAGAAAAGACAGAGGGTTGTGACTTTAGCTGCAGGTTTACAAAACGTTTTTAATAATATACCTGTTTAAAGTTGAATTTTTCTCTTATTTTAATAGGTAACAAACATTTCTATTTCTAGTGACCTCATGACATTAAACATGACATTCAGCTAATTATAAAATCACACTTAAAAAATGTAAAATAAATAGGCTACACAAAAAAATTAAAATAAAACTGAAAAAAATCAAAAACTTTATTGAACATGTAAAAAACCTCATCTTCCACCAGAGGAAAAAAAACAACAAAACCTAAAAGTTAGTGATATTATAAAGTATCATAATAATATGACTTAAAGATTATAAGTCAGTATGTATTTACTTTACCATCTCACAATTATAAGACACTATAATAACTCAAAAATTCTACTTATTATATACTATAATATCCTGTATATTTACTGTACTATCTCACAATTATAAGACACTATGTTAAATCATTCAGCTGTGTGCATCATAATATTTGCATAGTAAAATAAAATTCTGAGATAAAACATGACAATAACTAAAAACATTACATTTAAGGAATATTCATTTGCTTCTTTCAAACCTTTTTCTTCTACACAAAATTATTTTTTGTCAAAATTTGAAGTCAAATTCTTGACTTCTTTTGACTTATTATGTCATAATTTGGACTTATACATACAGTAAAATAATGAGGTTTCATCCTGAGCAGACAAACCTAAAGTCCGACAGACAGAAGAAGAGAAATGATGAATGTTTCCAGGATCTCTGCAGCCTGTTTCTCTGCACAGAGTTTCAGTGTTTGAAGCAAACAATGAGATAGTTTGTATTCGTCCGCGTGAGGAGTGTATTTATCATCAAGACAAAGACCCAGTTTATCATGTAATAATAAACGGCTCTGTTCTGACTGAAAATACAAAGAGTGGAGGGGAGGTCAGAGGTCAGGGGGGGCGCTGGAGGAAATCATCTGGGGAATTCAGCACAGTGTGGAGATTATTCATATCATATTCACAAGATATACCTGCTCTGTCATGATGTTATATTCCTTAAAAAACACCTAAACAATGTTACATATAAATATGCAAAACAAGAAACTAACATTTATTCTGCAAATTACTTCATCTGCTAACGTTACGAAGCAAAACCGTCCCGAGTTCTTTACATAGAAATCAGTCCACAGGCTGTTATAGGCAACCGAGAAAGTCGGGATTGTCTCAATTTTGAAGTTACATAACAATCTGTTCACACCATGGCGATACAAATCACTTAATACATGTAAACTGTTACATATAGTACCTTTAAAGGGTAAATGCACTTTTAAAATTGAAGGTCACTTGTTGCACAATCATGATTTGTTTCCAAAATGAAAATTATGAAGAAAACAACTCCTCTTGAAACTTGCAATACTTAGCAGGACATTCACTACGATATAGTCAGTACTAGTCTTAAAGGATCCTCCTGCACATCCTGGGGATACCTCCTAATAATCCTGACTGAACTTTACATCTGGTTTTTCCCCAGAAGTCTCTAAAGTTTGTTTACAGCATTTCAGGAGTAAAACCTGGCACCGGGACATCTCAACTTCTGCCTATTTGGCCGGAGCAGATGTAGTGTTTGTGTGAGGCTGCGGAGGGCACACGTCTGGCCAACTTCACTTATGAAAAGAACGTCTTCATTAACATGCACGGCCATCAGCTTCCTCTGAAACGGGCCTTTGTCTCCCAGCGAACACGAGCCAGAGAAGCAGATCCGGATCAAAGGGGGACAGATGGATGGTATCAGATCCATGATGCTGTTTGGGTCTTACAAGGGCCTGGCAAGGTTTTGTAAATACATCTCACCTGGAAAAGACCCTGTAGTTTCTCCTGTGGCACTTTCTTTCCCCTGTAATTCCTAGAAAATAACTGATAAGGTCATCTGAAGGGGAAAAAGTGATGTAGAAGAGAATTATAAGAATTACACGACTTCAGGTGCTACTGGTGTGACTTCAGCTGCTACAGGTGTGACTTCAGGTGCTACTGGTGTGACTTCAGCTGCTACAGGTGTGACTTCAGGTGCTACTGGTGTGACTTCAGCTGCTACTGGTGTGACTTCAGGTGCTACTGGTGTGACTTCAGCTGCTACTAGTGTGACTTCAGGTGCTATTGGTGTGACTTCATGTGCTACTGGTGTGACTTCAGCTGCTACTGGTGTGACTTCAGGTGCTACTGGTGTGACTTCAGCTGCTATTAGATGTCTGTAGGTCAGTAAATAAGATGCATTAAGACAATAATGTTCATGTTTTTTGTTGATATTCGTTAGTTTTCGACTGTATGGAAAGATGATGATTGTCTAAAAGTTACCTTCTTCTCCTATACTGTAATAAACCAGTTATTATCCTGACAATAAGAGTCAGACCATGGGTGCTGCAGTGGAGTGAGGGGGGGTGGACGGACGGGATTGGTCAGCAGTTTGAATGACCCTCCTCATCACCACCCACCATCCTGCTGCACTATAAAGTCTGCTGTCCATCCTCAGCCTCCGCAAACACACAACGCCTGTCTGAACTCACACTGAGGTAAGCTCACCTTTCTTTTCTCTTTTTAATGCAGAAAAAATTAATAAAATATATAAAAAACTTTCAATTCCAGGATGTAAAATAATCAATAATGTCAAGTACAGTTGTGTTCAAGTTTAAAAAGTATATAAAAGTCTTTCAGTTTAATGCAGCACTTCTTTGCATGCTGCTAAAATGTACTTGTATTAAGTGGTATGGATGGTATTAATGAGTATAATTCGTATTCAGTGGTGTATGACGTAGATTACTTTTATGGCTGGGCTTCGTCTATATTTCATCATGTGAGACTGATTTCTATTTTAGTTCGTGAACCCTGAACAATATTGTCATTTATTTGTGTATTCTTTCTGATGAAAAGGTGAAGAGTAAGATGACAATGACTGACCTGGAGACCTCGATGGCGACCATCATTGCGGTGTTTCAGAAGTATTCTGAGAGAGAAGGAGACAAACACAAACTGAAGAAGAGCGAGCTGAAGGATCTGCTTCACGACGAGCTGCCAGATCTGATGACGGTGAGACACTCAACTGAGTAAAGTATTATTAAAATAATAAAAGTCCTGCATTCAATGTTAAGGAAAGAAGAAAAAGTTCATTTACTGTAGTACCTAACTAGTTCAGGTACTTACAATCCTCTACAATTGAACTTATAGCTTTATTAGCTTATAAAATGTGATGCATTGTTATAAATCAAAACACCCAACAGTATTATAGGATTATAATGCATTAATGTGTTCATCACTTTAATGTTGCAGCTGGTAAAGGTGGAGCTACTTTTAATTACTTAATATACTGCTGGGTGGTTAACATTATATATCATAATTTAGTAAGTATAATTTTAAGTATAAAGGGCCATAAAATGCAAGTACTTGAATATTTAGTTACATTCCACCACTGGCTGCCAATACTTTCTGTTGAAGGTGTAACTTCATGACTTTTACTTGCAACAGAGTATTTATACACCGTTGTATTACTAATCTTTCTGAAGTAAAAGATTTCAGTACTTCTTCTACCACTGCACAAACGTCTCAAAGAATGGAAAAGATTTTCATTTAAATAAATGTCTGTTAAGTCACTGATGAAAGTGTTGCAATATCTATATATAACCAATATTATGAATGTCTGTGGTGACATTCTTGGGGAAAAAAACGCTGTATTACAGTTTTTCTCCATTATACACACAATTTAAAGTGGCACTCCTTAAGAATATTTCAATATTGAATGTATTATCCTGAGCGCTGTACTATACGTGACCCGATGTGAACTGTCTACCTCCTGCAGCATGTCAAAGACCAGGCCGCGCTTGACAGCCTGATGGAGAGCCTGGATGCCGACGGCGACGCCGAGTGCGACTTCCAAGAGTTCATGACATTCATCTCCATGGTTACCGTCTGTTGCCACGAGTTCTTTGAGCATGAGGACGAGTGAAGGAGGAGGCGAGACAAAAGAGGGGAGCTACAGTAAATTATAAAGAAGAAGAAGAAGCCTAGCAACGCACAACCCTGTAGGTGCCCTCAGAGCAGTGCATGGTGGGAAAAACACAACTCCAGCCAGCAGCCAAAACATTATTAGAGCAGTAAACTTTTCTATTTGAGTCTAAATATCTAGATGGCTTGTAAAGTCTTTCAAATGGCTCTGAAGTTTGTTACAAAAGCAGCCACTGATTCCTAAAAGTAGTTTCTTTAACAACATTTTGCTCGTTAGTTGGCTGCAGAAACTGACCATGTTTCTGTAGTTTTTTAATTCAGCATAATTCCCCATCACATTCTGTAAATCAAACGGAAACATTTGAGAAGTGTTCGCTAGATTTTGGGTATAGCTAGAACTTTGTTCTGCAAACCACCAATCAATAATGTAAGGTTGTTCTGTTGAAAAGAGCCAGTAAAGTTGTATAGATGACTGTCTACTCTACACATAATAACCATTTGGAGGTACTTTTTAAACCGATGTTTAAAAGATTGTGGCTGGTATATTTCAGATGTGGCTATTTAGCAGCCTCCAATCATTCTTTTGAGATTTACACAAAGCGTTTTAAGAAGCCAGTAAATCGAGAAAGAGACATTTCTACAGCCCTGTCTCCTACTAAATTATGTTCCCATACAACTCAACTCAATTCTTACTTTCTGAGGGAAACAAAAACGGATAAAAACGCAACAAAACTACTTGGTTAGGTTTAGTAAAAGTCATGCGTTGGCTTAAATTCAGTATGTTACAGTACGTTATTTCAACCCGTTCTCATCCCAACTCGCCGCATACTGATGCTTTGTCAGACCCCTCGGCGCCATTTTTCAATCGCAGTAAACACGTTCTTAATGTTGTGAATTAAACAAAAATGCTTGCTTAGGTTCAAGCAACAAAACCACTTAGTTAGGTTTGAGAAAGAACAACATGGTTGGGCTTCAAACTACTGCGTTTGTAAAGTGAAAATGAAACTGAACGTTATGAACACGCGACACGAACAAACTGATCTGATCTGAAACTTAACACACGGGACATGAACAGCGGTCTCCTGGATGACAGTCCTGTGTTTGTTTGTCCCATCCATTCACCCCTTTATACTCCGTTAGCACACTCCCGGAGCATTTTCTATGCATGTTTAATATTGCTGCGGATGGGTTTACTACTGTATGTACTGATGCCAAAGCAAAGCATCAGTATGTAACGCCCTGGAAATGAGAACGTGCTGGATGAAAGTTTGTTTCACCCATCTATCCGCCCCAACCTCCTGGATTATGATTTGAAACGTATTTGTGATACATCCGGGAGAAAATACGTAGTTTCACTGTCTGGAAACGTAATTTTTAGGAGACCAGGTTGCATTTTTATCAACTCCTGTCGCCACTTTAGGAGTCAACCAACTGCTTAGAGGCACCTGTGTTTGAAAAACCTTGTTGACTATCAAATATTGAAAGTTACTTGTAAGTTGGTTGTTGGCTAGTAACAGTTTCAAAATGGCTTGTGAGTTTTTAATCTAGAAGCCACTTTGGAAGCAACTATTTAGGAGTTCACATACTTTTCAGACAACATTTTTAAAACATGTAGTTGATTATCTAACATTGAAGTGACTTCTAACTTACTCTTCAAGTTACATACGTTTAATTGGCTAGTAAAATGATGAAAATGGCTTTTTTACACTCTAGCTGCAGTTACCAACCATAATTTAGAGTTATATTGTAAATCTGGCTGGTAGATTTCAGATGTCGCTAGTAAGTTTATCTATTCAACATGTTTTTGTTCAGCTCTTGTCTATTTGGAGCTACTTTATGTTTAGGTAGTTGGTAAACAAGTAATCAACATGTATTTGAGTCATAATACATGTCTAATCATAAATATAATCATAAAATGTTTGGATTTAGAAGCCAACAATCCGATTCAATGTTAGAATACAGAATCTAGTTTCACACTCTTCTCGTCATGTAAAGAAAACATATGAGGTATGAAGATGTTTATCAAAGCAGTCGAACTGAGTTCGTCTGATGATGATGGCTATTTTGAAATGTTGGTTTGTTTGGATGTCGGTGACATGAAATGAATTAAATTATCAATGTGTGACTCTTGAGTTGGAGAATTGGTTTTGGTTGACATATTGTTTTTTTGTGGGATAGAAAAAGAAGAAAAGTCAAATAAAGTGGCATATGAAAACATTACTGCTGATTACCATCGTAGGATAAAGAAGGTCACACACAAGAGAAGAACACATTTCTTCTTTCTTCTTTTTGCCTGTTGCCATTATTAATACAAAATATTCAGAGAAACACCAGACTAACATTTTAATAGAGGTTCAACAGAGTTCCTCAACCATGACTCATATATTGTTTTAGTGATTTAAGAGATAAAATAATCCTCCTTTTCTGCAGACTTTGGTTCAGTATTTTCACTCTAACACAATAAATCATGTAGAAGACCACAACCTTGGTAAGAAAACAACTTCAGGGATTAAATATGCTCCATTTTTGTGGTTTAAAATGTCAGATTTCTACAGATGAACTGCAGGTTTTTTTCCTGGCTGGTGATGACAGAAATCATAAAGTGAAGAAATCAGGATTTATGCCAAAAGCTAAATTAACTGACTGAAAAGTTTAACCCCTAAAAGTCAAAACATACAGAAGTTTCCTGGCAGGAAAAATCACTATATGACTTTAATGGTTCGTTCTTGTCACACCGATATGTCATGACATATTGACATATTGACAAAAGAAGTTGTACTTCTTTGTTTGTAGAGTGAGTCTGAGGCATTTTCCTACAGGATTATTCAAATAAATTCAGTGTTTGTCGCTGAAGTTTAACTTTATTTTCATTGCAGTGCTTTGAAGAGCTTTCTGTACATCCTTAAAGCTCAAATATTCAGTTAATGTGAACCCTAAAATAACACCAAACCAAAAGGTGGATCATCTTCTAATCTTTTCTTTTGTTTTGTGTGCAACATAATCAGCCACGCAGCCCTCAGGTGTGTGATTTCATGTGTGAAGGTAATCCCTCTCCGGTCCCCACTGAGCTCATTAACAACAGTCAACTGGTCCACTATTCTACCTGAAGGAAAAGTTTGATGCACATTTCTGTTTCCTGCACATTACATTAAACAAGACAACATGAAATCATCTTTTCTCAGTAAGGTAAAACGTCATGTTGGTATCAGTCCATTGTGCCGACCTCCTCTTCCCTGTCTGCCTGTTGCTGGGCTTGTGTGGCTGCTGTCTTGGAGATGGGCGTGACAGAGGGTCGTCAGTGAAGTGGCAGCACCTGAGCTCAACCAGCAGCACTGCAGGAGCAGCAAATGGGCCCTGTGTGCCAGCGCTGCTTTAAAAACCCTGTTGGAGCTCAGTTGATGGTCCCCTCTCCTTTCTGAGACACCCATTTGGCGTTGGGTTGGCATATGGTTTGTGTTGCTGCACCATACAGTACAACATTGCACTCACACTACTGAATTAACTGATTCCACATGCCTAGCCTAACATTTCCTCTTATGTCTTCTTTGAATTAATAAATAATTTGGTTAATTGACTTTGTCGTCTGCATCTCCCTCTTTTGTCCCATGGCCATGCGGCCTGGTTTGTGATAAAGAGCAAGGGCTAAATAATCCTGAATGAATTTGTTCTTGTTAGCGGTCTGGATGTTTTTAGGCAGATAAATGAGATTTATATTAATATGTTGACCATTAACCTGGTGTAAACTGAAGTATCAGGGATCCAGTGAACCTAAAGAAGTTGTAGTTGTATCAGGCCATTAAATAGGTGTTATCAGTCGCTATAAGCACCATAGATGTGGGTCAGGAGTGGCCTTCTACGCCTACTACGTAGTGAAAGTGAAACCTAAAAGCAATGTCACTTTTTGAACACAAACAAAAAGGCTTCTTTAGGTTTAAACAACAAAACTACAACTTCTTCAGCCGATTAGACTGTTTTCAGGCTTTTAAATATGCGTTATCAGTCGCTCTATGGTGCTTATAGTGACTGATAACACCTATTTAATGGCCTGATAACAGTCGAATCGGGTGCAGCGTTTACTGTGTCACAGTGTCTCAACATCACAGCTAGATTCATGTATTTACCATTAAACACGTATTGTAAACCCTGGCGCCACGGATCCAGTTATTAATCACTTTCTAGGTTGTTTGAGAAAACTTTTCAGTTATAATCTTGTCTTCCTTTCTGAGTTGATGGATGATGCCGAAATTCATCATTTGGTCTTGGTGACAATTACAGGAACAGGGAAATATGACATGTTATATGGCTCAGTGTTTACTGTATTTACATACTACATATATGAAGTATTGGTGACTTTCTGAAAGCTCATTGTGTTCTCCTCTTCCTGTGTTTCATTTTGGGCCAAAGGGTGCGTCCTTCGAGAGTTGGGGCGCAGCCAGGGAGGAATCATCGTAAAACAGCCACATATTAAAACAATATATCTGGTTCTTTGGAGGCATTCTGGGAAATGTAGGAAACCACAAACACAGGGAATAACTCCTGCAACAAATGAGCTAAACATGAATTAACAGGCTGAAGGTGAGGATATTAAACACAATGTGTGTTTAACACACACACACACACACACACACAAGAAGAGATGATGTAAGAGGTGTTTCTGCAGGCTGTGAAGCATCAGAGAGGTGGAGTCAGCCTCGTGATTGGCCGGGGGAGGAACAGATCCCGACCCTTGGGACTGACACCACACCCATCTGTGTGTGTGAGTGTGTGCGTGTGTGTGTGCGTGTGCGTGTGTGTGCGTGTGTGTTTGAGTTGTGTGCATATTGTTCAGCATACGCTCTGTTGTGTTTCTTCTTCTTCTTCTTCTTCTTCTTCTTCTCAGAACTGGTGAGTTTTTTGGGGCTTTTAAACCTTTTAAATGACAGTTTAAAGTCTTGTTTTGTTTCATTTGTGATATTTTACTCTTGGCATCGTGACTACAGCTTTGTTTTTACTCTGTAATATTTAGTAATCAGTCAATAATCTCTAAAACAGTGCTTGTGAAGTCCTCACAACTTCTATCAGTTTGCTGATTTTACAAGTTATAGCTACATTATAGATTTTATAAGTTATGAATAAAAGCGTGATGAGACCAGAGAGGGATGTGTGAGGAAAGTAAACACTTGTAGTGGACGTTTGGGTAGAACAGAATCAAATCAGATTAAAATGACCTTAATGCTCTGCAGCTCAGAGATAAACACTGAGTCATTTCCCACCAGTTCATAGTTCAGACTGTGAAAAACTGCCTTTAAAAGACTCCAAAACGTGACTGAAACGCTCCAGAGAAAACTTGAATGAACATAATCAGGAGCTGCTTGTTCAAGTCAATGTTTAGAGGAGGATTAAGACAGTTAAAAAGCATCTTGCAGATCTGCTGCAGAAGTTAACAGTTTGGGCAAAGTTGAATTATTTGCATTTATTTATTAATTTCCATAATTCATTTTAAGTAGAGGATGCTGCAAAAATCTACGTTTTGAGTTGGAAAATTAAACTAATTTTAAAACATGACTGCATCGTCCTTAACTTTTATGAATATTTGATATAAGCGTGCCATAAATTGTTCAGTTTATGAATTGTTTCTGCTCAGGTTGGCGTCATCATGAACACTTCCCCGACTCCCGCTCCAGGGACTGCAGTGCCAGCTGAAACGTGGCCTCCTCTTCCTGGAGTTGTGACGAAGGGTACGTACATATACATGAATGTGATAGTAAAATACATCAAAGTTCAAAGACGTCAGTGTCTGAGAAAAGAACAAAACACAACAAAGACTCTCTTTTCTCTCCCATTAATCCTCTCATGACCCCTCAGGTTTATCTGGTGACCCTTTGGAGGGGTCCGACCCCTAGGTTGGGAAGCATACAGTGTATATAGTAGTTGAAACTAGCAGTGGTGGTAAAAGTAGCAGTAAAAAAAAGGATTGGCAGCAAAATTATGCTAATCCTATTTTAATTTATTTTGCATTTTTTATTGTATTTTTCTTCTATTCTATATTTATGTTTCTTGTACTTATTATTTATAATATTTTTCATATTTTTATTGTATTTTTCCTTTATTATATATTTATGTTTCTTGTACATGTTTTTTAACAGTATTTTTCATATTTTATTGTATTTTTCTTCTATTCTATATTTCTCTTACTATGTTTATTTTATGCACCAAAGCACCAAAGCAAACTCCTTGTATGTGAAATCCTACTTAGCAATAAACCTGATTCTGATTGTGATTCTGAAATGTACTCAAAGTATTAAAGTAGAGTAGACTTTCAGAGAGTTATATTAATATACAATAATAACATTGGAATATTATTATATTAGGTATTTTTACAGTGTTGTTTGGGTACTTTTACTGAAGTGAAAGGATCTTTTTCCAAACAGTCAGTTTGTTTGAAATCTGATCAAACCGGAATCTTTGATCGATGATTCTGTGATTGATTATGAGTCTCACACACAAACACACACACGCACACACACCACACACACACACACACACACACACACACACTGTGAGTGTTTTGGACCAGCCGAGGTGTGTGTGTGTGTGTGTGTGTAGGGAGTGTCTTATCTGGCCGATGTCAGGACAGGAGCATGGGAAGGAGTGAGTGTGACGCCTCCAGGGTCTGTCGCCACGGAGATAAGAGCTGGCACACTGATACCGGCTGGCCCTCGTTTCCACAGCAGGGCCAAAGAGGGCCAAAGAGGGCCAAAGAGGGCTAACCAGCTGGGGACGTGTGTAGAAAAAGCCTTCAGGACTTTTCTTTACTTCAGTACTATTTTATTCTGCTCTGAGGGAAATAATGTACTTTTTACTTCACTACATTTATCTGACTCAGATAACTGTTGCTTTTTATATAAAGTAACATGATATGTTTGTATGATATGATCCAGTTCTATACTATTAATCTACCCAGTGGTATGCAATAAGTACTATTACTTTTGAAACTTAAATAATTTTGCTTACAGGAGTAGTTGGAGCTAAAAACATCATATTTATGGTAATTAAACTGTCAAGTTTATATTAATATCTGTTGTTTTCACTGCATCAGTAATGCAACATTTATAAAAGGTGGAAACATTTACATTTAGAGTCTATTCTACTGTTATTTCTGAACAAAAACACCAAAATGCAACATCTGTTGTCGTATTTATGACTTCAAAAATCTTCTTGGCAACTCACTGGATGTCAAGATAACAAAAGTGTACTCTTATTTCATTTGTAAGACACTCTATCGTTAAATTAAATATCTGTCTGCAGACTGAACGAGTTCTTGCTATTAGACAAAAACAGAGATGTTTGTAGGATATTGCTGTGAGAATGTGATGTGTAAATACAGAGCTGATTGTATGTGAGCAGCCCTGTTTGGCCCTGAAGTGTAAAAGCAGCGTCTGTCACCTCGTCTCTGCACACACTGAGGCTTTAAAATAGACTGAGGGTGTCTGAATACCATGCATGGTTGGATTCTGCTGCCATGTGTTATAATGTGAGTAACTCTACAGTGGGTGTGCTGGCTCAATACTGGAAACCACAGTTGAAGATCTGAAGTTTTAGTGCAAGAAAAGACGCCAGATTTAACCCAGTTTCACCCTAAGAAGTACATCTAACGTGCTTGTTTCAACACCTTTATAAAGATGCTTCACATTTCCCCGACATGAGAGGCTGAAGGTGTTTATTAAAATAATTGATGAATGATAGTAAATGAATGAATTGCATTTTATTTAAAATGTAACTGATGTCTTTTACAGGCATCGACACTGAGGATGGAGCTTTTGCAGCCTTAATTGGAGGTGAGAGCTGAACTTTTTTCTCCTGATTATATCTAATGACGCTAACAGATAAGAGATAAACGGTAAAATGAATTCCTCAGGGAGTTTTAAGTCCTCTGCAGAGCATTTTGTCCTGTCTTAACGGACAAAATTACATGATTAAAGACACATTACGACCCTGCTTTGGACACTGCTTTTCAAGATCTTGTAGATTTTGCTCCAGTACCTTTTTATCCCACGTTATATAAATGCAACATACAGGATATCTTCTAAAAGATGTATTATGTATTGTCGTTGGGTTTGACTTTGATTCCTGCAGAAAAGTGACTCCCATGTGCCGTGATTAAATGTTGGATACGTTTTGAATCTTTGAGTGCTCATTTATACTCCACCTTCCAGGGATCGTCGGCTCCATGCTGCTGCTACTAATCTGCATCATAGCGGTGTTGCTGTGGTGTTTGTCCAGACATAAAGGCTCATACGTCACCAATGAGATGGACGACGCCGACGCCGATGAAGACGACGCCGAGTCTGTTGGTTCTGACACGGCGGTCCAAAGCAGGGAACCTCTGACGACCAAAGACGACGAATAAAAACAAATGGAACATTTTTAAAATACAGACTTTGAGTTGAGTAGTCGAGAACTAAAGAGCTTTTTGTTTCACTGAGGAGAAGCACGAAGGAAGTCATCTTTCAAAAGTAACCATTTTCCTAAAGCTGCACAAAGCAACTTTGCTCATTGCTGCCACCAAACGGCTGCAAGACACAACTGTTTGACATGTGACGCTTCACGTCCCACACATTTTAATTCAGTGATATCAATTGATGAATGAATGTTGCACCAGTTGCATCGTGCTCCTCATGAAATGGGATTTTCTTTCTAAACCAATTTGTCGATATTCACATTCGCTCTTGCTAATGTGATTTGTCCAGTGACCCAGAGTATCAAACTTGAATAACTGTCACAGTAATCTGGAATTTAATTTGGAGAAATTGAGAATCTGCAGCAGTTTTTCACGCTTTCTGATTGATTCTCCCGAGATGGTTTGGTTTAATGTAAATATGTGCTTTATTGCAGCTTTAAATAACGTCACACACTTTACTTTCTACTTTCTACTTCTGCACAATAACAGCCATAATTGTAAGTAGCATTTCCTGTTAAAGTCAGAATGTTTGCCTCACATTATTCTGCAGGCTTATTACCTGACTCATGTCCTGAATCAAATGTTACAAACCACCAGACAAAACTTTTTTTACAGCAGAACAAACATTTACCGGCTGCTGCTGGTTGTTGTAATATGTGAAGTGACTCTGACTTACATACCACACTGTTGTGAATCAGCTGTGAGGAATAATCGGAGTGTATATGCTCATTTTCCAACCTCCAACTTCAATCCACGCTGATTTGTTTCTGCATTTTTACTTTTTTTGTTGTTGTTTTTTAATAAATAGACAAAAATGATGATAAAATAGAAGGTAAAAAGGATTTTTAGAGATTCAAAACACCAAAGAGAGATAAAAATAAATAAATAAGAAAGTCAATACTTAGTTACTATAATGAATTGTTTTTCTACAGCTAGAAATATAATTTTTCTGTTCTGAATCTTTGTTTACTTATCGAAATCTCTTATTTTACTTTTTAATAATTCATAAGAATAAAGTTTACACTTTTTGACACAATGAGTCCTTTATTACTATCTAGCGGTCAAGAAGAAGTACTGCACTCATTTCAAAATGTGTTGTTCTTTTGTGCATTCGAGGATCTTTGGGGAAAACATTTTCAATAAAACAGAGAGAGGAATTTATTTCTAACATACATAAAAGTTATAACACACATCCCATGCTATTAGTATACTTATTTTAAACTTAAAATAAGAGAGTATACTTTCAGTTTACTTTGTATGTACTTATCAAAGATATACTTAACACAAGTATACTTAAGTATACTTGGCTCATACTGACAAGTAGACAGAAAGGTCGAGGTATACTTGGCTTATACTTGTACTTAATATTTTGATCAAGATATACTTGAGAAAATTACAAGTAAGTATGCTTGTAGTATAAAAAATATTTAACTAGTAGTTTACTGAATATACTTTAAAGTGTACTTTCATAAACTATTATATGGGCTACAAGTATATACAAGTATACTTTCAGTATAAAAACTATTAAACTACTAGTTTACTGAGATTATACTTTAAAGTGTAATTTCATAAAGTAAAACGTGGACTACAAGTATAAAACTAGTAAACTATCAGTACAATACTTACACTTAAAGTATACTTTCATAAACTAAAAAGTTGGCCTATTCAGTCCCAAGAAGTTTTGAAGTAGTACACTTACAAGTATAAAAATAGTAAACTATCTGTATACATATAGTATAGTTGCAGTACAAAATAAGACATAAATGTAAACTAGTTGTTTACTCAATGTTTATTATTCTTACATTTAAAGTTCACTTAAAAAGTGGGCCAATTTAGTCCCAAGAAGTATTAAAGCAGTACGCTTATAAGTATACTACTAGTACATTGATATTAGTATACTTACTACATAAAGTATACTTGGGAGAGACTTCATAAAATAAACTTGAAGTATACTGCTTTTTCGTAAGGGTATAGACAAAAATTAAAAGGACACACATCATTGGATTATTAAAATATATATATATATATTTATATAATATTATTTTCTCCATCCATTAAACCTCATCATGATTACTAATACAATTATTACCATTATTGAAAAGAAAAGCAGAAAATCTTCACATTTGTGAACCATGAAATATTTTCACATGAAAAATGACGTTTCTGCTGTACGTTTATAAACGTTGGGTTGTTTAATCTATATATATATATATAAAAAAAAACGTATCTTAAATGTCTTCATATGTTTTGTACATAATCATTTTTCATAATGCTGTCAGATAAATGCTGCGGAGTAAAGGTATAAATTAGCATGAAAAGAAGAGACTAAAGTACAAGTACTTTGAATGTGTACTTAATAGCAGTAAGAGGCTGACTTGATTTTCCTTCTTTGTGTCTTCTTGCTGTTTGAGGAGTCACAGCTGTGACGAGTACTACTTTCTGATAAACTGATCTGGACTCATTTTTGGGAAAAGCAGAGCGTTCTGTTGGTGCTGCCAGACTTTCACTAAAGGATGGATGATTTCAGTGTGTGTGTGTGTGTGTGTGTGTGTGTGTGTGGTCCTGATGGTATCACGCTCGGCCTTCGACCCCGACGCCAGATGATTCCTCTGAACCACCTCTGAGCCAGAGACGGTTTGATACAAAGGTCCTGCCAATGTGTCTGGATTCATTCTAATGTCTGAGTCACTCTGGACTTCTGGTAAACGGGACGTTATGTGACTTCCTGGTTGAATAAAGGTTATGTATGTGTATGTTATGGTGAGATGAAGTGAACCACGAAACAGGAGGAAGGAAAATAAGATACAAAAACTGTTCTCACCCTGTTTAATGTTAAACTTTAAACCATAAAAGAGTTTTACTTTCACAAACATTTTAAACAGAGAACTGAGCCACAGGTCTGGCTCCAGTGTTTTAATGGCTGATGCTTTGTTTTAAGTGTTTTTATCGTACTTTATATTTTATCTCACTGGTTTCTTGTCAGCACATTTCTTTTTTTTTGTTCTTCCAGTTGTGGACGCAGTATTCAAATATTTTACTTTCGTAAAAGTACAGAAGTTTTACCAACAAAATGGACTTCAAAAGTAAAGGTATACAACGTGGCTACTGTCAGTGTTATATATTATTGTATCCTTATTATTGGTGTATTGTACAGTAAAGTTAGAGCTAATTTTAACTACTTCATATACTTTTGGTAGTTTGATCTGTAACAATTGATCATATTTTATTAATTAAAATAGATTTTTATGTCTTAATTTGAAAAGTAACTACAGCTCTTAATAATATAATATGTCTCTCTGATATGTGGTGAAGAAGAAGTATAAAGTTGCATAAAATAAAAAAAAATTCTCAAATAAAGTACAATTACTTAGAATTTTGATGTATTCCTCATATTTCTGCTGTTGTCTTCATCATATTTTTGTTTTTCAGTTTAATTTTCAGCTTCCTGAAAGACAGCAGAAATCTAGCATGTGGCAGCGTGTCTGTCTGTAACACCAGCAGCAGGCGGTGCTGTTGGACCGAACCGGAGCTCCACAGCAAACAGCAGAGTTCTGTTAGAGAACTATTAACAGTCAATACTCCACTGGATTCATGATCGATATCAATAAATGAAGTGTAAATATGTGAAGGAAAAGTAATGAGATGTTGGATTCAGTGTTATTTAATCCTGTTTGTTATCGTACTCCTGTTACTGCATTCAATATTTACATCCACAGCATGAGTGACAGGCTAAACATCATGTGTCTGTGTGTGTTTATCGGCTAATAAAACCTGCAAATTAAAACCGCGTGACGCTTGTTAATGAACTGCCTTTAAACAAGACACACACACACACACACACACACACACACAGCAGAGCAGGCATATAACAGCTTAGTGGGCAAAAAATAACCCAGCCTCTAGTTTAACTTGCTAACAATGAATAAAGAGTTTTCTCTTGACAAGTCAGTCAATACAAGTCAATTTCCTTAAAATAAAAATACCAAATTTAAATTCCCTAAATTCCACCTCCCTGGGTCGGCTGGGAAACTTTGTTCTGGGCTAAAAAAAAAAAATAGAATTTAAATTGCAAAATGTGCAGTCTAAATTTGAACACCTTATATATATATATATTTACGATGCCACTAGTTCACATGTTTCTTTGAGAAAAAGAAAACATTTCAGTGGCACAGGCTCAATGTGGTTACCATGGCTACATGTAGCCTATAGGTTGATGTAGGCTACTGAGTGTGTTTCATTTTGCAAAAAAAATGATATAGTTCATAACAACAACTTGAGAGTTAAATAAAAGTTTTATAGTCGAAATTTGCACATTTTAAAATATGAAAGCCCGTTCTCATTCAGGGTGTCAAATACCGAGGCTTTATCACGGCCAACGGCGTTGGATACCGCCATCAAGGGTGCAATATGAGACTAACCGGGCTTTCCATGAACCACATTGTAAACCCATCTGCTGCAACAGTAAACGCTCAGGGAAAGGTCTGTGGTGATACACAGGGCGGAAGGGAAGAGAGGTGGATGGGTCCAACAAACACAAGGCTTTCATCAGGAGACCACTGTTCGTGTCTCGTATGTTTCACTTTCAAGTTACAATCAGCTGATCGTTTGTGTCCTGTGTTCACAACGTTCAGTAACATTTTCACAGTAATAACGCAGTAGTTTTAAGCCCAAACATGTTGATTTTCTTAAACCTAACCAAGTGGTTTGTTGCCTGAAGCAAAGCAAGTGTTTTTGTTTAATTCACAACATTAAGCACATGTTTACTGCGACGGAAAAGGGACGGCGAGGGGTCTGATGAAGCGTCAGTATGTGACGAGGTGGGATGAGAACAGCAGCACACCTGGGCACATCGTTGAGTAGTGCAGCACACCTGGGCACATCGTTGAGTAGTGCAGCACACCTGGGCACCTCGTTGACTAGTGCAGCACACCTGGGCACCTCGTTGAGCAGTGCAGCACACCTGGGCACCTCGTTGAGCAGTGCAGCACACCTGGGCACCTCGTTGAGTAGTGCAGCACACCTGGGCACCTCGTTGAGTAGTGCAGCACACCTGGCCACCTCGTTGAGTAGTGCAGCACACCTGAGCACCTCATTGAGCAGTGCAGCACACCTGAGCACCTCGTTGAGCAGTGCAGCATACCTGGGCAGAGCGACTGGAGAGGGAAAAGGGACAACAGCACAGAAAACACATACAGCCGTAACAGCGACTAACAAAGATTCAGACAGCTAACGCTGGCATCAACTGATAAACTGGAAAATAAGCTTTCCAACAATATGTATTTAGTGAGGGGCATAGCTAACAACAGTATGGTGGAAGAAAAACAGATTTCAAACCAGTGAATACAATGTGAGGAATAGTCAGAAGGTCTCCTCTGTGAGGTTGAAAGTGAAGAGGGACCGTGACACAAGTACCTTGAATCAGTACTTGAGTAAATGTACGAAGGGACGTTCCTGCACTTGACGCCAAGCAGCTGGTGAAGTGCTGATGTTTGTTTTGCCTCAAACTGACTCAGAGAGCTCCTTTGAACTAAGCAATGTGATGGTTGATTAACTTTTAGTTTTATGAGGCTGTGTGTGTTTGACAGCATCCTCCTGACTGGGAGTCCAGCAGGTGAGGACATAAAGTTCAAAGGGAAGGTTTGGACTTTGTCAGGTTTTCCCCCTCTTCATCACCGCCATGACTGCGTAGCCCAAACCGGCGAGGAACCGAGGGGCTCGGAGCTCTGCCAAGGTGGGAAACTTCATCTGTGACTCACATGCTCGCTGTTTGTCAGATCAATTTGAGTTAACAGCGTTCTCAATAACAACAGCGCTGCGGCGGCCAAGGAAAGAATGAGCCCAAATTGAAGAAATCAAAGATGTAAAGTACACTGTGAATTTCCCCGGAGAGCTGGAGCTGGAGGCTTGGCAGGGTCCACTTTCCCACCCGGCAGTCCCACAACATCATTACTGGAATAAGAAAATAGGAGTGATTTATTTAACCTGGTATTGAGTCTAAAAAGACGACTCCAGCTTGGCTGTAGGGTCGGCTCATTTCCTGCAGCCTCTTCCTGTTTTGCAATCACTTTTCCAGCTTCTATCGTGCTCGTAGAAATGTTCCCTCAAGTCCTTCAAGGAAGAAAATCCCACTTTCACAGTCGTAAGTACAACTTAGATGTTGACGCCAACGCTGTTTATAATTTGTCTGTTTGTCAGCAGGATAACAGAAAAACTTCCAGCCCGATTTTCATGAAACTTGGTGGAAGGGTGAAGCATGGGCCGAGGGAGAACCGGAGCGGGGTGGATACACACATTATTGTTCACTAAAGGGTGCCTTGTGCTGCGGTATTGAACGCCGACAGCCGTGACAACGCGTCGGTATTTGACGCCCTGGGAATGAGAACGGGCTGGAAATAGAGAGCGTGTATTTCATTTCCACTGCTTTTCACCCATGCAGGAAACTAGAAGACCTCTGCCGAGGCCAAATGCCTTATCTCACAGAGTTAACAGAAGAGAACAATAATGCATGTATGGGTTCTTCCTCGGCCTCATGCTACACCCTTACACCAGGTTTTATGAGAATTCTTTACGTAATTCATACTGTGAATAATAAAACCATAATACATAATAAAACCACTGGTTCATTTCCCAACCATGAAGATGTAAATGTTGTCTTTCTATTTGATTACATGGCCCCCCACAGCCATGGTTCACCCACACCGGTGTTTTAACTCAACCAGCCTCATCCCAAGACTCCAAAAACACACCCCTTTATGATTCGTGTTCGTATGTGGACCTGGTGTACAGTATAAGTTTTAACCTGAGTAGACGTCTAATCAGCCTCAAAAACAGAAAACACCTGGGTGGGTTTGTAGGGCTGGAAAACAATGAGAAAAATGAGTCAGTAAGAGAGGGAAATTAAAACGTTTAAAACCTTAATCATGCACATTAGGGCTAAATATTGTCAAATCATGGCTGACGACAGCGTAGACAGGAAATATTTGGGCACCCTTGACTTTTGAGGCCCGTCCTGGAAAAGTGTCGACCAGTAAAAACAAGGAAAGAGCTATTTTATTTTGAAGGGGTGACTGAGTTCATGGGAAGCCGCCGTCACATTGCTCATAAGTGTGTGTGTGTGTGTGTGCGTGTGCGTGTGTGTGTGTGTGTGTAGGGAAGTGGTGATGTTAATCAACTCCAGATGAGCAAAGAAACCAGACAAGTCGAATCACAGTGTGTGTGTGTGTGTGTGTGTGTGTGTGTGTGTGTGCAGTAATAACAGTCTGGGGCTGGCGGAGTTCGACCCGAGGGTCGGTCCCCCCAAACCCTGGGCCCGGGGCCGACACACACACACACACACACACACACACTGTGAAGTCACCATCTGAGAATGTGGGACAGAGGGCCAAAGCAGCACCTTTGCGTGCGAATGCAGCTAACCTTGTGTGTGTGTGTGTGTGTGTGTGTGTGTGTGTGTGTACATTTACCTTAAGTACTGTACTTAAGTACAGCTTTGAGGTACTTGTACTACTCACATCTCAGAGGGAAATATTGAACTTTTTACTTCTCTATCATTATCAATAAAGCAAAGATATCAGTAAATGGTGAGTCATTAATGATCAAACCAACAGGAATGATGACAATAACAACCGAAATGATGTTTTCCATGTGGGATGTGTCCGAGTTTCCCTCCAACACAAACAGTGAATGATTGTAGACTTCATACCTGTTAGCCATCACACCAACATCTCTGACATTTTGATTGTGTGCTGACATGAGCCCAAAGTGTAAAAGCAGGCGGGTCTGATGTCAGTGTGTTGGGTCTCTGACGGAGACAACAGAGCGGAGATCAGTCCACACTGTGTTGTTGGTTACTTTCAGATCGGATTAAAAGCTTTGTAGTGCTCTGCAGGCTGAGCAGCACCTCACTAACTTCTCTCTCTCTCCTCTGGAGTCATGAAACGTTTTCATTTCATCGTTTACCAAAAACGCCAGTTTCATTTTCCAGACGGTTTGTTTGTTGGCCCGGGAGTGAGTCATCAAAACTTCAGGGTTTGGAAAGGACCGCCGCTGACGAAAACATTTCCCAGCATGCTCGGTTAGTCACATAGCAAGATGATGGGCTGAAAGCTCTTCCAAATAAATACATGAAAACAAATCTCCACTTCCAGGTCGGTTTTATTCAACCCCTATTTATCCAGACGAGGTTTCACTCTCTCTCAACAACAGGATTCACTTTCATAAAGCTGCACACATTATCATTCAGGAGCTGCCCAGTAAACAACCACAGCCTCCTGCTGCCTGCTACTGGGAGCTGCCCAGTATACAATCACAGCCTCCTGCTGCCTGCTACTGGGAGCTGCCCAGTAAACAACCACAGCCTCCTGCTGCCTGCTACTGGGAGCTGCCCAGTATACAATCACAGCCTCCTGCTGCCTGCTACTGGGAGCTGCCCAGTATACAACCACAGCCTCCTGCTGTCCACTACTGGGAGCTGCCCAGTAAACAACCACAGCCTCCTGCTGCCTGCTACTGGAAGCTGCCCAGTATACAAACACAATCTTCTGCTGCCTGCTACTGGGAGCTGCCCAGTATACAACCATAGCCTTCTGCTGCCTGCTACTGGGAGCTGCCCAGTATACAACCCCAGCCTTCTGGGAGCTGCCCAGTATAAATCTCTTTTATCCTGAGCCGATCTGACCAGCTTCTTTGTGCTTTCTCTGATAATCACGGCTTCTTTCCTGGATGATCTACAGAGCAGGTTCAGTCATCTTCTTGTGAGACCAACATGTTTCATGATCCAGCGTGCGGATGGTTTGTCTGCTTTGTTTCTGACCAGTTTGTGACCTTTCTTTCTGGCGTTCAGGCAAACTTCAACAGTTCCTCCCGTGAACTGCTCCGCTCTGATATTGATGGGCAGTGAAGTGCGTGGGATGTTTGATATCTGAGGAATGAAGTGGGAGAAGACAATCCATCATATTCCTCATAACTTACTTCTTCTTCTTTGTGTGTGTGTGTGTGTGTGTGTGTGCTGGCTGAAGAACAGATGGAGAAGTTGATCTCTCAGGCGTCAGTGTGTGAGATAACCTCTGCATGTTTAAGCTCATTTCTTTACATTGAGGTTTGTTGTTGTCTCCAATATCTCGTACATTATAAATTCAGGAAGTGCATAAAAAAAAATACTTTACTTATTTAGCTAATTGTGCAAATCACATCAATCTCCCTCTGAGGTGATTTGTTTTTCTTCAGTCCAGCACCAAATGATACCACGGAGGGGGCTACAGCTTTATGGAAGGAAACATTAGACATCATTAATGTTCCTGTTGTTTCTAAATCAATCACGAGGTGAGATGTGTGGAGATTTGGGTGATTTGCCACCTTAGCTAAACAATAACTAATAAAGTTAAACCCTTTTATTACACATGTTTATGGTGACCCTAACTTTGTGCAATTTGGAGTAGCCTAAATACACCTAGAATACTACTACTACTACAAAATATGAACAACAATAAATGTTTTTAATAACCTTAAATACATCTTTAACAAACAATAGAATGTCCAACAGCAGGAAGCCGATGGTTACATGATGATTTCCAGCAGTCTGTGTTCAGTTCTCCCCTCTAACATCCTACTTTGAATGATAAGTTGCAGTTTATTCAGCTGCATAGTTGCGTTCGCTGTTGTTATTGACACGTCATCATGCTCTGTGTTCATGTGGGTCGCCTTTTGTTTTTCTTCCTGCTGATGTTGTGGAAAATAAATGGAAGTGTGGTCAACAACAGAGTTAATGTTCATGTTGAATTTATATTTTAAAGCTGCAGATTTGTGGTTATGTGGTTTGTGTCATTCTCAGTGGGTTTAGCACTAAACGCTTGTAGCCACCTGCTCAGCCTTCACAGCAGGGACTGAGTCACATTGAAGTTCATGCAAACACCCTCTGATTTCTGACTCAGAAAGTGCAGTTAGTACGATTATGAGTCCTCCAAATTAAACTTGTTGGTCCTCCAGAATGACACATTTAAACAACATGAACCACGGGTTTGAGTTAAAATGATTACTCTGTTAAGGTTAGGGGACCTTCGTCATCATGGTTACAACAATAACCATTCGGTTAACTTAGGGAAGAGAAAGCTACAGTGACGGTCGGTTCGAAACAGGAAAAGAAACTTTACCACTACAAGTAACAGTGCATTCAAAGTATGTAAGTATTATCAGCAACATTAAGTAAGAACACCTAAAGGAACACTTCATCCCTCAGTTTATCTCAAACATTCAACATCAACACATCTGGAGGAACGAGTATTTCCCTCTGACATGTAGTGGAGTAGAGGCATAAAAAAGTAAAGTGAATTTGTACTTATAGTAAGTACTTGAGAGTAAATGTACTTAGTTACAGTCCACCTCTGGTTTGTTCACACATGCACAAGTTCAAATAAAATCACATCACTGACAAGTGCTCACACACACACTCATCTTCAGATTCCTCCACTGTAACAAATGAACTTTCCTGGTCTCCGGAGCAGCTGAGGATCGCAGGAGGAGGAAGCTTTATTTATATTTCCACCTGATTTGTGATCTCTCGGCACGTTGCTGCTGACAGGACGGCAGAAAAATGCTCCCACTTCAAACGGCTCCGACGGCGAGGAGCTGCCGGCAAATCATTTCTCTTCTGAAGCGCCTTGACCTCATCGTGTGAAATCAAACTGACTAATGAGGAGTTTCATTCCAACCTGAGACGTCCACCAGTTGAAAAGTGCAACACCTGTTTCTACCAGAGACAGGCAAATGAAGACGTTACACACCAGTTAACGCTCACAAAATAAACCCACAAAACTTCTTGGAGTCCTTTTACACTTTGCTTTTTGTACATTAAACAAATAAGATGTAAAATCAGTAAATCAGTGAGCTTTAGAGGAGCTGGTAGCTGGATTTTATTACATGTGGACTGAGCCAGGCTAGCTGTTTCCCCCTGTTTCCAGTCTTTATGCTAAGCTAAGCTAATTAATAATTAATAAGTATCTTTAGATTCAAAAGGTAACATTAAAAACCATTAAGCTTTTCAATCCTGCTGATATTTCTCAAGTGCAAGTGGATTCAATGGCGTCAGAAGAAAGGTGAAGAGGTCATCGCTACCAGTATATCATATAAGATACTTGGATAGCTTTGTGTTTAGGATTTGCATGCGAACAAGATGAGCGGTACATCTGAATACATGTGCAGCTTACTGCCTGATAACTCTTCCCCCAAACAAATTGCTAACAAGCTCGCTGTGAGCCACAGAGCCGCTTTAACGAGCGGGTAATGTTCAGCTGTGTGAGTGTGCGGTATAAATAGGACCAGAGGTTTCCAGAGGCTGTCGGGTTAAAGTACAGGGTAGGAGGCTGCTAGGTCAGAGGTCCAGACGCTTTCATGAGAGGGAGACGACTGGCAGGACTACAGTCGAGCTGTCGTCTTCGTGGGAGGGCCGACACACAACATATCTTTATTTAGTCTGAAACAAACAAACAAATCTGTCCAGATCATTGCACTTGTTTCTTTTCAATGAGAGTTTGTAGAAGAAACAGAAATGTAGAAATGGAGGAAGAAACCTTCAATCTAAGGAGAAGAATCCACGAACCTCGTTGTGTTCAATGTGTGTGTGCCACCACAAACGCCACTCAAACTGATGATGCTCCTGTTTGAGTTTGAATTCAAGGATGAAGAGAAATATGCATACATTTTTAAAACATTTAGAAGGCTTGTATGACCATCAGCGACTAAACTGCATTACCAGTTGGTATACAGCCAAGCAGGGGAGACGATATAGGAATACGAACACCACAGCATCTGGTTCGTTCATGTCAACCGATGACAGGAAGTCAACTTGGTCCCACGATGTTTTAGCAGATCAGCTGCGTTGCATTGAGTAGATTTTAGTGCCATATTAAATGTTATGTGGTGATATTAAAAACACAAAAGTCCTCCCTTTGTTTATTTATGTTGGATACAATTTGTTTTTCTTAAATTAAGTGTAGACATGCATTCTCATGTCCTACATCTGGAAACCATTCTTTAATAAAACATTCTTTTAAACAATCCCTCAAATAAATGCTGAGAAGACGATAAAGATTAAACACTAATAAATATAAAAAATACTAATGTCAACTAAGTCTGCAGCCATGCATCTTAGGCCTAATGCTAACATGAGAATGCTAATCACAATGTTGATGTTTAGCAGGTATAATATTTTCCATATTCACCATCTTAGTTCAGCATGTTAGCATATTATTGGCTAGCAGTAAGCACAGAGTTCAGCTGAGGCTGATGGGGATGTCAGTACTTCTGCAGGTATTTGGTCATAAACCAAAGTATTGGACAAATGTTGACCTGATGGTGGCGCTAAATGAAAAGTGAAAATTATTACAATTCATAATTCAGAATGAATTGTAATAGTTTTAACCATGAATGTCTGTAGAACGTTTCTCCATCCAGTGGTTGTTTAGATATTTCAGTCTTACGTCTTGTCTACCTTCAGACCTTCTACCTGCTTCCTCAGGGTTTACAACAGCCTCAAGGAGTGTACTCAACTTAAAACTAAATAGTTTAGATGTCATTAGTCAGAGCCTTTTAATAAAGTCAAACTTTATCCAAACAAATAAACCAGCAGCAGTGACTAAGCAGTCTTAACTATTTCCTCTCCAGCAGTGTCAGGCTATCATATAAAACATCCGGTCTGATACCTAGATGTTATTAACATACCTGGTTATTTAATATCTCTGGTATTTCTTTAAGGATTATAGCACCTATTTTTCTCATCTAGCTGTCAACTTCTGCAGCCTAATCCTGTAAACAGTGACTAATCTAAAGGTCATGAGAACATGAGCTCAAAGTGACTCATCGGCTCAGAGATAGCTGTAAAAAAGACTAATCAGATGCCAACAGTAGAGTTTTCCCAGCACTTTTCACTCATAGAATAATGTGATTTACTGCACTGAAGACATAGAAAGATGCTGAGTTGTTTGGTTTTACTCCAGGAAAGTGGGCTGTGTTCACACTTTGTTATTTTGTAATGTGAACACGTATTTCTGCTGTTTACCTCACGATCATTGTGACAAAAGATTATTTGCACGAACACTGAATTAACCACCGGGACTGATATCCGATTTTTACAGCGTGAGCATTACAATCCACGCTGTAAATCTGCTCACTCAGTAAAGTCAGTTTGATTTCTGTGACATCAGTGAAACTGGGTTTGGAGTTTCCAGTGGTAAACACATGGTAAAAGCATCTTATAAAAAACAATAAAACCGCAGTAAATAAACTATAGAGGCACAATAAAACAAGCCGCAAACTGCCGGAAGAGACAGACATAACATAAAAAAAGCTGATAAGAGTAGTTTCCAGCACAAACGCCTCATAAAGGTGAGAGACATCATTTAATGTGCAAATTAATCTTGCAGTAAATACAGTAAATGAGAGTCTGATTCTATAATTGATCAGTTTGAAAGTCAAACTGGAGCAGCATAGAGCTGCTTTCCTTATTCTGCTAAGTGATTAACGCTGTAAAAATATACAAAACTAGAACAAAACAGGAACAATAGGAACACCATAGATCCTTTTTCAAAGAACCCAGAGCTGTTTTCATTAAAGGAAAGTGCTCTGATTGTTGAGTGAAAACCGCATGACTCCAATTTTAGTGACTGTCTCAGTTTAAAGTCAAGATAACATCTGTTTGGGTTTAGAAAGTTGTGCTAATGAAGCTCTTTTTAGCTTCTGTTGGAGAAACAAACATTCCTGGACATTTTGAAGATGCAAGAAAAGCCCTCTTTCTCTTCAAGAACACTCTCAGATTGGGCGATACTGTTCCTTGAACCACGTCACATGCCGGGCTATTAAAACATTTAACATTCTATTGACAACACCTGGTGCTAAATTGAGATAATGGTCTAATAAACTCACCACAAACAAACGGTCCTTTGTGGCGCTCACAGCATTTAAAATGACTCTGGAGAAAACTGAACAGCATTGCCAGATGGGAAATGGTAAACTCTCGTACCAGAGGACTCAAATTATATTTTGACGAGAATTGTTGTACATCAAGAACAACAAGAACAAATAGAGAGAGCTACCATCGTGCTCACGAGTCACGTTCATCAACAAGCATGATTGGCTGGAAGGGTCACATGAGAAGAGACGCGTGAACACAGACGTAGGATTCATATTTTTCTATGTGTAAATTAATTAAAATGAAACAGTGCAGACTAAAACCAAACCACAATATGATCAAATTATTGGGGTGTTATTGATCGTACATAGTACAAAGGGCAAAATTATTATACAAATAATGATCGGAAATCCGGCGACGCTGAAACTGAATTGGAGGTTAGGTGCAGCATCCATTGAGGTTAGTGGCTTTATTTAAAGGGTCAGTTCACTCACTTCTCTTCTTTTAGTTTTGGTTTCTAAAAATGGGTGAAATATGATTAAGGCATCTAAAACCACTCAAATACATGAACAAAGAGCCAATCTCCTGTAATAAAAAGCGCTTTTAATTCTTTACTTCCACAGTTTGATTCAAAATAACCGCTCTCCCTGTGAGAAGCATCCAAACTCACCAACATCTGCCACCAATTTACCAGAACACGCCTGTCCCGGATGCCACTATTAACCAGAGCTGCAGCCTGCCGTGTCTCCCCCGGCTGCTCTCACCACTAACCAGGGCTGGAGGATGAGCCGCAGGTCCGAGCCCTTCCAGACCTGGAAGACCTGGCATGGAAAATAACACGACTGCAGCAGGCCTGTAATTTGGAGTGGCTGTGACCTTTAATCATATCTTGATCTACATCCTTTATCCCTGCGTCTGTCGGTGGCCCGATGCTAATTTGAGGCCGTGTGTGTCTGAAAGTTTCGACCTGATCTCCGTCCCGAGTTTGGTGCCGTTTCATATTTTGGAGACGAGGACGACCAGATGGAAATATTTCTGTCAACCGTCTGTGAAACCAGAAAACAGACAGTTAAAAGTTTTTATGAGTGCAGATCTGAGACATTCTGCCTCAAATGTTTGTGGTAGTAAGTAGCTGAAAAACACTTAATGATCATTAACATGCTGCTATAACAGCCTCCACTCTCCTGGTTTCAGTCTCTCCACCAGATGTGCACCTGCTGCAGGGATTTGATGCCATTCAGACACAAGAGCATCACTGAGGTCCAACACTGATGTTGGTGATAAGGTCCGGCTCACAGTCGCTGTTCCAGTTCATCCCAAAGGTGTTGAATGACTCACCAAACGTTTCTTTATGTGTAAGGGGACATTATGCTCTTCCCCAAGCTGAACTTGTCCAAAATATTATTATCTAAGAAGCTTAAGTAGGCGGACTTCCTTACAAGAATTTATTGTAATGATTTATTTTGGTCTGTAATTTTTGAAAAAAGTTCCAATAACTTTCCTGTGTTGTAATTTGATGCTGACCACACGGAGAAGCTTCCAAATAATTCATTACAGCTGAACATGCAGGAATGTAAAGTTCGTCTACAGGGAGGCTAACAATTCAACATATATGAGATGTTTCTAATAATAAAAAGAACAACAAATGAATATTTACTTGGGTTTAAATTGAGCTCTTTCTGTTTCTCTTTGCTCTCCTCAGATATGCACCGTTGACCTCTGACCTCCATTCTTTTGGCTTAAGAGAAGCAGGAAGTGAGTGTTACGTTGCTTTTTTTGTTACAACAGCTTATTGGAAACAGAAGGGACTAAAAGGTCAAATAACACTGAGATGGTGAAGATACAGTTTTCTGCAAGATTAACTGCCTTCACATCATCTGAAGGAATTATTATGAGAAAGTTCTCGCATACCAGAAAGTCTTTTCAGATGAAAAAAATTAATTTAGGACAAGATGTTGTTAATAAAGTTGAGTAATCGTGGATGCTGGATTTTATGTTTTTGTGGTATCATCTGAATTCTGTTAGATTTATACTCATTACTGCGAAATGTAATAAAGCACATTTATTAGATTTACTCATGATCTTTTGATTATTCGTCAAATGCATGCAAACATGTTCAGAACAGTCATATATTCACGAAGGATATGATCAGTAATAAAAGCATGAAGCCCTCCTCTTCTTAACGAATGATGCATTCATGCAGCTGAGGGCTGAAAAAGCACAATTATAAGATTTATTCATGATCTTTTGATTATTCGTCAAATGCATGCAAACATGTTCAGAATAGTCATATATTCAGGGAGGATATGATCAGTAATAAAAGCATGAAGCCCTCCTCTTCTTAACGAGTGATGCATTCATGCAGCTGGGAGCTGACGAATCGAGCTTAAAACACGAGAGTTCACGAGTTGTAGTCAGAGTTTGGGAGCGTGTTTACTGCCATGTAAATGCCACCTCTGCATGTCGCAATAAAACGCTGCAGCGGCCTGCGGTGGCACAGTGGAAAGTTACCGCAGCGCTTCAGCCTGTTTTGGTGCTGCCAAATATATAAAGTGGTGGAGTTTAGTCATGGCATGCTAATGATGAGGAACAACGGCTGCTGGCTTCCTAACCCCCTCTGTTCTCTATACACTTCATCACAAACAGTTCTAATCAGAGAAAAAACACTAAAAAGCCGCTGATTTATAATCCTGCTGTCAGATTTCAGCTACCTGATACTTTAAAAAGCACTATCATTTGTTTTAAGTGTCTGCTATAAATCATTTTGTGGATATCTCAATTAGCAACAACTGCTCGGCTCCATTAGCGTCTCGAGATCACCAAGCCATTAAATTCAAGCTCTGCAGGCACAAATCAACCTGTCATCCTCCTCACAATCATACAACACAAAGAAAGCAAGAGGCGAGCTGCAGACACAGAAAAAGCTGTGCCTCTTTAAAAAGCGTCTCGTAAAGAAAAGTGAGTGAACGCGGCTGCCAGGCGCTGCCGGTCCAAGCCAAGCTGTATTAAAACAGGGTGTATTTTAAACAAAGGTTGCATTTTAATAAGGCCAGAGGGTGGCACATCGCAGATAGCTGTTGGCTTGTAACGGCCGTGTTTAACGTTAAACTGCCATGGCAACACGGAGGCCAAGAGTTCCCCCTCCGCGCTGCCAGCCAACCTGGAACTGTTTTATATGCAAAGCAGTCCCAAATGAGAAGTACATTTTAATTATGGGGGAAGAATAAAGAAAGAATAAAAATGCTTTTTATAAGATAGTTTATATAACTGCGTCAGATCAGCCAACGTAATATCATCATCATCATCATCATCATCATCATCTTTCCAGAGCTTTAAATGGCGCCTTACTGTTTTTTGCGAGTTTTTTTGTGAAACTGTGTTTTTATAAGATCTAAAATCAATTTTCACACTCAGTTATCAATGTCCTATAGTCATCAGGCTGCAAACCTTCTGCAACTCTGAATATTAATATATTTGTTTGTCTTCAAGGTTCAATTTATTCACAAAAAAAGCATGCAGAAAAACTAGTTCTGTAGCTGATTCTTGACAACTCCATCGAACTCGTTCGTTTTCAGGCAACAACGCTGACACTGTTGATATTTTATAATAGCTGCTGCTGCTGTTTCTTTTAATTGTTGTAAGTTTTGGATAATATTTGCTTCTTAAGTCCCAGATGATTCTTAATAATTACTGTTTTGAATTGAAGTTCCAAAATGCAAGGCTGCATTAGCAACCAGCAGAAGTGGGCAACTGCCCCAAACTACTCGAACTGATTGAATTCAAAATTAGTTGGGAATATGTACCAATAAAACACACTTTTAATTTGACATGATGAGGGCCTTAAGGCGGGTCCTACCTCATCTTGACAAAAACTGTAAGGTGACATACATCCTCAAAGGTCTACCAGTCTGTACAAAATACCTCTTAAATGACTTCTCATTTTAATGAAGCATTTCCATTATAGATGAAGTGCATGCACATTGTGTGACCAAGCAGTTAAAGCTTGTTGCATGAAGCTCTGTGAAGCTGGACAAGGTCTGTCTGTCACGCACATTATCTTGGACTAATGTGAATGAAAAATTGCATAAATTGGCCAAAGAGAGCGCTACAGCTTCTGTCTCCTCTTGGTTTATGTTTGCTTGTTTATTTGTCAGTGGTTTTTAAAGGTGTCTCCAACATTATACCTGCAAAAGTTTCTGCTTTTTTTGTGTAAATAATGAAAGTACATGGCGTTCCTCTTCATTCTGCCACTGCAGCACAGAGCAGCCCTGGACCTCTTGGTCTGAACTTCAAACACCAAATAAAAACCCAGCTTCTCATCATTATTTCCATCCTGAAGAATCCTGATGCGTGACAGTTCATATTTACAACTGGGATTTTGGAAGTCGGCAGAGCATTACACAACCTGAGCCGTCGTGACGAGAAGTCACAAATGAAAAAATTCCAGTTTACTTTATAGCCGACAGATGTTGGATGACAAATATTGCGACTCTTGAGTTTTTTATTTTCAGCCTTGAGTTGGATTGAATTTGTGTGCCTTTCAGTTTTGTAAATTTGGTTCCTGGCGTGCTGAAGCAAGTCCCTCACCAAGAACAAAAACACCGTGATATATCACGCTGACATTGGCTGCATTGAATACAATGAACAATACAGGAATCTGTCACATTCATGACCCTGTAAAAGCTGCTTCACCTCACTCTGACAGAGCGTTGGAGGACACGGTGACTGACTGCCAAACGGCCGAAACATTGGATAAATACTGTATGTACGTGCACCTTGGCTGTTTCATGGCGTAATATACAAACTGTTACCGGTACGGGCAGAGTGAAGCAACAGGGGAGAGAAACTGAACCTTCACCTGCAGATAAGCACCCAGCTGGTGACAAAGTTACAGTTGGTGCAGCCAAATCATCTGTTTTTGTCCTGGAAAATCTCCTGAATGTCAGTTTTTCAGTGAGAACTTTTGTTTTGACCACCAAGGTTCACAAAGATATGTCCCAGTTCAGGGTCTGGATCCTCGTGGTCTGGGATCATCTGGAGGACATGAGAGTCAAGCTGAACCTGCATCTCTTTCTGAAACGAGCCAGCAGAAAATAATTCAAGTACTGTGATTACGTACAATGTTGAGGTACTTGTACCTTACTTGAGTACTTCCATTGTATGCTACTTTATAGTCCCTAAATCACTACATCTCATAGGCAGTATTACTTTGCAGATTCAGATTATTAATCCAAAATATAAACCAACAAATTAATTGTGGAGTATTATTATAGATTAAACTACCCAGCAGTATATAAAGTAGTTCAAATTAGCTCCACTTTTACCAGCTGCAGCATTTAAGTGGTGAACAAATTAATGCATCAATAATTATAATTCAATATTATAATATATATGATTGTGAAATGGGCCATTCTGCATAAGTACTTTTACTTTTAAATATATATTTTTATGGAAATGATTTAGTACTTTTACTTCAGTAGGATTTCGAACGCAGGACATTTACTTGTAGCAGGGTATTTTTACACTGTAGTACTGCTACTTTTACTCAAGTAAAATATCTGTATACTTGCAGTATTGTAAATGTTTTCATTTATTTGAATTTATTTTAATATTTGTAAATATAATAGATTTATTACTGCTATGGTATGGATTTCTAATTATTATTATTATTATTATTATTATTATTATTATTATTATTATTATTATTATTATTGTTATTATTGACATGAAATGGTTTATTTTAGATCTGTCATGGTGCTATAAATGTATTTATTAAATTAGTTGAATTTAGTGTAATATTTGTAAATGTGAACAGATTTATTAATGTTAGAGTACATTTTATTATTATTTATTGACATACAAAATATAATAATAATAATAATACTAATAATACTAATAATACTAATAATACTAATAATACTAATAATACTGATAATAATAATAAACTTATTTTGTATGCAAATAAAAATAAATAAATACATATTTAAATACTGTAATATGATAGGATGACAATGAAAAAGTCCTTCTTAAGGTCGAGCCCGGTTGGAATGCAGTTTTCCAGTCATTCCTCGTCTCCAGTGAAGGTCTCACTTGGCCCACATTCGGTCCACCTTAAATATTTCTCTGCTCTCGTTTACAGTGTCAGTGCGCCTCGTCGGGAGCGCGCATTGCTGCAGAAGCGCGCCTCGTCGGGAGCGCGCAGCAGCAGGTCTGTCAAATCACAAACGAGGGTGACGCAAAGGCGGAGGACTTACATAAAAATCCTCCTTGGACTTTTGTTTTTAGCGTCTGAAAGTCACGGTATTTGCAGTAAATCGGTGTGGAAATACTTCAACTTGTGGATTATGAAAAGTTGTGATAGTTATCCAACGTCTTGGTGACGTTTGGAGCAACTAAAGTGCGTCTTTTTTTCCAGCTCAGAGACGCAACAAGAGGACTACAACGTTGAGGGGATCATTTTTATACAGTATTTTGCTGTTTTTTTTCTCGAGGGATGTGAGTCTACCGACGTGTACATAAATAACCGGGATAAAAGCCACTTTTCTTTTTCTTTTCCTCCACTTTGTGTGAAGTCACCATGCTGGCCAACACTGCTCTTTACGCGGCGAAGAAACGGAAGAAGCCGGTCCAGAAAATGTAAGTAAACAACCATAAACACACAGAAATCACTAGTAGTCCTATAATATCTCCTAGTGTACATATGAAGCTTGTATACAATGGTTTTATTCTACTTTCTGACCTTCTATGGTATGCCTATAATACTCCTATGATATTCCTTTTGTACTGTCTGTTGTACTCTTACTGAAATACTTTTGTAATACTACACTGTTAATAATTTCCCAGTAAAATAACAGTAAAGAACTGGCAGCAGGGTTGCCTTTATGTTACTGTAAAATTAACATTATTATACTGTCGCTGGAATTTACAGCTTTGTACTGTTAATGAAAAATACAGTTTGAACTGTATTAATTTCACAGTATTTTAGTTCATTTACTGTTTAAAGATACATTATATAGCTGTTTTTCACCTTTCTTTTGTCTTACTGATTTGTTTTAATGCACTATTTAGGTTGTATTTTTTACAACATTATTTTGTGCCTATATGAATAGACTTAGCAGGTTACAGACATAGGAATAGTCACACTAAATACAATTAAAGGCACTTAAGGCTATAATAGACTTGTTGACACTTTTCCCAGAATGTGTGTCTCTAGCTGGCTACAAGCACAGAATGCAAACCAGAACAACATGTGAGTGAAGAACAATAAAGCTAATTCACTGATTTTACAATCATGTACAATGTACAAGCCTCACATGAGCAGATCAGGTCTCAGAATTCAACAAATACTGCAAGAAACTGTTACTGATGATCCTTTAGACAGTTGATCAGCAGTAAAGTGATGTTTTTTAAGAATGCATTATAGTTGTATTAACAGTAAAGCACTGTTTCTAGCAATAACAGGTTAATACTGTTGAAATCCTGCTGTAAATTAACAGCAATTGTTTACAGTGTACCATTGCTTGTAATTCAGTTGTGAATTTATTTATTACTTACTTATAATATTTACATAAAAGCCTCATACATTAATGATGCTATTATTGCAGTAAAATCTGTTTTTATGTGTTATTGTAATCCTAAAGCATTCAAACATCATATACACCAGAGATGGTTCTTTTTAGCTGGTTACAGCTGTGCAAACATCTCCAGTCAGTCAGTCAGTCAGTCAGTCAGTCTGCATTACAGCCTGTGTTACAAGGTACCAAGAGTGCAGTAGTTTATAAGTTGTTTGCAATAGTAGCTACATTGTCCTAAATCCATAAAGGCCATAAAGTCTATTTTCCCTGTTGTGGTTATGCAATGTTTGCCAGCCAGACCGAGGTAATGTGGAGTGCTGAAGTCCAACAACACTGCAGGCCTATCCAGCATGGAAAATAAAGAAAACTGTTGCTTCAGTATTATTTAAATCTAATTATACCATCTGAGACAGCTGGGCTTCCCACACGCATTCGTGCAAATGCTCTAAACCTGTATAGGAACTCATTTCACTTATTTATTTTCCTGAGTAGACGTATTGATTTTGAATTTATTATTAATACTGAGTTTTTGTTTGAGTGTGCTCTGTAGGCGGAGAGTTAATCCCCACATCAGTAAAATCATCAAAACACCTTCTCATGAGGATATTTCTGATTGAAGTGAATTAAATTGCATCTTGTTTTCTCCTGGGTTCCCCATCGAGAACCCCTCGAGAACCCCTCGAGAACCCTCAGACCACCCTTTGAGAACCACCACTGCATACTGCAACACCAGAAAACTCATTCATCAGGGATGTACAGTAGGTGCAGTAGGAGAAGGCTAGGAGTGGACTACATTTTATTTATCATTTTTAAAACAATGCAGTAATGGTTCTGTAAGGAACCCTTTGTTAATGTGTTCTCTAGCACTGTGATACACTGATTTCTCACAGGACTTTCAGAGTCTTTGTACTTCTGTGCAAATCAATATGTAATCATGATTTCTCAGGACCTTTTAGAACCCTTTAAAGGATCTCTGGGGGTCTCTGGACTTTATTTTGGGAGCCAGTGAGAAGACAGTGGTTCTTTAGGGTTGCGCCACATCAGAACCCTTATTGGCTCTATAATGAAATTGTGAATCCGGCAAGTATGTACTTGTACATTGGGACTTTAAGGTACTATGAAGAACTTTTAAGGAAGATTACAAATTACAGACTGTATTGACCCCTGATGTGCCGTAAAGAACCCTTTGGAAGGGTGCAGTGTGCTTGGTTCAAGACTAAACGTGGCTCAAATGAATCCCTAATGGTTCAAAATACACCTTGCTATGCAAGGAACCCTTAATAACGGTCAAATAGTTCTTCGTAGATCCTCAATAGAGCTTGTGTTCAAATGTTTCTTTCTAAACACTTTCTAAAGAGGCTCTCTAAAGCACAGTGTTCCACTGGTTCTCTGTATGTTATCAATGGTGCTGTAAAGAGGTCTTTATAGAGGTTTTCTAATGCATATTTCTTCAACAACATCCATATTGTTCTTTAGAGAACCTTAATGGTGCAGTAAGAACCTTTAAGAAAGGTTCTGTTAGGCACCATGCTCAAATGGTACCTCCTAGACCCTTAATAGAGCTGTAAAAACCTTTTTTAGAGAGGTTCTTTAATGCAACATGCTTCTAGACCCTTAATAGAGCTGTAAAAACCTTTTTTAGAGAGGTTCTTTAATGCAACATGCTTCTAGACCCTTAATAGAGCTGTAAAAACCTTTTTTAGAGAGGTTCTTTAATGCAACATGCTTCTAGACCCTTAATAGAGCCGTAAAAACCTTTTTTAGAGAGGTTCTTTAATGCAACATGCTTCTAGACCCTTAATAGAGCCGTAAAAACCTTTTTTAGAGAAGTTCTTTAATGCACCATGTTCCTGAACCCTTAATGGAGCTGTAACGACCTTTTTTTGGGAGGTTCTTTAATGCAACATGCTCCTAGATGCTTAATGGAGCTGTAAAAACCTTTTTTAGAGAGGTTCTTTAATGCACCACGCCCCTAGACCCTTAATAGAGCTGTAAAAATCTTTTTTAGAGAGGTTCTTTAATGCACCATGCTCTTAGACCCTTAATAGAGCTGTAAAAATCTTTTTTAGAGAGGTTCTTTAATGCACCATGCTCCTAGACGCTTAATGGAGCTGTAAAAACCTTTTTTAGAGAGGTTCTTTAATGCACCACGCCCCTAGACCCTTAATAGAGCTGTAAAAATCTTTTTTAGAGAGGTTCTTTAATGCACCATGCTCCTAGACCCTTAATAGAGCTGTAAAAATCTTTTTTAGAGAGGTTCTTTAATGCACCACGCCCCTAGACCCTTAATAGAGCTGTAAAAACCTTTTTTAGAGAGGTTCTTTAATGCACCATGCTCCTAGACCCTTAATAGAGCTGTAAAAACCTTTTTTAGAGAGGTTCTTTAATGCACCATGCTCCTAGATCCTTAATAGAGCTGTAAAAATCTTTTTCTGAGAGGTTCTTTAATGCACCATGCTCCTAGACCCTTAATAGAGCTGTAAAAACCTTTTTTAGAGAGGTTCTTTAATGCACCATGCTCCTAGACCCTTAATAGAGCTGTAAAAACCTTTTTTAGAGAGGTTCTTTAATGCACCATGCTCCTAGACGCTTAATGGAGCTGTAAAAACCTTTTTTAGAGAGGTTCTTTAATGCACCACGCCCCTAGACCCTTAATAGAGCTGTAAAAATCTTTTTTAGAGAGGTTCTTTAATGCACCATGCTCCTAGACCCTTAATAGAGCTGTAAAAATCTTTTTTAGAGAGGTTCTTTAATGCACCACGCCCCTAGACCCTTAATAGAGCTGTAAAAACCTTTTTTAGAGAGGTTTTTTAATGCACCATGCTCCTAGACCCTTAATAGAGCTGTAAAAACCTTTTTTAGAGAGGTTCTTTAATGCACCATGCTCCTAGATCCTTAATAGAGCTGTAAAAATCTTTTTCTGAGAGGTTCTTTAATGCACCATGCTCCTAGACCCTTAATAGAGCTGTAAAAACCTTTTTTAGAGAGGTTCTTTAATGCACCATGCTCCTAGACCCTTAATAGAGCTGTAAAAACCTTTTTTAGAGAGGTTCTTTAATGCACCATGCTTCTAGACCCTTAATAGAGCTGTAAAAACCTTTTTTAGAGAGGTTCTTTAATGCACCATGCTCCTAGACCCTTAATAGAGCTGTAAAAACCTTTTTTAGAGAGGTTCTTTAATGCACCATGCTCCTAGACCCTTAATAGAGCTGTAAAAATCTTTTTCTGAGAGGTTCTTTAATGCACCATGCTCCTAGACCCTTAATAGAGCTGTAAAAAACCTTTTTTAGAGAGGTTCTTTAATGCACCATGCTCCTAGACCCTTAATAGAGCTGTAAAAACCTTTTTTAGAGAGGTTCTTTAATGCACCATGCTCCTAGACCCTTAATAGAGCTGTAAAAACCTTTTTTAGAGAGGTTCTTTAATGCACCATGCTCCTAGACCCTTAATAGAGCTGTAAAAATCTTTTTCTGAGAGGTTCTTTAATGCACCATGCTCCTAGACCCTTAATAGAGCTGTAAAAACCTTTTTTAGAGAGGTTCTTTAATGCACCATGCTCCTAGACCCTTAATAGAGCTGTAAAAATCTTTTTCTGAGAGGTTCTTTAATGCACCATGCTCCTAGACCCTTAATAGAGCTGTAAAAATCTTTTTCTGAGAGGTTCTTTAATGCACCATGCTCCTATAGATTCTTCTGTAATTTACTTCTCCATTGTATGTTTGTGGTTTCAAACTGCAAGTAGAGCTTTAAAGAACCTTCTGGGGAAGTACCTCAAAGCACCACACACAAAGTGCTCTTCTTAGACCCATAATAATGATCAGAGACCTTGCTCAAATAGTTTGTTGTAGACCCTTAATGGTGCTGCAGAGAACCTTTAGAGAGACCCTACATGTGGTCTCGGAAAACCTTTCATAGTGCCATAATGAACCTTCAGGAGAAATGATCCAAATCACCACGCTAAAGGGTTCTTCTTAGACCCTTAATGGTGCTATAAAGAACCTTTTAGAGAAGTTCTATCACGCTTCGTGCCAGTTTATTATAGACCCTTCATGGTGCTGTAAAGAACCTTTTAGAGAAATTCTACCAAGCTTTATGTCAGTTTATTATAGACCCTTCAGGGTGCTGTAAAGAACCTTTTTGGAGAGAGAAGCATGCTTGAATAGTTCCTTAAAGACCCATCATAGTGCTGTAAAGAACCCTTTCAGAACATACAGTAAGAGCTGCTCTGAGCCACACCGTCGTCCTCCTCACTGTGATTTTACCAGTTTGTGATTTTTAACTTTAACAAGCCAGACGGGGGTGTTAACTGCTCCATACCGAACCACAGGCCCAAGCAGAGAACCACGGTCAGAACTCTGCCAGAACCGTGGTTTCAGTGTGTGTGTGGTACTACCTGCATTAATCATAATCAGGACGTGGAGCGAGAGCACTCTCACGCGATGTTTCCACGAAGGAGGAGGGAGGGAGGGAGGATGGCGTAATCTGAGACTCACTGTGTGTTTTTTTTTCTCCTCCTCCTCCTCTGACTGCCACAACATACTTTTTTCCTGTCTTTCCTTCTGTCTCTCTGGGTGTTTTTTGGGGGGGTTGTTTCTTTCCTCCCTCCCTCAACACAAATTAACATAGTTCTGTGTCACGCAAACGCTTACATAACTCTGCCATGTTCACTCGCCTTTGGTTTTTTAGGAAAAGTTGCTCTCAGGGAGTTTATCTTTCTTTTCCTTTTTCTTTTTTTGTTTGGGAAATGGTGAGTGAGTTATGAGTGTGTGTGTGTGTGTGTGTGTGTGTGTGTGTGTGTGTGTGTGTGTGTGTGTGTGTGTGTGTGTGTGTGTGAGAGAGCAAGACAGTTTAACCCACAGACGTGTCTCGAGGCGGCGTTACAGCAGTCTACCCCGAGGCAGTTTGCCTTCATGTTTACGGTGATTTCTCCGTGTGTCTGTGTGTGTGTGTGTGTGTGTGTGTGTGTGTGTGTGTGTGAGAGAGAAAGTCACGAAACAAACAGTACAAAGTTGATATAGGTTGATGGATGGTCAAACGTATGCGGCCCCCTGTACATTACACCCATATGTGATAGTTGAACACGTTTTAATGTGCTGCTATAACAGAATCCACTCTTCTGGTTTCAGTCTTTCCACCAGTTGTTGGATTTGCTCCCATTCAGTTCCCATAAGAGCATTAGTGAGGTCCAACATGATGTTGGGCGATAAAGCCTGGCTCCAGTTCATCTCAAAGGAAAGGGTTGAGGTTAGGGTTGGATTACTTAAGCTCCGGAGCCGATGGTCTTCACAATCTCTCTTAAATAGTCCCCTTTGCCTCTTCCTGACTCTAAAGGGAGCTGCAAAGAAAAGAAACAAATGCTGACATCTACAAACCTGTTCAAAGTGTAGATACCTTTCACCAAAGTCAACAAAATAATTGCCAAATGCAATATATGCAAATCTTGAGGGGGGATACTGAGTCTGAGTAACGTGACGTCATATCCGTTCCGTATCCGTCAACCAAAACAAACCAACAAACCGCGAGCCGAAACAAGAAAGTATAAAACGTTGGAGGGTCAGCGTGGATACGACCTGCACCCTCACATGTTAAATCCAGTGTGGTAAACACTACACATCCAGTAAAGGATGGAAACACTTTGGGTTTCACACATTGACAGGAAAAGCAGAGCTAGACATCACGGCTAGAGCTGCATGCTAACTCTGTCACGGACAGGAAACGTTATCGTATTGCGGTAACGTGCGGTCGAACCGGCCGTCGCTCTCGTCTCCGTGGTCAAATGGGCCGACGCTACGACTGTTGTGCACCCATATACTGACATTTATGTTCTCTGCATTGAAACGGCCCCGATGGAGCTGACCATGGATGGATAAAGAGAACGGAGCTGACGGGAGAGCTAGAGACCACCTTGGAGAAGTTAGAGGAAGTAGACATGTGTTACTACGTCCGCTTTTCAAAATAAGGTGTTAACAAAGGAAACTGTATATACAAAATACATCTATGGAAATAAGACTGATAGGATTATATTCACCAGAAGTATAAAACATTACATGTCCTTATAAATTAAAAAGAAAACCCCACTAATCTGTGAGGGAAATGTCTTTATTCTTTATTCTTTGATTTTTTGGTTGCTGGAAAAGATTTAATAAATATTTCCTGACAATGATCCTGATATATTTGACTTCAGGACATCTCGGACTACATACATGCTGAAAATCAAACACTCTTACCGTGTTAATTTAGATATTTTCCAAAGTAAAAGTCCCTAGAAGTGTATGATTCAACTTCTTCCCATGGACTAGTGTTAAAAAAGTTAACAAAAATCACAATATGGAATCTCAATACTTGTATGTTGGTTGTTCTGATGGTTTTAAAGCACTGCAGAATTGATGAACTTCATGAAAAGAAATACAGGAATAGAAAAAGTCAGCATTTTTCCACAGTGGTCTTCTGTTTTGACAGTAAAATGTGGAGCATGCATGCACTTGTGATTGTTTATATTCAGTGTTGGCCTGCAGATGAATTGAAGTCAGAAACTGGAGCGACTGGACTGGAGCAGACTCATCAGGAATAAAACGGTGACGTGGTTCTGTTTAGTTGTAGCAGAGGTCATGCTGATGTGCAGCTGTTTCTCTTATGACTGACATGTGACGGACATCAGCTTTAACTTCCCAGACGTTGTGACATCAGTAAACATCACAGTGATGTTTTGTTTATATGTATGGTTTTATTTTGTAGCTATTTATTTCCTGTGTTTTGGTCGACTAGGATGTCATTTCTAAAAACCTTTGAACGTTTCATTTCAATCCAGAGAGTAAACACAAAGAAAACATATATAGAAAATGTCTCAATATGCTAATATACTGTGGAATGTGACGATATGTACTGTACCGTACACCGAGTATTTGCATCAATGCGATGAAGTACATTGATTGTCAGGTATTGGCTTTGTTTAAAGAATGACTTAAACAATTATTGAAATAGTTGCAGAGTCATTTTCTGATTATTGACTCTATGAGCCTGATATCGACTTTCTGAGTCTGATTATTGACTCTCTGAGCCTGATTTCGACTTTCTGAGTCTGATTATTGACTTCCTGAGTCTGATTATCGACTCTCTGAGCCTGCTATCAACTTTCTGAGCCTGCTGTCGACTCTCTGAGCCTGATGTCGACTTTCTGAGCCTGCTGTCGACTCTCTGAGCCTGCTGTCGACTTTCTGAGCCTGCTGTCGACTCTCTGAGCCTGATGTCGACTTTCTGAGCCTGATGTCGACTTTCTGAGCCTGCTGTCGACTTTCTGAGCCTGATGTCGACTTTCTGAGCCTGATGTCGACTTTCTGAGCCTGATGTCGACTTTCTGAGCCTGCTATGGACTTTCTGAGCCTGCTATCGGTGGAGTTGTGACACTCCTCTTGTGCTCTTTTTTTCCCTGTATCATAACGCCAGCAGTGGAATCGATGCCAACATCGTATTTAGTTTCTTTTGTTCTGCAAAGGTGTCGTTGCCCTGTCGGAGACAAAGTGCCTTTGTGTGAACGCAGGGGAGTGTTTTTAAGTCCAACAAAACCCCACACTCTCTCACACACACTCAGATATATATACACGCCCCTTCCAGGGCAGATTTGGTAGATAAAACGAGAAGCAACAACACTGGCCGCTCATTGTTCTCGCAGGGAGTTGTGCCGTCAGGAATGCAGCGATAGCCATCTCGCCTGGATTTCAGATATGTCGTGTTCTGGAGTATTATTGGAAGCAGATGTCTTATTTACAGGAGGGAGGGAAAGAGGGCCTCGGCAGGTCCACATTTTACACATTTATTCTACAGTTACAGTTCAGGCATTCAGCTCACAACGTATCGATCAGACATTTTTAACAGTTGGAAAAAGAAAGTGTGAAATCATACATGTGCAAGTTACTAGTTTTCAGATTAGTCTGACCTCCACGCTAGTCCACCTTCACATTTCTTTTGGGCATTTTTCTAAACACATTGGTTGTTCTATTTAGTCTTTATTGGTATATTTCACAGTACAGTTCTGGTATGAGTTCTTCTTCCTGTTAATGTTATTTTTAGAGGCATTTTTGAGAGTTAATCTGTGAAGTTTTGCTGATTGAAAATGTCACCCTGTGTCCTGCCAGCTCTTCTTCGCATTCCTTCTTTTTATAATTATGAGTTGCCCTGCCTCTCAATGTATTTATTAACAGCATGTTCCGCAGCATTTATCTGTAAAATCACACTGCATTCACTCTGTTTCCAGCCCGTCTTTCTTCAGACTACCTCTGGGTATTTCTTTACCACTATGGTTGTTGTATTTCATCTGAATGTAACGTATTTCACAACAGGCAGGAGTTGTTAGGCGTTATTTTTTGCTGCGTTTCTTCCTCCTCGTGTTATTTTTAGCGGTGCTTTTTGAGAGCATTTAGCGTTAATGAAGTCGTCAGTACTCTTACAGTCCAGACATGAATTGTTCTGCCTCATACATTCAGATTGCATATTTGCAGGTAAAAGCTTGGCGAATAAGACCTCAGCTATTTACATTTCATCAACGTTTCGTTTTATTGGTGCAAAAGTACAGAACAGCCCCCGGCTCCTTGTTCTGTTTTAATCAGGGTGAGTAATCAGGGTGTTTCCAGTCAAATGTAAATATGATAGACTCCAGATACTGGCTTGTTCTGAGCTAACTTTGTCTAAAAGTATCCAATGTTAGATATTAGCTAGCAGTTTTTGGTCTTAGTTTGGGTTGCTTTGTTCAACTACATTGCTTGCCAGATTTGAGCTAATAGACGCCCACAAAAACTTGATAATGTTGAACTTCTTTTTTTCAGTTTCTCTGTTCTCAAGCAAACTCTTTCCACACTCCTGTTGGTACATTTCTTGTTGCTGAAGTGGTTTACGCTGGTCAATGTTTTCTGCAACTTCAGGCTGCACATTGTGACACCTGGAGGTACCAGCTATGAGGAGGTTAAAGGGTTGCAGTGCCTAGAAAGTATGCCGTTATGCAGGTGCACACACACACACACACACACACACACACACACACACACACACACACACACACACACACATACACATACCGAGTTAGCTTCGCGATTGGCCTCACCTGACCTAAAAATCCCCAGCGGAGTCATCAGCAGGAACATCTGAAGCTGATTTAAGTTAAGAACCAGCAGACATGCAGCTGCTCTGTGTGAGAGCGACCTGTAGCTGAAAGGTCACCGGTTCCATTCCCACAACAACTAGATGCTCTGCGAAAGTGTTCTTGAGCAAGATACCGAAACCTGGTCTGCTTAGATTCTTTGTGAGTTCAAATATTTTGTAATCTGTTGATCTGCAGACGATTTTGTTGTTTAATTGATTCATTTTCAGCCTAAAGAATGTCATGAAATAATCAAATATGTCCATCACAAGTCTTTAAACAGATTCTTTTGTCTGAGCAACAGTTTAAAATCCATAAATATTCACTTTACTATCATGTAAGACAAACTAAAGCAGGAAATCTTCACATTTGAGAGGATCGAACCAGCAATTTTCTGGCTTATAAATTGATTAATTATCAAAATTGTTGCCCATTTTTATATTTTCAGTTCAACTAACTGACTAATCATTTCAGCTTGGTGGTTCGTGTGTTAAATGGCAGCAGGTTGCCCTTGAGCAAGGCCGTAACAAACGCTGTCTGAATATCATAAATGTTAGCATTAAAGGTTATCTTAGACTTTGGTTGACAAAGAGTATCAAATCAAGGTCTACTTACTAGCCTTTTGTTGAGCTCTCAGCTGTCTTCTTCATGGATCTGTTGACATTTTCATCCATAACACTTTTAGGGCTTCTTGACTTGAAGTTAAACTCTGTCCACTGATGAAGAAGACTGTGTGATACAGATGAAAGCTCCAGGACAGAGCTTTTGGTTTTGCTTTGTTAGACTACTATTTCCAAGATGGAGAATGAACTCTTACACCTATATTTATAATATTTAGACAGTGTTTGCTTCAGTATATTTACTCTGAAAGACAGCGAAGATGAAGAAAAATCAACGTTACATTGATTTGTGTTTAATTTGACAGTGACTTTTAGCTTGTCGGGACTTTGATTGTCATGTGAACAACCACCGAGTATGTCAGCTATTGGCTCATATATTTATTGTGAAGGGGAAAACACAGAAGTCAGACACATTACGATCTGGAAACTTTAGTATGTTTTCTTCAAGTGGAAAGCAGAAGTTAAGACGACTTGTGATAAGAATCATCGAGGGCAGAACTTGTTTCTATTCTGATGACTGGACTGAAGGAGAAGTCTCATTATTGTTTTCTGTGCTGATTTGGAAATAATTAGGAATAAAAACTGATTAAATCTTTAATCATAAAAACCATAAAAAAATGTACTTGAAAGAGTGAAAAATGCTAAATGAAGCAACAAACTGTATTTAAAAAGTCCCTCTTTCTCCAGTGTGGATCAGATATCAGACTGTGGTTAAACTGTAAATCACCAGAGAGCTCCATCCACCTGTCGTGGATAAATACAAGTGACCTAAAAACCAACCCAATGTGGGTGTAAACGAGAGGCATCTCCAGGGCCGGTTTGAGGTGCTCCACAGCTTCACACCTTCTCTGGGAAAAAAGAAAAGCCCCTCTGTGCAGCGAAGGTCTGGTTTGAGTTACAGACGAGAAGCCGTCGGGTTTACCGCCGGTCAGCGGAGTTCAGTTACAGATACAGACGGGCTTTCTGCTGCGCTGCTCCATCTGATGGCCCGACAGCCAGCCAGGGTTTATTTACCTCTCTGCACACGTTCCTTATCAAGACAGTGTGGCGAGCAGCTTTTTAATAGCACATTCTAGCAGATTATGGATAAACAAATATCATGAGTATTACAGTACTGCGTGTGTGAAATGACGGGGTTGAAGAGAAATGATAAATGTCCTTAAAAACAAACAGAAAAGGAAAGTGATGTTTTCAAATTGTTTTATTTGACCAACAGTCCAAACTACTGCTTCTAATTCATTTTGTTTGTATTTCTCTTGTTAACTTGTTTCTTATTCTGTGTGCTTTTGCTTGCTTTTATTGTTTTTATCACGCGCTTTTCTGTGTAATCTGTAAATCACTTTGGGTTGCCTTTGGATGTGAAACGTGCTGTATAAATACATTTGTATTGCCTTGCCAAACACCAAATATGTACACTTCACTATATACAGACAAAGACAAGCACCAAATCCTCACATGTTAGAAGGTGGAACAAGCAAATGTTCGTTATTTATGCTTGAAAAATGACTAAACCAATTAATTGAGTATTTTAAGTAGACCATCATATAAGAAAAAAAAACACTTATTTAGTTTCTCTTCCTGTCAGGATGGAAAAAAAAGCCTCATAAACATCATTTAGACCATCACAAGACACTTAAAAGTCTCCACTGAAACCTAAACCGATGAAGCACTGGAATAGATGACTGCCTCTAAGTGAAGAATTGACATATACGTAGCTAAGTGAATAAATCAAATGAAACCTCCTGTCAGGTTTTTCTGTCCTTGTGGTCATGCAGGAAGGTGTTGTGTTTCAGTTTGAACTTTTGTTTAAATAAATGTGACCGTTTTGAATCTTATTTAGGAAGGGAAACTCTTCATTTCCTCTCACTGAGTACATTTGTGTTCACAAAGTCCATCCTGACAGAGCACAGTTGAACACACACAGGTGAGGTGATAATAAACAAGTCATGGAACAGGTGACATCAGATAGCTTGAATATCTGCTGGATATCTTTGGGTTGTAGCCCTCTTTAAAAGTGGCACCAGTTTGGTTGCAGGAGCATAAAGAAGTGTGTAGTCTTCAGTGTCACATCACAAGTGTGAGTAATCTGTGTGTCATCTCACTTTATCCCAGCTGCTATTGCACTGCTTCACACACACGCACACACACGTCAGTATACAGAATACATTTAGCCTCAAGCTTGTTTGTAATACTCGTCATGACCTTTCTGAATCCCGAGCTCGAGCTTTGACTCTTAAGGGAAACCCTATGATTGTCCTCTGTCCATGTGTAAAGCTCCTTTTTTAAAATCACCTTCCTAATTTCCTAAAATAACCTTCTTAATCGTGTGTTTTGAGGACGTGGACTCTTCTGTGTTACTGTGTTTTAATGTTGTCTTCTTTCCGTATCCGCAGACCCAAACCACCACCTCCCGATGGCATCAAGTCCAACCCGTCCAAACGCCACCGCGACCGGCTCAACGGCGAGCTGGACAAGCTCACCAGCCTGCTGCCCTTCACCGAGGAGGTCAGGGCTCGGCTGGACAAGCTGTCGGTGCTCCGCCTCAGCGTCGGGTACCTGAAGGTCAAGAGCTTCTTCAACGGTGAGTGTCAGAACTGAGAGAAGCTGGTCATCTTTCTCTCCTGT